>NC_089043.1:10575151-10878181 GCF_034140825.1 Oryza sativa Japonica Group | reverse complement strand
GGCACGCATCTGACTGTGATGTGTATTGCACGTGCACAATAACCAGCACTACCTTTAACCTTCAGTCCTTTTGAAGCAAAATGTGAATCCACTTATTGATATATTATTCTATTGTTTGTTTAATTATTTTGGGATTGTCCTCGACATTTGTCTTTTTTAGCCTGATGCCCTCTGTATAGAAAAAAATCGTTGCATGTACGCTTGAATGGAAGCGGTGTGTGTGGCACAGATTTATAATTTTGGAGATGATTTGAAATTAGTCAAAGCATATCTCATAAAAGTTTATTTGGTGCCCTTCAAGCTAACGCATGCAGAAATATCTCCATCTCTCCTCTGATACTCAAATCCATATATGTGCCTCAATAGGATTAATCCCAAATTAGCTAGGAGCCTCACATGCAACTATGTAACCGTACTTTGGTATGAGTTTGCTATCTCCTAATTGCATTAGCTGTGCACTCAGCACAATACATAATTTCCAAGGACAAGTTTAAACTCCACTATTGCGGGGTACGTAGGGGTTTTGGAGAACCATTGGCGGTTGATGATACCCTCGACACTGGTTTAACAAAATACATACTCCGATCCCTCTGTCCTTAAAATG
Organism: Oryza sativa Japonica Group; assembly: GCF_034140825.1. NCBI lineage: Eukaryota > Viridiplantae > Streptophyta > Magnoliopsida > Poales > Poaceae > Oryza > Oryza sativa. The sequence goes on along the minus strand of NC_089043.1, from coordinate 10,877,577 downwards.
CCAAATTTTATCTAATCAGAAGTGGTTTTTGTTAGACGGATTGTGTATAATTAAATTAAGTGCTATATATGTAGTATTGTGTAAACACCATCCCATATTGCACGGCAATAAAAAAAAGCTATTTTAAGCAGAGTATATTGTGTGTGAACGCGTCCCAAAACACATTTTTGGCAGCAACAGTAAGAAATGTGTTTTCTTGTGCTGGCAACATTTTTGTTTGGCATTTAACTTTTTTCTAGTTAGAAGGGAAGTTTACAGCTAATATGAATATCTCCTAATTAAAGTTTACAGCCTTTCTGGAGCAACCTGTTTCCAGCACAGATATGAACATCTACCTCGTTTCTCCCGGATCTACCCCTACTCCAATCCTCTTTTCATCTCCAAATCCTCTCTTTTGTCTCTCCTTCTCTTCTTGCAGGTTTCCTACTTCTAGACCCAGGGCACCATCAGAAGGGGTACCCATGGACCATCTGGTCTTCCATCTTCTGGTGATGGCAAAGGCAAGGGTGTGGCAATAACAGGAGCTAATCCATGGTATTCGGGTGATGACTCTGATGGAAGCAACAGCATTAGTGACAGCGAGAGAACAGTTACCGCTGATTTCAGAATATTTGTGTGCATCCTGGTGGTTATGGTGATCAGGAGGTGGATTCTCGTAAGGCTAATAACCACGAGGCAGATTCAGAAACCGATAGCGAGAGAACTGAAGGCTGCTAGCTTTGGGATGATCGCAAATAGTTTTAGTAATTCTCTCCATTTCTCTCCTATGTGGACTCTGAGTTGCACCCAGGAAAAAGGTAGAAAAATGTAGTGTTTCAACCTGAGGTTCATGAATTTCTATCATATCCTGATTTTTTTTGTCTCCATGATCTTTTTATGGTTCATCAAAAATATCAGATATCGCAATCCATTAGTTTTGATGAGAATATCACAAACGGTGCTTCATCTCAGTTAACTTTTAAATCCAGCTCAATCTGATTGTTTTGCGTAGGTTTATGTTCCTGATTACGATAAATAGTGCTGTAACATATATAACAAATTTCAACAGATTTTGAAGTACTGGAACACAATCACCTGGAAAAACAACAACTGTAATATATTAATTTCGACTTCACTTTTTCTCTATAACTAACACAATATGATTGCGCTCCATGGGATTTTTTACTTCCCTTGTTATTTCTGTTAAACAGTCCTGCAATACAACATATATTCCAACATCTTTTCTGAAATTGGTATTCTTTATTATAGATGCAAATTTGAATAAAGATACAATTCTTATAGTTTCTAGAAAAATGTATGCAATCCGGTGAGCAGCACAGTGATTTTTGAGCCATATGTGTGTGTGTGTGTGTGTTTGTGTGTTTCCTATCACATGATCGAATTAGTTTAAATCGTTCACGAGACCTTGTATTGTCGTACTGTTCAAGATTCTCACCATGGTTATATACTTTCAGAGGATTCTAAGCGGTGACAATCTTGTCTAGAGTGGTCAACGACAAGATGCAGACTCTGGGTTGTTTCTGTGGTCCTCAGGAAAAACACAAGTGAAAAAGAAAAACACAAGTGAAAAACAATAAGGATATTCCTGAATCATGGAAGGTTCATCCAAGAAAAGATGAGGTTGATCCAACTGGATGGGACATCGAGAATCATCTTCGAAATGATCAGAAGACCAAAGATAAGGTTAGTGAATTAATATTATATGTTGATCAGTTATATTTGTTTCATAAATTTTCATGATTAATTAAAAGAGTTAAATGTGTTCTTTCTCAAATTTATGAGTGTATCACAAACGAAGTTTTTTTTTTAAATGTTTTGTTTTACTTCGTTAGGGTAGATAGTTTTGGGGAAAGATAACCAGCCCTGTCATCAATATAACAATAATATGTAGGGATTTTTAATCTTAGCAGGTTCAACGTTTCTGAAAGTACCGGTGATTGTACACATGAAATAGTAATCTTGGAGATTGGCTGAAAATGTTAAATGCACAAATGTTTTTGACATAAAGATGTGTTATATGTTAACCCTAAAAGAATGATGCATGATCGAAAAATGAGCTATATATCTATCATTTATTTCTTTGTGTAAACCCAAACATGTGTTACTCTTTTAAAATTTATACTTTGTATAACTACAGTATAAAACCTGACACATGGAACAATTGAAATCCAACAAACAGATTTAGTGTTTAAACAGTACTGTTGGTTGGGAGTACTACCCACATTTAGTCATTCATTAAATCTGAATATTAAGTCTCATATCGTCTAGCAAAAATACTTCTCATGCTACAATTAAATAATGGTAATAAAACAATTTGCATTCTTAGAATATATCTGGTGGGATATGTCACATCTGGCCAATATGTAACATGGAACCATTGGAATGCATAGTTCTTTATCTAGTAATGACATATGGCAGGATTGGAGTGGTTTGTAAAGTTACATTCCTTTTTAAAAACATATTCTTGTTTATATAACATGATAATTTGTGTGCAGTCAAAGTAATATGTACAAAACCAAACTATTTTATGATAGCTACCTTTAGTACAAATGGCATTCAGAAAATATATTTGACTTTTATTTTTCAAATATAATCACTATTAGAACACAGTATGTTGCATATAAATAATATATCTTCTTGCTAATTCATTAATCTAACTTATCAGTTCTAACAATGAATTGCGAGAACATATCAAAAATTAATTTGGATCAAAGCCTGTATACTGTGAATCCTTGCACCTTTGGGTGGCTAACTAGGGTCATACACGTGATGCAGTATTGGGATATATTGAGTTTTTCCCTCCCATATCCCCTTCCAACCAAAGAAAAAAGAAAGAAAATGCATGTTGGTTATTTCTAAATTATACATATACTAAATTTATTTTGTTGTTCATATGTTACATGAAATTAATTTTTTTCTCACATAGCAGTATTACCGCCACAAGGATTACAATCATAAATTTCGCTCAAAGCCTGAAGTTCAATATTTTCTAGATACTGGAAAGGTTATGATTCCATAAAGTTCCAGGCATTCTACAGAAGGTGCCATGCTACAACAGTGTTTCGAACATTGTATTCTGCATAATTTTCCCGTTCCAAATTTGATACTGATTCCCATACGTTGTTTCTGTACAGTGATCAGTTGATGCACGTGTTCCTAGCAGGGGTAAGATTTCATAAAACTGTACTGCAGCTTGGAATATTTAACTCCATAGGAATACATTTTCATTCTTACAGATCATTGAATTTCGCGGATATGAATTGTGTTTTAGATGAATTATATATGGGAAGACCTGCACGACGATTAAAGTATTTGATTAAACTGAATCAGTACAACTGACAGAAACAATAAATAGAAAAAATATATAACACCATTCATTAATATATATGTATAGCTATATCTAATTTTTTAGATAATGGAATATCATTGCGGCCTTTTCTCATATATATATATAATGGAATATATATCCATACAAGGTATTTTAGATTATTTTCATCTTGTATATATTGTCAAACATTTCTTAACTGCTATAGAAAAATATTATGTTACTCACTGAATCGAACTGCTGTATATGACATATGGACACAGGCCGCGGGTGCCACGCCCATACAACGTACATGCTGCTGTTCTCGTCTACTACATGACGCTCGGGTGTACGAGGTGTTCCAGAACTATATGGTCAGCTACCTGCTCGACGTACGGGCGGTGAGTACATCATAGTCGTACGGAAGGCTACACCACCTGCGCAGGTGGTGCAGCCGCGACACCAACGCCACCAGGTACATGCTGGTGACGTAGTTCTACACCCTGTCCTCGCACTACCTGCAGCCTAGTGGCGCTCGACACGAAGATGATGGAACGATCCCTCGTGATCCCTCGTTGAGCTACCGAGGTAAGTATCTGCGGGCGTCAAAGGTGTACAACAAAGAACGGAGCTTCAAAGCCATAGAGATGGCCGGCGTGATCGGGCTATTCGCCATAGACGACAGATGCCTCATGCTCTGTGTCTAGCTCTGGCACGGCTCCTGAAGGTGACGCTGTGGGAGCTGGCCAGGCAGATCCCTCCCTTTGCCCCCTGCCGCTCCTTCCCACCATGAGCCGCCGCTGCTCCCTCCCTCCACGAGCTAGTGCCACCGCAAGAGAGAGAGAGGCAGGATGCAAGAGATGAATGGATAGGGTTAATATGAATGGATAGGATTAGATGAGGATAGGGTTGCTTCGAGGGTATTCTAATCGTTATGAAAAGTTATTATATTTCTTTTTTTGAAAAGTAAGGTAAAAAAAGTAGGGTAAATTAGTAGTTAGGCTTCGAAACAGAGTCAAATAAGGAATTGTCTCATATATGTGGTATCTTTCCATATAAGGCGACAAGATACAACTCAACACAACGCATGCATGCTTTTCAGATCATGTTTGAATTGCATACTTTATTAACAGTGCAAACTCTACTGTGCCACCAACTCTCACGTGGGAGTTGCAGAGCACGGTAAAAAAAAATCACACAAGTACTTGTACCAGTACTAGTACCAGTACTAGTACTACTTCACTGTGCTACCCACTCCACTCACTTTTCTTCACCCTGAAGACGAATTTTCCCCCAATCTTTTCCCCAAGAAACGAAGAAGCCGCAGCAGCGATGACCTCATGGTGGTCTTGGCGCAGCCTCTTCTCCTCATTGGGCAATGGAGGGGGCAGCAATGCCGATGCTTCCTCCGGATCCGGCACCTCCTCCCCCCCACCCCCGGTCCCTTATCCTCAACAAGCAGCAGCAGGGGCGCCTCGCTGGCGAAGCAATTGCACGATGAAGCCTTGGGAGGAAGGGCCGGCCGAAGCCCAAGCCAAACCCTCGCAATCGCAGCCACAGCCCGCGCCCCGCAAGAATCGTCCTTCACCCCGAAAGGCCATGCCCAAGGCGTCCAAGGCGAAGGCGCAGCTGCACCTCGGCGACGTCGAGCCAAAGAAAAGCTAGCCCCGACCCCGTCTTAGAAGCACAATAACAAGAGAAAGCGGGTGGCGAGATTCGAGCGGTCATGGTCCAGGGCTAACGGGATCAGGATTCTAGAGGACATGGCCAACCATGCCAACACCCATCGCGGCGCTCTGCCGGATACCAGCGATCTCTTTGCCGCCTTTGCCAACAGCCTCGACAAAAGAGATGCCGACCAGGCCAAGCTCACTGACAAAGTCCACAAGTTCAAGAGATGATATGACACTGCACGCCTGCAGCAATGCAGCTCGACTGACGACAATGATATGCATCGATTGTTAGATCATGGAGCAGCACTAGGTGCACCTGATCGGCACAAAAGTGGTTGCACATGAGCCTGGAGGCAGCGTCGCCACCGGGGGTGGCGGTGGAGCTTCTGCAACGTGAATCAAGTTATTTCTCTACACCCTGCCATGGCGATGGCAGCCACCTTTTCTTCCTCCTTCAGAACACGAGGAAAATGCAGTTTAGCTAGCAATCTTATATAATCCACTGTCTCCCAGCATTGCAACAATCGCATGAAGAAATAATCTAGTTTTCTTTTTGAATGTACTATATAGCCATTGGAAGGGTGTTTTTACTATACCTCCCACTAGTGGGTGTACTAGTGTAGTAAGAATAAATCCCACCGTTGATTTTGGTATTAAGGTGGAAGGATAATTAAGTAATTATACTTCTATGATACGCTGATGCTTGCCAGCTGCCTAGCCCAAAATAGATCAATACTTAGCTCATGAAGCAGAAGCATGGCCACTGTATCGCACCTAGCCAGCGTCCGCCATCGATCGTTGCACTTCCCTTCTTCGCATGAACACGGGGATGGGCACACGGCGGCTCCGCCCCTCCCAACTGTGCTGCCAACAACTAGCACCCATCCTTGCGCAGAGCGACTGTTATAAAACCAGCCCTGCAATCAACATCGGTAGTTAAACGCGGAAGAAACATCATAGGAGATCCAAACACGATGACGTCACCAAGGCACGATATTTGATAACGGAGTTCAGCCGAGGCCTACATCTCTGGGGTACTGATTACAGGTGCTCTTCCACCATCCAGCATATTACAGTGTATCAGAAAGTTACAATGAGCCGTGCCGCTGCCACTAGCCGAGAGAGAGGGAGAGAGAGATAGACGGGATATGAGAGATGAATGGATAGGGTTAATCTGAAAGGATAGGATTAGATGTGGATAGGGTTTCTTCGAGGGTATTCTGATCATTTGGAAAAGTTATTATATTTTATTTCTTTTTTAAAAGCAGGGTCAAATAAGCAAACTAAAAAGGTAGGGTCAGATTAGTAGTTAGGTTAGGCATCGTAACAGAGTCAAATAAGAAATTCTCCCATATAGATGGTATCTTTTCACAAAGGACGGCAAGATATAGAACATGCATGTTTTCAAATCATGTTTGAATTGCATACTTTATTGATAGTGCAAACTCTACTGTGCCACCAACTCTCATGTGGGAGCTGTAGAGCACGGTGAAAAAAATCACACAAGTACTACTGCTACTTCACTGTGCCACCCACTCCACTCACTTTTCTTCACCCTAAAGACGAATTTCCCCCAATCTTTTCCCCAAGAAGCTGAGATGCCGCAGCGGTGATGAGCTCATGGTGGTCTTGGCACAGCATCTTCTCCTCCTTGGGCAACGGAGGAGGCAGCAATGCTGACGCTTCATCTGGATCCGGCACCTCCTCCTCCCTCCTGTCCCTCATGCTCAACAAGAAGCAGCAGGGGCACCTCACCGTTGAAGCCGAAGCCTCAGGAGGGATAGCCGGCCGAAGCCGAATCCCAAGCCAAACCCTCGCAATCGTAGCCATAGCTCGCACCCTGCAATAATCGTCCTTCACCCCAAAAGGCCACGCCCAAGGCGCCCAAGGTGAAGGAGCAATTCCAGCTTGGCGACGGTGAGCCTAAGAAGAAGCCAACCTCAACCCCATCTCAGAAGCGCAACAACAAGAGAAAGCGGGTGACAGCATTCGAGCGCTTGTGGTCTAGGGCCGGCGAGCTCAGGATTCTAAGGGCCATGGCCAGCCACACCAACACGCATCGCAGCACTCTGCCGGATACCTGCGATCTTTTTGCCACCCTTGCCAGCAACTTCAATAGAAGAGACGCTCTTGCGGACAAAGTCCAGAAGCTCAAGAGAGGTATGACAATGCACGCCTACAACAGCACTGCCCTACTAACGACGATGGTGTGCGTCGATTGTTGGATCGCGGAGCAGCACCTGGTGGACCTGATCAACACGATGGTGGTATCACCGCATGCTACACCTGAGCCTGGAGGAAGCATCACCCCCGACGGTGGTGGTGGGGAGGCATAATGTCTCCTTGTTTTTGTCACTGGAGCTGGAATCCATGAGCTTTTCCAACGTGCATCAAGTTATTTCTCTACACCCTGCGATGGTGATGGCAGCCACCTTTTCTTCCTCCTTCAGATCACAAGGAAAATGCAGTTTAACTAGCAATCACATATAATACACCGTCACCTAGGATTGCAACAATCGCATGAAGAAATAATCTGGTTTTCTTTTTGAACGTACTATATAGCCAATGGAACGGTGTTTTTGTTGTACCTCCCACCGGTGGATGTACTAGCGTAGTAAGAATAAATCCCACCATTGATTTCGGTATTAAGGTGGAAGGACAATTAAGTAATTATATTTGTATGATAGGCTGATGCTTGCCAGCCGCCTAGCCAAATAGCGTTCAACCCTTAGCTGACGAAGCAGAAGGATGGTCGTCGTATCGCTCCTGGCCATCGTCTGCCATCGACCGTCGCACTTCTCTTCTTCACATGAGCACGGGGACTGGCACATGGCGACTCCGCCCCTCCCAATAGCGCTCCCAACAACCGACGCCGATCCTTGTGCGAAGCGACTGTTATAAAACCAACCCCGAAATCAACGTCGATAGCTGAGCGCAGAAGAAACGTCATAGGAGATCCAAACATGAAGATATCACTGAGGCACGATATTTGATACCGGAGTTCAGTCGAGGCCTACATCTCCAGGGCACTGATTACAGGCGTTCCACCCCGATCCAGCATTTTACAGCGTATCAGAGTTACAACGTGCTGGCGCCGCCGCCGCCACTTGCCGAGAGAGAGAGAGACGGGATACGAGAGATGAATGGATATGGTTAATCTGAATGGATAGAATTAGATGCGGATAGGGTTGCTTTGAGGCATTCTGATCATTATGAAAAGTTTTTATATTTCATTTCTTTTTGAAAAGCAGGGTTAAATAAGCAAACAAAAAAAAGGGTCAGATTAGTAGTTAATTTAGGCTTCGAAACATAGTGAAATTAGGAATTCTCCCATATATATGGTATCTTTCCATAAAGGGAAGCAAGATACAACTCAAAACAAAACATACATGTTTTTCACATCATGTTTGAATTGCATACTTTATTAATAGTGCAAACTCTACTATGCCACCAACTCTCAAGTGGGAGCTGCAGAGCACGGTAAAAATAAATCACACGAGTACTTGTACTACTACTAGTACTACTTTAATGTGCCACCCACTCCACTCACTTTTCTTCACCATGAAGACGAATTTCCCCCAATCTTTTCACCAAGAAGCGGAGAAGCCGCAGCTGCAATGAGCTCATGGTGGTCATGGCGCCGCCTCTTCTCCTTGTTGGATAATGGAGGGGGCAGCAAAGCCGACGCTTCCTCCTGATCTGGCACCTCCTCCTGCCCTCCCATCCCCCAAGCTCAACAAGCAGCAGCAAGGGCGCGTCACTGCCGAATCGCTCACACTCGTGGTGTACTAGTATAGCAAGAATAAACCCACCGTTGATTTTGGTGGCCATTTGAGTCATTTATTTAATTAAGGTGGAAGGATAATTAAGTAGTTATGGTTCTATGATAGGTTGATGCTTGCCAGCCGCCTAGCCCAATATCGTTCAATCCTTAGCTCACAAACCAGAAGGATGGTCGCCGTATCGCTCTTGCCTACCGTCCGCCATCGACTATCGCTCTTCCCTTCTTCCATGAACACGGGGACGGGTACACGGTGACTCCGTCCCTCCCAACTCCGCTGCAAACAATCGGCGCCCATCCTTGCGCAAAGCGGCTGTTATAAAAGCAGCCCCAAAATCGACATCGGTAGCTAAACACGAAAGAAACGTCGTAGGTGATGCCAACATGATGATGATACCGGGTACTATATTTGCTAACGGAGTTCAGCCGAGGCCTACATCTCTGGTGCACTGACTACAGACGCTCCTCCATGATCCAGCATATTACAGCATATCAAAGTTACAATGACTCATGACTGGACGCCGCCGGCAACCGCTCCTTCTCGCTATGCTAAATCGCCATGTGGTCATAGCAGGTCCACCCCTCTATTTAAGAGAGATACTAGGATAGAGACAGACTCTTACTCTATTCCTAACATCTAATACAACTCCAAGTCCTATACTGCAACCGACAACATACACATATTCGACACAAACTCCAACAAACTCCACCTTGGCACAAACTTTGTGTATATAAACTTTAGACATATAAATTTTGTTGATATATATTTGAAACAAATTGGAAAAAGATTAGAGAAATAACATAACATATATGTGGGATGAGAGACCCATACGATAAACGGGCCAAGCCAATGAAAGATTGGACTCATTTTTGCCAAAAAAAAAACGAAAACAACACTCTTCATAGGAAAAAGGAATAAATTCACTCTAGGTCCATTAATTTGTCGCTGAATCTGAAATCTATACCTAAATCGACATACCATGTATACCCTATGTTCCAACTTGCAATACCATGTCAACTTTCAGTCTAGAAGTATTGTGGCCGGTTTGAACTGACGTAGCAAGTGGGCCCCACATGTCCGTTCCAATTCTTCTGTCTCCTTTCTCTCTCCTCTCGTATCCTTCACATGGCAATGGTGTCGAAACATGAATTCGGCAATAATAAAACGGGGTAGCGCACGAGACCTAAAAGTGGATGGATGTGGAGACAAAGGATTTAGACAGGTTCAGGCCCTCTCGATGAGAGGTAATACCCTACTCCTGTTTGGGGATTTGAATCCGCCGGGTGTAGTATAGATCTGACGATCAGGTTGTCTCATGCCCCTAGAGGGGCTCCCTGCCCTCCTTATATAGGTTGGGGGGCAAGGTTATAAGATAGAAACCTTAACCAATACGGTATCGGTTTCCTAAATCTACTTTACAATCTTATCAAACCAGGACTTTAGGCCGTTCCATAATATACAGGGAAACGTAATACCCAAGTCATGATCTGTTACATATTTCATATATATAAGTTATCCCCTATAACTAGTCGGATAACCATGCCGTGTGGGTATGGGGTACCCATAATCTCCACAGTAGCCCCTGAGACCTTCACAGTCGGAAAGATAATCTTCTCTCGAACTAGATTACTCCAAAGCCGAGTGCTTCAATCATCTTCGCCATGATCTCCCGAGTACTTTTTCCAAATCAGAAGACTGTGGAGGGCTGAAAAAATAAAGTCAGATGCATCGACTAGATGCACCTAATAGGTGTAACCCCCGACTATGTGGTTAATTGAACAAACCAAACATATAATCAAGGAATAAATAATCTAACCAACCGAGTGGTTTCGATAATTGTAGTCAACCAAGCGACTTAATATTAATATGTAGCATATGCGGTGTGAATCCCTGAATAATATGATCCAAGTGATACACCGACTGCTTTGTAAAATATGATGAGTGTAACCTAAAGTTGGCTACATTATTGAAAATTCACATAGCAAAACAGCTATAAAGAAGCTTGTATGTTGTGAATAAATAAATTTCCAAAGTATTGGACATACGCCATGCGCACACTGCTTTAACAGACGTGCTTTAATCCCTAAAAGACACATGGTTTCACCACACCTGGAAACATATGGCATATGTGGTGTAAAATCCGAGTAAATAAACTCATAAAGGATTTACCAACCGCCTAGAAAATGACCACAATATATAATCAGCCTAAGCCATAATATTGGTCAATAAAAATGCACACTTACGTGGCGAAAAGCAATGATATTGTATCCAATCAATTGCTTGATAAACCCAAACAGCACCTTGACTATATAAAAAAGTCAGCGGGGCAGCTATATAAAGCTTTACTGTTTGACACCTTTTAAGATGCATTGTACCAACTCCTAAAAAGTCGAGTAACTGCGGTATAAAAGGATTTTAAGGTATTGGGCACTTGATCACGCGCACTTTGGCCTAAGCGAAAAGTGCCTAAGTCCCTAAAAGAACGTGACAGGCCACACCTGAAAATATGGGCTGCAGACATATTAGGCCTAGGCCAAAAAACATGCCTTCGACACCCTTTAAAGGATGACGCATGTAACATGCTCCCGAGTAATAAATCTTCCGGGTAATATAGACCAAGTGTAGCTCATATGAATAGCTTCTGATCTGAATGATTATCCCTTATGGGATACTCCAAAATAAATATAATAATTGAATCCCGACTGGCGCAAGTATTCGGTTGATAGCCCTTACGGGGAATAATAATTGGTCCAGTCTTTGAGCATAGAAAATAGACTCATGACTATGAATCCATGTGGAATGTATCCGGAACAAGTCCAAATTGGAGATATAATCCTCACGCTTGAGTTGATGAGCCCCTGAGCATATAGCTTGTCCTTCTGTCATAGTCAAAATTGTCTATTGGCAATAGCTGACGCAGTCGGCATGGAGATGAAATGACCAACATGAAGACGAAATTGCTCATCAGAAGTAACGGAAGATGTCAGTGATAGTAAAAACAGTGACACCAATCAAAGGTAATGAAGTTGCATAACCATGGAGGCGAAGAAACCAGTCGGCAACAGTCAGGTCAGCTAGCAGTGAAGGTGTAGGCGCCCAACAACAACGAAAGAACAGTCGGTGGTGACAAAAGCAAACCGACGATGAAGACGTAGACGCGCATCAACGGTGACAGCGAAATCCACCAATCATGAAGATGAAGAAAATAATCGGCGGCGACAAACGCATCCGACGGTAATGATGATTAGCGGCAATAGAGATAGCCGACTATGATGACGAAGTTTCCCATCAACGGCAGCAGAGTAGGCTATGTTGAAGAGGCTTGACAAGATGTTGATGAAGATGACGATGTCGGTGATCCAGTCAATAGCGATGTAGCAGCCGATGATAACGATGAGATCCTCTATCGGCAGTTGCGTAGTAGGCCAACCGTGAAGACAAATAATTGGAGGAGAGTTGATGTTGTTGCCCAACTCGTCTAAACCGAAATATTCGAAGTTGTTGAAGTAGAATGTCTGTTCCGAAGCGAAGATGAAGATAATGACTCCTGGAGTTGACTCATTGGCTGATTAATTGATTTCTTCAGCTTGACATAAAATTTATCAAATTTTGAGCCTTGTATTTGTGTAGCCCCCGACTCTTTGATTAGTTGGGAAACAACTGAACATAGAGTCGAGAATTATAGCTTCTTGTCGTCGAGTAGTCATTGCTTGATTGAAGATATGTGTTGAAGATGTCCAAGTAGAAATCCTGAATATTGGAGAGCCTCTTGTTGTAGTAAAATAACATGGCATCGCATGCCGAGATGTCGAGGCTCACAAAGACGTCGTGGTTGGTGAAGTAGTAAAACTTGCGAAGTAGCAGCAATAGAGTTTGCCAGTGCCGAAGATAATAAAGATGAAGTTGCTCCACCATGATGACAAAGTTGCATCGCCGTGATGAAGTGAACACGAGTCGGCGGCAACAGAAGCAAACTGGTAGCGAAGACGCGCAGTTGTGAAGATAAAAGCACTAGTCGGCGGCGGCATAACCAGTCGGCAACGGAAGACGATGATGTCCATCAGTAGTGGTAACTGTATAAACCAGACGTAGAGGTGAGAGCACTAGTCAGCAGCAGACGAGACGACCGGCGGTGAAGAAGATAAGGCCAATCAACACTGGCAGAATCATGCAGCCATGGAAGTGAAGAAACCAGTCGGCAGCCATGGCAAACGTAGGCAGCTTGTGTTGAAGATACTGATGCCTATTAGTAGTGACAGCGATGTAGCCAGCCGTGAAGAAGGTAGCATCAGTTGGCGTTATAACAGGCCAGCCGTGCAGGCGGTGACACCAGTCAGCTGCGGATGCGGCGGCCGGTCGGTGAAGACGTAGACGCCCAACAACGGCAGCATAATAAGTCTGCCGTGCAGGCGGAAGCACCAATCGGTAGCGGCGAAGGCAAGCCGGTCGGTGAAGACGCGCCCCAGCCGTGCAGGCGGAAACACCAGTCGGCGGCGGCGAAGGCGAGCCGGTCGGTGAAGACGTAGGCGCCCAACAGCGGCGGCATAATAGGCCAGCTGTGCAGGCGGAAGCACCAATCGGCAGCGGCGAAGGCAAGCCGGTCGGTGAAGACGTAGACGCCCAACAACGGCGGCATAAAGGCCAGCCGTGCAGGCGAGGACACCAGTCGGCGGCGGCAAAGGCGAGCCGGTCGGTGAAGACGTAGGCGCCCAACAGCGGCGGCATAATAGGCCAGCCGTGCAGGCGTGGACACCAGTCGGCGGCGACGAAGGCGAGCCGGTCGGTGAAGACGTAGGCGCCCAACAGCGGCGGCATAATAGGCCAGCCGTGCAGGCGTGGACACCAGTCGGCGGCGAAGTAGGCGAGCCGGTCGGTGAAGACGTAGGCGCCCAACAACGGCGGCATAATAGGCCAGCCGTGCAGGCGAGGACACCAGTCGGCGGCGGCAAAGGCGAGCCGGTCGGTGAAGACGTAGGCGCCCAACAGCGGCGGCATAATAGGCCAACCGTGCAGGCGAGAACACCAGTCGGCGGCGGACGAGGCGGCCGGTGGTGATGTTCTGACTGATCCATTCCTAGAGCGTAAGAGATAAGCTTAAAGCCATGAATCCCTTTTATGCATATCTGGATCTGGATCCTGCAGAACAAACATATAGGATGAGTAGTATCTGATATAAATATAATACTCGAGAAAAAATCAAGTATTTTAAAATATTTATAAATATGTATTTCTCCTCTTGTCAATTTTGATTTCCCCGAGCAGATGACTCATTACGTTTAAACGCTCTGCCCAACTAGTCATAGCCACCAAGCACTGGGAGTCGGCCTAAGCACTTCCCAAACATGCATATGAGTGACATGAGTTCGTCATTAATGGAACAAAGTTTCACGGATCGGAGTTTACTACTCGGGTACTTTTGCAATTATTAAGAGCAGAAAATAAATTTATCTCATCTCTATGCTTTTGATTTATTCCGAATAATACTTAGCACCTTGCGTTACTCGGTCCATCCAACGAGCCCCCGGGTGCTAGGAATCGGCCCAAAGGCAACCATCCATTGGCAAACCAAACGGAAAGCATAGGAAGATAGAACTCCATAACTCGATAGGTACTTTTGTACTCAGATTATGTCGCAAGCAATCAAGATGAATATTATAAAAAATATGATATAACATCTGTAGCCCCCGACTCACTACTCAATGGAAGACCAATTGGTGTAGTGAGGCAGAGGAAAAGGAAAAATATCATATAAAGAATAAAATAAATGACGACTTAGCTTTGTAATATTCCCCTTGGTGATGGCAGAAGTAGCCAATGTGGGAACGAAGCAGTCCATCAATGGTGACAAAAACACCAGTCGGCGCCAGTGGAACCAAGCCAGTGGTGTAGATGATGAAGCCCATTAACAGCGGCGAAGTCCGTCAACCGTATAGGCAAAAACACCAGTCGGCAGCGGCGAAGGCCAGCCGGTCGGCGAAGACGTGGACGCCCAACAACGGCGGCATGATAGGCCAGCCGTGCAGGCGAGGACACCAGTCGGCGGCGACGAAGGCAAGCCGGCGGTGAAGTCGTAGACGCCCAACAGCGGCGGCATAATAGGCCAGCCGTGTAGGCGGAGGCACCACTCGGCGGCGACGGAGGCAGGCCGGCGGTGAAGTCGTAGACGCCCAACAGCGGCGGCATAATAGGCCAGCCGTGTAGGCGGAAACACCAGTCGACGGCAGCGAAGGTGAGCCAACGGTGAGGATGTAGACGCCCAACAGCGGCGGCATAATAGGCCAGCCGTGTAGGCGGAGGCACCACTCGGCGGCGACGGAGGCAGGCCGGCGGTGAAGTCGTAGACACCCAACAGCGGCGGCATAATAGGCCAGCCGTGTAGGCGGAGGCACCACTCGGCGGCGACGGAGGCGGGCCGGCGGTGAAGTCATAGACGCCCAACAGCGGCGGCATAATAGGCCAGCCGTGTAGGCGGAGGCACCACTCGGCGGCGACGGAGGCAGGCCGGCGGTGAAGTCGTAGACGCCCAACAGCGGCGGCATAATAGGCCAGCCGTGTAGGCGGAAACACCAGTCGGCGGCGACGGAGGCAGGCCGGCGGTGAAGTCGTAGACGCCCAACAGCGGCGGCATAATAGGCCAGCCGTGTAGGCGGAAACACCAGTCGACGGTAGCGAAGGTGAGCCAACGGTGAGGATGTAGACGCCCAACAGCGGCGGCATAATAGGCCAGCCGTGTAGGCGGAGGCACCACTCGACGGCGACGGAGGCAGGCCGGCGGTGAAGTCGTAGACGCCCAACAGCGGCGGCATAATAGGCCAGCCGTGTAGGCGGAAACACCAGTCGGCGGCGACGGAGGCAGGCCGGCGGTGAAGTCGTAGACGCCCAACGGCGGCGGCATAATAGGCCAGCCGTGCAGGCGGAAACACCAGTCGGCGGCGGCGAAGGCCAGCCGGTCGGTGAAGACATGGACGCCCATGAACGGTGGTGTGACCGACCAACCGTATAGGCGATGACACCGGTCGGCGGCGACGGAAGCAGGCCGGCGGTGAAGTCGTTGTTGCTATCAGCAATGGCGGTGGCGAGGACAAGCCGGCGGAGTGGACTCGCGGCCGATCGACCGGAAAGCTGAGACGCCTCGAGTCCATGACCAGCATCAATCGCCTCAATAGTGCCGCGTAGTTATATGCGAACAACAACAAAAAATAGCAAGAAATTAATCTGAGATTAAAAATCAATATGATAAATAATGATAAAAATCAGATTGAGTTTCCCCCTGACTGATTTGGATCAAGTCAGAGAAGAGGAGCTTGAAGAAGTGGTCGACGGAAAGGAAGTGAAAACTCCCAAAGCGAAAGCGAAGTCGGCGACTCATGAAATTGATTCCATCGCGCTTGTTGATAGGAAACTCGACGCAACCCCTACCTGGCGCGCCAACTGTCGAAACATGAATTCGGCAATAATAAAACGGGGTAGCGCACGAGACCTAAAAGTGGATGGATGTGGAGACAAAGGATTTAGACAGGTTCAGGCCCTCTCGATGAGAGGTAATACCCTACTCCTGTTTGGGGATTTGAATCCGCCGGGTGTAGTATAGATCTGACGATCAGGTTGTCTCATGCCCCTAGAGGGGCTCCCTGCCCTCCTTATATAGGTTGGGGGGCAAGGTTATAAGATAGAAACCTTAACCAATACGGTATCGGTTTCCTAAATCTACTTTACAATCTTATCAAACCAGGACTTTAGGCCGTTCCATAATATACAGGGAAACGTAATACCCAAGTCATGATCTGTTACATATTTCATATATATAAGTTATCCCCTATAACTAGTCGGATAACCATGCCGTGTGGGTATGGGGTACCCATAATCTCCACAAATGGCCGCCGGCGGAGAGGGGTGGTTGCCGGCCTCCTTCCCTTCTCCTCTCTCTCCCTTGATGCAACCGGTGGCTGGCAGAAGAGGAAAAAAACCATCTTCTTCATCGCCGACCTTCCCTCCTCCTTCCTCGAGCTCCTCCGCCTTCCTCTTCCTCCACGGCGTAGCTTGTTGAAGCTCTCCACAGCAGCTCCCTATCTAGGGCTGGAGATGCTGACGGCGTTCGTCAGCTCAGGCGTCTCGAGCTCCTCGCCATCATCCACGTCATGCGCGAGCGTGTTGAGTACCTGTGCTCTCTCATCCTCTCCAACAAAGTCGAGGACCTCGCCATACGGTGTGTCGACAAGCATAACATGTGCAGAAGATTGGATAGGATTGCAATCTGTAAGTAAATCATAAATCATGCTCTTTCTTCACTGGACATTTTAATTTTTTTAGACTAAATCCTTCAATATCAATATTGAGCAAATGAAAATATCAAATCAGAAAATCAGAGTTCCTACTCGTACTGCAGCGAGCAAATCAGAGCACCATGCTCATCTACAGCGAGCAAATCATGAAGAGAAAAAAAAAAGAAATCACAAATCCACGCTCAAACTAAAGCGAACACGGTCTCCATCTCAACTACCTTGGCAAGCTCCACATCCTCCAAGACGAGCTCCCGCTTCCCGGACCTGCTACGTCGCTACGCACGTACAGGTGCTCCGCCGTCAACGACTCCAGGTCGCCGCAAGACAGCCGCGCGACTCTGGTCCGACTGCCATCCCACGGCGCAGCGTCCTGCCGGCGGCCGACGCCCCTCTCCACGCCTCCAACCCGCTACACGTCGCCCTGAAGAGTTGGGGAGAGAAGAAAGTAAAAATGGTTCGCTGACACGTGGGCCCCGCGTGGGTCCCACGTTTGACTCAGCTGGCCACATCAGTTTAAACCGGACCTAATACTGCTTGGGACCTCGATTAATCCGGTATTTTAAGTTTGACGATGTGCTTCGGTTCATGGATAAATTCCAAACTGGACGATAAATTGTGGGACCCACATTGAACTTATTCCTAGGCAAAAAGAAGAGGAAACCTAGCCCCATCAAGCGTTATCCACACGGGACAAAAATACAAACCGTGAGCCCACAAAACATCAGTCCCAAAAGGAAAGAGAAAAGACCCGACAACCTGAACCGAACTAAAAGCTGAAAATTAGAATCCGACCACGTGCAGTGCGACCAATCGCTTAATAGATAGTACCTCTCTCCCTCTAATATAAGGGATATTCATTATTTTCTTATAATGTTTGACTACTTATCTTATCCAGAAAATTTGTGCAAATATAAAAACGAAAAATTGTGCTTAAAGTACTTTAGATAATAAAGCAAGTTACAAATAAAATAAATAATAATTCTAAATTGTTTTTAATAAGACCAATGGTCAAACGGTATAAGTAAAATGTCAAAATTCCTTATATTAAGAGAAACAGAGGGAGTACTGTTTCGAAGCTCTCCGCGCTCCCAAATTCGGTGCATACGCAGGATAAATCGTTCATCCTCGGAACGTGCAGCGCGCCGACGCCGTCTCGGCCTTCATCCGTTCATCGTCCCCTCTCCTCACTCCCGTTAGCGCCGCCGTCTTCTTCAGGAGCAAGCGAGATAGAAAGGTAGAGAAAGAGAGCTCAGAGGTGCTCCTCGCTAGCGACTCCCCTCACCTTTCGACTCCAGGTGACGTCGCCGCCTTGGGTTCGCGTCCAACGCCAGCCTGGCTCCCTCTGCCGTCCATCTCCAGTATCCTGTTTTTCCATGGAAACCCTAGAAAATCTATTTCCTCCGTTTCATAATGTAAGTCATTCTAGAATTTTCCACATTCACATTAATGTTAATGAATCTAGATATATATATATATATATATATATATATATATATATATATATATATATGTCTAGAGTCATTAACATCGATATAAATGTGGAAAATGCTAGAATGACTTACATTGTGGAATGAAAGGAGTATGTTCGATATGTATTCTGAATGCAGAGAAATATTGTTTTGTTCATGATTTGTACTGTGAAGTATAAAATGGTATGAATTATCTGTAAACCCTTACATAATACACTACTGTCAAGATGTTGTATTTTTTTTTTCTAAATCTTCCAGGTTATCAAGCACTACTGCATCGTAGCAGCGCCATAGGTAGGAGGTCGTATGGCTGGGGATCGTCTCGACCTTCCGTTTCTCCACATGTGCAACAAGACGTCGATGAACTATAGCGGCAAAAAAGAAAATCAGAGGCAGCAGCGATCGGCGAGGCGTCGAGGTACTGTAGCGGCAACGTATCCACGGCAAGAAAAAAAGATCGATCAACTGAACTAGGCCCACATGCCTACGTGGCCAACAATCATATAATATTAGGATTTTTATTTTTTATATATCACTGAAATTATATATCACTGAAAATCGGTCTGTTATCTTATATGCCACTTAAAATTGGCTCTTCCTCTATATGCGATTGGCTTAAATTTGTGCACCCTCTCACTCTCGACTGTTGACTGCGTGTTGACTGACTAGGGTCAAGTCACATGTCTTTTTTTTTCTTGCATAAATGACCAAAATAACCTTTGGTTCAAAATCATGTGACTGCAAACATTCATATATTCAATAGTATGATAAATAGTGAAGATCTAGTGGCATAAAGGGAAGAGCCAATTTTGAGTGGCATACAAGGGAACCAACTAATTTTCAGTGGTATATAAGAAATTCTCAACTTTTTATTAGCATAATAATTTTTGGGACGGTTTTAGTCCAAGATTTTTGGGAACTAATTTTTAATCTTCTCTTGGAGATGCTGGCACTATGCCACTGTCTACCAAAACCCCCGAAAAAATGAGGATTGAGATTGGTTTTGGGCAGGAATAAGTTCACTTCGACTCCATTAGGTAGTACTTGAATCTGATTCATATCCTTAAACCACGATACTAGATATCTTGACCCCCCCAACTATTAAAACCGATACAATTTGACTGCTTCGGTGGTTTTGGAGGGGCGGTTTCGCTGACGTGACGCTTACGTGGCAGGGTTGACCTAGTTTTTGTTTCACATGGCATTGACGTGGCACTTATGTGGCATTATAATTAAAAAAATATGTGTGGGACCTACTAGTCATTCACACAAAAAAAATTTTGCGACACACTGACATATGGGGGCCCACATATCATCCTCTCTCTTTCTTTCCTCTCCTCTTCTTATTCCTCTACGGCCGTGGCAGGCAAGCGAGGGCGGCGACCGTAGCGGCGATGGCGAAGAAAGCATCAGAGACGCGGTTGACGAGGCGGAGACGGCGGCGAGCGGTAGAGACACGTGCGTGGCATCTCCGAAATGAGAACGGCGGCGGATGAGGCGGCGGCGACAACCTCGTGAAAACTCGGCGGCCAAGAACTCGCCGCGGGTGATCCTCCTCACGGAGCCACTCACCTCACCGATCTCCGACTGATCCGCCGCATAGGCGTCGCCCGCGCACGCCTCTCCACCACCACCGCCTCTTCCTTCTCAAACCTCCCGCCGCGCGCCTCCTCGTATTTTAGGATCGTCGTCTGGTCTTGCTGTGCGAGCGGTGGCACCTCGGCGCGTCTTTCGTCGGCAGCGAGAAGAGCTAAAAGAGAGAGGAGATGGGCAAGTGTCGGCCTCCATGAGGGAGTCCGGAAGGCGAAGGGGCGAGCCAACCTCACCGTCGACGCCAAGGACAAGCTCCTCCTCCAGCTGCAGAGGCGAGACGCCGAGAGGGCGAAGACCTCCTCAGCCGCACCACCCACAGGACGTGTCGTCGTTGCTCCAGAAGTCCGGCCAAGGTGAAGAGAAAATGGGAGAGAGAAAGAGAGAAGCGAGAGCGGGAGGAGGAAGAAGGATGGAGATAGAGAGGATAATAGTGGGCTCCACACTTTTTTATTGTGTGAATGACTAATGGGTCCCACAAAATTTTTAATTATAATGCCATGTAAGCGTCATGTCAGCGAAACCGCTCTCCAAAACCGTTGAAAGAGTCAAATTATTCCGGTTTCAATAGTTAGGGGTCGTGATATATGGTATTATGGTTTAGGGATAGGAATCAGATTTGGACACTAATTATTAAGGGAGTCAAAGTGAACTTATTCCTTTTGGGCATCCGTTGGTGGCGCTCGTACAGATTCTCTAATAAACCAAGGAGGAGGAGGCTAGTGGAAGTCAACCCTCCGCTGGACAGAAGAGGGCATGCCGAAAACGAGGTGCCGTGAAGAAGATAGAGAGTCGGCACATCATAACTGAAGTGCCACGTCAGATGTAGCCAGGAATTACGTACGACACAGCTGTTGGGTTGTAAGGGATAACGTGCCTATTAGCAAAGTGTACTAGCGCAGAACAAGGGCACGCAGGGATTATGACGCTTTGTCGTGGATTCAGAGAAAGAGATGCTGTGGACCACAATGCTCGAGACATTCACGCTCCCTGCGGGTACGGAGAACATAGTGAAACAGTGGACTCTTAGCAAAATGGCAGAACAGTTCTAGAGCTTCAAGGGAGATCTCTACCATAAATACATCCTAAAGGGGCAGACACCGAACTTCAACATATTCTCGAAGCTAAGGGATCATTGGGATGAGTTTGTTGCTTACAAGACAGGGAAACAAGGGCAAGCGCTGATGGACCGAAACAAAGAAAATGCCGCTAAGAAGAAGTACCATCACCACCTGGGTCAGGCGGCTATAGCGTCGCAATGCCGAAGTGGGAGGAGATGGAAGCCGGCTTGATTGAGAGGGGTATCGAACTGGCCACTTCTAAATGGCCCGATCGATCAAAGTTATGGTTCTATGCTCACGGTGGAAAGCTCAAACCTGTTGATGGCTCCCTGGTGTTCAGCAATCAGATACGTGAGGCTGCCAGTCGACTAACGGACGCAGTGGAAGCCTCTTCTCAGGGCACATTCCGACCCGACAGAGAGAAGGATGAGCTGACACTCGCCCTACAGACTCTCGAGCATCCAGGACGAACACGAGGGAAAGGCGTGGTTCCTTGGAAGATTGGATTCATGGAGGACATCCATACGTACAGGAGTCGGATGAGGAGCAAGAGAAATACTGAGGCAAAAATTGCAGATCTTGAGTACAAGGTATCGAACTACGAGCTTAGCATGCAAGAGGAGGTGGCAAGAAAGGTGGATGAACGCATGGCCGCATATCGGAGCCAGGATCCCCAGCCATACATTCCTCCTATCATGGTCAGCCCCTCAGGCAATCGTAGTAGCTGTGCCTCAACGGGGCAGGTAGGATCACAGAGCATGGACGCCATGCAAACTCAGGACGAAACCACCTGCCCCATTGATGAAATCACGTAGCGGACACCATGTGAGCTGTATATTCCCTTCAAGAACTTATCAATCAAGGTATGCTCATAGTTTTATGATTTTTGACATGTACATTCCGCAAGTTGCTACTTAGGTTGATTACTAATAGAAGATAACCTCTCATCACGTGAAGGTGGCGTCGGGAATGGCCATCCCAACGGACCCTTCAGGGACTTAACACTGCAGGCCGATTCCACCAAGATACTCGAGGGTCGAAGTTGAGCTGGTGGAAGCCGCGTACGAGGACCTCAAGTTGGACTACCTTGAAGGAGACGGTGATATGCATCTACGAGACACAAGCCAAACCATTATACTATGGCGCAAGTGCTACATCATCCTTCTTGGGAAACAAGCGACGTCTCCTGCACCATCTCCTTCGGCTCTGCCATCTCCTCCGCCTCCTCCGCCTCGTGCACCGTCTCCTCCTCAGGCTCCTGCACCGTCTCCTTTGGCTCGTGCACCGTGTCCTCTGGCACCTTCCAAGTCAAGGTCTCGCCAAGCTCCACCGCCTGCCTGCACAACGGCAACGCAGAAGGCGAAAGTTGATGCCGCCGAAAACAAGGAGCCGCCGTATGATTGCACACAAGAGGAGCTAGACGCTTATGTGGCAGCAGAAGTGAAGAGGCAATTAAAACCTCGGAGTCCAGAAAAGAAGATACCTGTAGACCCAAGTGTCAAGAACTTCTTCAAGAAAATGTTGAAACTAGTCAAGGAGGTCTTAAAGCTAATAGACTACGAGCGAACACTTAAGAAGGCATATTATAGGAAGTCCAAACCAGTCCCTCAGCTTGGCGAGCAACCAAACCAGGAGGTCGAGCCGTTGGTGACCGGGCAAGAAATTGGAATAAAAGAATTCATTTCTGACACCGGACTAACTAGGACTCAGTTGCTTAAAGGCGCATCAATCCCAACGGTGGAAGTGAAATACTAGTTCGAACTCGGTAAACCGCTTGTCAAGCCTGAGCAGCTAAAGTCCCTACTGACACATATGTACCGATTCCATGAACAGTAAATGGAAATGATTGCCAACGGTAGAGAGGTGATCGGAACGAGGATCAGAACGTCCAACTTCCTGCAAGGAGAAGATGTTCTCTGGATCCCGTTCGACATCTCTCTTCTAAGCGCATGGATTTTGTAAGTATTGTTGAGTTAGATTTATTACACTCCTTAATTAGCTCTTTGTATATATGTACACCATAATAATTCATTTTCTCATTGTAGAATTGAGATTCAAAGGGCCCGATGGCGGGGGGATTTCGATACTGGATTCATCGACCCTCGGAAAGTTAACATCGAAATGATCATGTATCCGAAAAACACAGAGGACACTCTTGTCCATCTCCTGAAGGAGCAGCATTTCAAGACATTCATACTACTGCCGTACAACACAGAGTTAGTTTTTACTATCTTCCGAACAAATTTCGTTCCCGTACATACATGTATAGTTTCATATATCATCTCACGCAAATTGCATATTCCACCGGGTCCTTTTACTTTTCGACTTGGAGGCTAGCAGAGTCAATGTCTATGACTCAATGAATAAAGATGAGTCTACTTTTGACCAAGTTTTTGAACTTATAGACAGGTGATATCATCTGTTCCACTGTTATTACGAATTTTGCTATTGCTACTATGGGGATCTCGAATAGTAATTAATCATAGCTTGAAACTCCATGTAGGGCTTAGGATCAGTTCCGTCAATTGGTCTGCGGTTCTTGGAAAGAAAAACTTAGCCGGAGGTTCAATTTTCCAGTGAGTACATGCTCCAAAATTATATCGAATCTCTAATTCAAATATAAGTGTTTATTAAATCTCTCGTCGTTTGCTATGTATATTGTGCAAAGCAGAGCCAGGGAACTAACTTGTGCGGCTACTACGTATGCGAGTATGCCCACTGCCTTTCAACCCAAATCTACACCACAAGAGAGCCCGATGTACGTATAAACCATTCAAAATTTCATTGCGTACGTATCGATTTCTTGTTTATTAATTAATTTCATACATTCATAGGTTATTCACATGAGAGACAACCTAACACACAAGGAATTTATCGCGGCTGTTCAAGAACAACTGATGGGATTCATCAATGAACAAGTCCTTGATCCCGAGGGTGAATTCTACTACGACAGATCAGCAATTCATAAGATCATTCCTTCTTCTTCTGAGATAACACCGATGTCGAAGCCGTAGCTAGAGCACGTAATGAATTGTAATACATGTCTATATTTATATATGTACACATTTACTTTAGCGTAAATATATATTTTGGTCATATATGCACATTGTCGACGTTTGATGTCGCGATTCCGGTATTTGCATAGTATGGGGATCGTTGGTACTAGGATATATGCGAGATTGTAGTAAAAGAGATGGAGACGCGGATTTTTATACAAGTTCAGGCCCCTGAATTGTCAAGTAATAACCCTACATCCTGTTGGCCAAAGCCGGTCGTTGCTCCTATTCATCATAATCACACCAGTATAATATTTGGGGTAGCCTATCTAACTGTAGTCGATATGGCGGTCTGAAGGTCTGACTCGTAGTCGACAACAGGGTAGCCTTCCTCCTCGAATCCGCATCCGGCGAGATTAGAGACAGCGCTATATCTCTCCTGACGGTATCCGTAGGCACCGTAGGGGACTAGCCGTGCCTATCTCTGAAGTCGATATCCGGCGTCTTGTCTTGGCGTATGTTGGCTTGTATGTTGTGGCTTCTGTTGTTCCGTGTCTCCTCTCCTCCTAGGGGGTCTTGTATTTATACTCATAGGTGTCCCCTTGTCCAAGTAGAACTAGGGAAACCAATATGGATACAATCCGAGTAGTCCTTGTCGTTTCCATGTAGAACTCTGGTTGTCTTCCCTTATCCGGAACTCCTCCTATATCCGCAGGTTGTTTCCGTATAGGACATGGTATGTGGTGGGTCCTACCGAGATTTAGTCAACAACTATTAGGTATGTGGTATCCAAAACCCTGATAGTAGCCCCCGACTTCAATGCAAATGAACAAATTCATATTCTCAACCGCAGACCTTGGAGTAACTGTTATCGAGCTCACGTGACCATTCTCGGTGAGTTCAGAGATAACGTTAGACTTCCCTTATCAGCCTCATGTGGGCACCTATAGGGTTTGTTTGAGTCAATCTCCGATGTCAACCAAGAAAGTACAGAGCATACAACTAAGTCTCCCGTCTTGCTGTAATCGAGAATTTGGATTGAAGTCAAGAAATTTTATCTCGGCGGGTACACCATCTCTTCATTCCGTAT
This sequence comes from Oryza sativa Japonica Group, assembly GCF_034140825.1. NCBI lineage: Eukaryota > Viridiplantae > Streptophyta > Magnoliopsida > Poales > Poaceae > Oryza > Oryza sativa. The sequence goes on along the minus strand of NC_089043.1, from coordinate 10,852,330 downwards.
TCCTTGTCGAGACCCACCAACCGTTCTCGAGTGATCGAGAAAGCGCAGAATCTGCGACGGAGCCTTGTCAACATTTGTCGTACTCGCCTTAGCCGATCTTGGTATAGAACCATAGAGACATGGAGTCTTCGATAATGCCAAATAGAATTTTCCTGAAATCAATACTCAGAAAAGAATATTAGATAGAAATAGCCCCCGAGTGAACGCTCAAAGGGTGACATGTTATAATATGTATGGAAAACTGAAAATAAATTAAATTTACAAACCAATGTTTTGTATATGAGCGTCTTCTCTTTTACCGACTTCGATCAGTCAGTTTGTTGAGTCATACACTCTCCCTAGCCCCCGGCCTTGTCGTCGGAGAATCGTTCTCGGAGGATAAGGCTCTTGGACCCTTGACCTGCCTTGGTTGAAAAAAGCACTGACCCTAGCCCCCAGCCGTGAAGGTGGAAAACTCAATTTCCGATTACATGGCTTGGTTAATACACACGGCGAGAACTATTACATGACCAGGTCTTACATGGTCGTTTGTCTCTACCTGGCGCGCCACTGTCGATGGGAGATACCCGTAGACCGGATATAGAGGGTATTAGGGTACGCTGGTACGAGGATCTACGTAGTACGACATCAAGCAAATAGGAAACAAGGATTATACTGGTTCAGGCCCCTTGATAGGTAATAGCCCTAATCCAGTTGATATTAGATTATATAGTGAAAACCACAGATTATAAAGGGAATAGCAGAACTCTATGATACCGACGAGACCGCAGTCGAGTTGGTTCGATTAGATCACCCCGATGACTAGGCTCCTGAAGGCTCCGACTTTGTAGGCTGTGGTGGTTGTGTTGGCGGTGAGATTCGATGCCTTAGATCCTCCCGGGGGGTCCCTCTTATACCGCAGGTCAGTTGGTCTCCAAGTAGAACTCGGAGACATCGGACCCTACACGATACAGTGACGACCCAGTTCTATCCGAGTAGGACTCCTTCCATCTGTGGACTCCATGATGAATTTCCTTAACATGTACAGAGAACGTCCGTATACGCGCAGGTATACCATACCAGTACATGACGTATATCCAAGGATAGAGGGTATACCTTATCCGTAACCCTGACACACATAAAATGTTAAGTGCTTTAAATTATACGTGTCTAATACATATATGTGTATTTTGTACATATACATATGCATTTGCATATATATTTTTTTTGAAACATAAGACGGTAGGAGATCTACCGGATATATTAGAAGAGAATTGACCCTGTTTATAAGGAAAATAGGGCCCGAAAACCGTACAGCTGCACAGTTTGCTAAAGGGAAACTGGCAAAACCTTACACAAAAGACACAAAAAACCTGTGACAAAACGACTAGACCCACAGAAGTGATCCAGAGAAGAGCAAGGCCTTCAAGGCGTAGCCTCCAAGGAGGTGAACAATGACAGAAGCCGCTGCCAACGCCCGCCCAAAACTGGACTGGGTTTTCACCCGAAGTGGAGAGAGTCCACAAGGCAACACCTCCAATGAGGAAACGACACCCATAGGCATCGATGTCACCGATCCTAGAAGACCAGGCAGGGCTGTCGCCCAAGACTCCCTCAAGAAGTACAGGACCTCTAAGAAGCTAGAGCAAGAGTGTTGAGTGTTATCGTTGCCTAGCTCATCGGCTGAACCCGATGACAGCTCCAACTCCACTTTAACACAAAAACTCTAACACCGTAGGGGGTAAGCACATCGCTCCACACTCGGCACAACTACAGGTTTACATAGCCACAGGGCACGTGAAGCATCGGCGAGGCCCAAGCGCCCTTACTACCAACAGACTAGACCACCAACACGGACGAAAAAAACTCAACCACCAAAAGACTCCACGGCCGGTCTGGGAGCAGGCGACCAAGAGAAGGGAGGAGCATCAAGGAGGGGAGGAGGCCTGGCCGGTCTGAAGGTGAAACTGAGAACTGGCAGCAAGGGCAACAAAGACATCGGTGTCATCCATGTTTCCAGCGAGGATCTTCGGGCTTCGTGGGACAATCCAAAACAACTGTGGCAACCACCTCCAACTTCACCACCAGCGCAGAGAGAGGAGCACCGGGGTGAGCAACATAGCAACTGTAAGAAGGAAGAAAATGGGGGGCGGCCACCCCCTACTGCTTGTGCCGAGACGGTAGAAAGAGGAAGAAAGAGTAGGGAAGGAAGGAGATAACATGGTGGCTGCCAGCGACTGGAGCGGTCGGAGTCGCCGACGCGACCCCCCGGCAGGACCCAATCCCACCGACTGACGGAGACAGCCGGCGCAGCTGTAGGCAGGCCAATGCGCCGCCCCGGACGCCGACCTGCCGCGAGCGCCAGCCACCGCCGGCCACCCCGCGGGCCGCCACCACCACGCTGCCCCGCGCCGCAACAACCTCCGCCGCCTAATCGCCTCCACATCGTGCCTCCCGACGTCGCCGTCGTAGGTCCGGTGACGGCGGGGCCAGATCTGCCGCCGCCCAGCCTGGGAGACCCCGTCGTCGCCGACGAACACCCCCCCCCCCCCCCCCCCCGCCCGCGCGCAGAGGAGAGGCGTCACCGCGAGAAGGTCCCACCGCAACCGTCCTAGCTCGTCAGCCAGTTTTGCCGGCGGCAAGGTGAGGTAGAGGGGGAGAAGGAAGGCGGCGGTGGCGGCTAGTGTTTCGCCCCCCGTGTCACCTGCGCGGGGGCGACGAGCTTCCTCCGAAAATTTCAGTATATATCCTATTTGCATATATAGATATATATGTATATATATGTATATATATATATATATATATGTATATATATGTATATATATATATATATATATATATATATGAAAATGAATCTGTACACCCAGGTGTTTGTACTCCCGCTCTAATCCACCGTCCATCAAAGGTAAGCACCGATCATTCCATCCCACCCTCCTACCAGGTCTTTATATTAAACCCGTTTGATCCTTTTCTTTTTGAAAAGAAATTCTATTAATTCTGAATTATCCCGGCCGGTTATGCATATATATATGTTTGCATAAGAAAAGAACGGTTTGTTTTTTTTCTTGGGCCACCGTACGTTTCACATCAAGGCCCATAGAAGAGTCCATCTCCACCTTGACCAGCCACTACACAGTCCACCTCTCTCTTCCACTTGACCGAGGCCGTTCCCACCCTCCACCGTACCGATCTCTCCACCTCCCCCTCCTCCGTACCGATCTCTCCACCTCCGGACCGAGTATCGAGTGTTTTCCCTATATCATATATTTGTTGTATCGGATTTGAGATGTTTTTATAAAAACTGAACCTACATGATATGAGCAATCCTTTTTTGAGGTGATCCAATATTAGTTTTGTTCTTTGCATTTGAGTCCCTGTAATATTCATATTTACATTTGAGTCCTTGTTCGAGGTTAGTGGTTCAGTTCTTGTTGAAAAAAAAAGTAAAAAAATAAAAAAGAAAGAAAAGGCAGAAAGGTGCAAAGAAAAAGAAAGAAAAAAAAAGCCGCACCTAAAAAGAAAAGAAAAAAAATTGCAGAAACGTGCTTAAAGAAAAGCCGCACCAAGAAAGAAAAAAAACCATTCATCCTTTGAGTATGTTTTCAGAGTGCAGAGTTGTGCATTGATTCATATCTAGTCCTTAGTGTTGTCGGGTGCTTGCTTGAGCAAGAGTTGAGTCTAGACTAGGCCAACACATTGACTAGTACTTTGAACTATTATTCAACTTTGCATTTTCTGATTAGCACATTTGCGTTCCTTTGCTACTATATATTGTGCCTTCCAAGCTACACATATATACTTCTGGTCAGCACCGCTTTGATCCTTGCAATCGCCACATCATGTCCTTCATGGTGTCACGAACCAACCACCGATTGTACCGTCCTTAGCATTGCTGGTAAGATACTTGTAAGAGCTTGGTAAGGTGCTCCATTTGGCTAAGTTGTTGAGGGGCACCACTACACCGCGTAGCAGATTATTAGGGATAACCTTTATTGTTTGCTGTTGTTTTTGTGTTTGCAATGACAGGTATGAGTGGCGCTCAAAATCAGCGATACCAACAAGGTGCACATGATGACAGTACTTTGGTGCAACAAGTGCTATGTTCTCAAATGGAGAAAGCGGAGCAATGGCAGTACCACGAATTATTTGAAATAAAGTTTGCGGTTAAGGATTGAGCATGTCGTACTATAATCGATAGTGAGAGTTGCAATAACTTTGTGAGTTCAGATTTGGTTGAGAAACTTGAGTTGCTTACACAACCGCATCCTCATCCATATTACATCAAATGGTTCAACTCTTGTGGTAAGTTCAAGGTAAATAGAATTGTGAGAATAAAATTTTCGATTGGAAGTTACCATGATATTGCAAATTTTGATCTTGTCCCTATGCAAGCATGTTCTTTGTTGTTTGGTAAACTATGGGTATATGATAATAATGGTTTGCATAATTTTGTTGCTAATACATACACATTTAGACATAATGGTCGAAAAATGAAATTGGAACCAATAAGCTTTTCTGAAATTTTCAAAGATGATCTTGAAAGGTTGAAGAATAGAATCAATGAGACTTTCAGAGATACCAGGAAAGATACTATTGTGATGCCTTCAACTAAGTCTGAGTTATTACAAAACGAACGTATTATTGTGCATATTGCTTTGGATACTAATATTTTGCAGGCATCTGAGAACAACAAAGGTAATGAGGAAGAGAAGAAAGACGAAGAGGAAAAAAACCTATACATAGCTCCACGCATGCTTGAGGAATGTTTAATTGACCAAGTGCCTACAATTTCTGAAGATGAGAAAAAAGGTAAAGATAATGGTGCTACAAGTGCTCAAGGTATGCATAGTTATAATGTGCCAACTATGTCCACTACTTGTGCTAAGTTAGAGCAACCCATAGTGGAAACAATTGTTGAAATACCTTTGTCACAAAACAAATTGCTTGATGTCTCTTGTGATAAAGAAGAGTTGTGTGATGCTACACTTATATCCATGGCACAACTAGTGAATGAACATGTTAGTTCTATAGTAGAGCCACCCAGTGTTGAGTTTAAACATGTTATTCACATTGCTAGCGAGAATGAATAGCTTAAATTGCTATATTCTTTAAATACTTGGGGTTCTATTCAATTTGATGATTTTTGTCCACTCAACTATTTAGAGAAGAAATTATTTGCTAGATTTGAATTGCCATGCCCTTCTGATGTGATTTTTCATATTATTGGCAATTATGATAGTAAAGGAGAATATAATGTGCATCAATTATATATTTGTTCGAATTTAACTATACTTCCTTTTCATGATGAAATGTCTTGTCTAGAGGACCGCATGCATATAAGTAATTAACTATCTAGTTCCTCTAGTTATTTAAATGAGTTACAGGTTGGTTTGCAAGAAGGGGAGTGTTGTAGTTTTTCGACTACAAAGATTTTAGGATCCAATCATATGGACATCAAGAAATGTTCAGCACATGATATTGTGATAGACAAAGATAAGTGCAATACTCTCCATGACAAGGTGAAACTGAGGACGGTTTCTAATCAAGAAGGGGAGGATGATAAGGACACAACTAGCTCGGATATAACTATGAATACCTTATGTATTAATCAACCAAAGGTGCATATGTTCTACATTATATTTACATGTTATATATTTGAACAAACGTTGCTACACAATGAGTTTCCTGTGTTTTTGTTTGCAGAGGTTCTTGCTTGGGCGAAGAAAAAGAGACCGAGCGTAACGAATTCATTGATGATCAAAGAAGTTGATTGGGGACCATATCAAGGCCTTCTTCAAGTCCACTTCCATCTCATCATGTCACTTTTGGTCCATAGAAGACAAGAGATAAAGTTCTACACGTTTTGGATTCGGATTCGGGCCTCCTGACAGCATCAATTTCAAACAGACCTAGCCGCTGATCTAGAAGGAATTTCGGGGCCCATGAGTACTTGTTGGAAAGCTTATGGGGTCTACTTTCAGATTGTTTTGGTTCCACGTCAAAATTCTTACCAAGCTGCCGGGAATCTGCAAAACAAGCCACGTACCTCATCTAGTCCGAATCTGATTTGGGTTTTGGGCCTTGATATTGTGTCGTGGGCTTAGCCCAAGGGGGTGTGCGCCCTAGGGCAACCCTAGGACATCCCTAATCATATTAATTCAGTAGCCTTCATCGTTTAGAGTTGGGTTTTGCTTAGATTATTCTGTCAAGAATAGTTTCGCCGCTAGATCGGTTTTTGGAACCCCAAATTCAAGTGCTTAATCATTCATATGCAATTTGGTTCAATCTATCATGTTATTGCTTGTGTTCTTCGATTCGCATGCAAGTATTAGCCTTCTCGGTGAGGTCAACCGGGTTTCGGCACGGTTCATAACCAGAGGAGACGTGGTGCTGCGATTGCGGGGCAAAGTAGCATGTTTGTTCAGAAGCCGGATTGAGTTGTGTCGCGACACCACCCAAATCAACTGTTTATCAATACCTATCAGAAGATCAGGACCTAACTCCCTCATCAGTTGCATATGTATATGTTTTGAAACATATATATATGCATAATATATTGCAAATAAAAAAACTGGATCAGGCTGAGCCATCTTTAGTCCCTGTTGGTGTTACCAACCGGAATCAAAGATCGATCTTTAGTCCCAGATTTTTCACCCGGGATAAAAGATAGTGATCTTTAGTCCCGGTTGAAAAACCGGGACTACAGGTGTCGGGTCCCAAAACTAATGACATGGATCCGACAATGATTAATGTATCATGCCGTAGATCAGTAAATATTTGATACATATAATACAGCTGGTTCTTCATTGCATATGTAAAGTTTACAATACTTGGGATTTACAAAGATTGTTACTTAACTAATTATACATAGGGTTACTATTGTACGGCGGAAGTCTATTGTAGTTTGACTAGGAAGGAACAAACTCTAAGGGTTCTCTAAATTATCAGGGTCGTCGTAGTAGTACGTAGTCATAAGGGTCCTCCTCCGGACCCAGATGTCAAAAAGGGTTAAATTGAGCAAGGGTGAGTATTCACAATACTCAGCAAGATATTGTGGAAATATGTTATGCATGGATATAGAGTGGGGTTCTTTTCATAAAGCAAATATAGGCAATCTGGTAGATTAAGCAAGAATTTAACAAGACACAATTATCAAATTTCTAACAAAATATTGTATGAGTCCAAATGCTCAAAACCGTGAGCATGGCTATTCAAATAGATTCATATATACTTTACTGTAGTAAATGTACGCTTTACCCACAGCCCACGACGTGCCGATAATTATCAGCTTAAGTCATGGCCCAGCATTAGGTTACTAACAATAGTGGCACATGTTCCATGAACTCTAGTCCCCATACGCTCTGAACGTACGTTATCAGCAGTGTGAGGAGTTCTGGCGTTCCTGGGGTATTTAGAGAGAACTGATTGTATGATACCATGCCATCGCAATCAGGGTTTAAATAAATCACGTGATATAATAATTCATCTTAAATATTTACCTGCGCCTCGGTAAATATTACCATTGCCCTGCTCGGCAAAAGTTTGCCTACTGCGCGAGGACTTAAACAAGAACTACTATATACAGAGGTACCACATTGTTAAATAACATAATAACTAGGTCTGTTCGCATCCTAGAACCGTGGTCGTACTCATTTGTTCTTCACAAGTATTTCGGTAGTCTTATGTCGGTTGAAACAGTACTAGCCACCCGGAAATCAACCAATTCTAGCGTACTGTTCCAATCTAAGTATAGAGCATTATAACTAGATTGTAAGCAAAATAAGCATAACTATATTATCTGGGTTTCTATGGTTGAATTATGCATATAAAAGAGATATTTGAAAGAAAGTGTATAAATATAATTTATTGAAATATAGGCTTAAATGATCAAGAGGTGAACAATAACTTGCCTTGCTCGATGTCCTGAGATTGATTGGTAATATTCAAAATCTCATAAGAGTCCTCAAGACCTAGGGGTAGCCATTCAAAAATCAAGTTTAAAAAGAATTCAAATAAAATCCAAAAATGGGAACAATAAAATAAAATGATAAAATAGCAAAAATAGACTCAGAAGGTAGAGAATGAATTTAGAGGAATTTTAGTCCAAGTTTCACTGGATTTGGATCTATATTTTAAAAGTTATGGGCTTCTAAAGTTTGAGATTGAAATTAAATTGAGAAAAAGTTAAAAACTATTGTGCATGGTCCCACCGGTCAGTCTCTCTCTCTTCTTCTTCTTCTTCCTCCGGCCGTTCTCTATTTGTGGCCGGCGGCACTAGGGTTGGGGATTGCGGCGGCGATTGGAGGGGGAAGTGCTTGCGGGCGGAGAGGGGAGGTTGCTAGGGTTCTCCGGCGACGGTGAGCGGCGGCGGAGGGGTTAATTTACTGTGTAAGTGGCATGACGGCTAGGGTGGCGGCAGTATAGAAGAGTCGTAAGGGCGATTGGGATTGTGGAGGTTAGGCATGGCTCAGGGAGTGTATTGGAAGCATCTCTAGTGTACTTAGAAGGGTTTAGAAAGCTTAACAACTATTGACAAGGTGTGGAAGGCATACGGCCGCGAGCGTCTCCATTGGCGGCCGTCGAGCTCACGTCGGATGCCGAGTAGGGGTTAAATTAGTGCTAAAGGAATGCAAAAACGGAATCTAGGGGATACGTAGATGCTTGAAACAAAAGAGCTCACTCAGTTAGCTTGAAACGGTGAGATGCGGCCGGAAAAACTTCATGGCGGCAAAAACAAGGCACGGCGGCGGTGGCGGAGCTCGATCGAATGCGACGAGGTGAAAGTCATTGCAGAGCTTCGGCTTGGTTTCGGAATGATGAAACACGACTAGCAGAAGGTGTTCGGATGGTTGGTTAGGACTAGGTGTGGAGGAGACCGTACACTAGGTGTTCGATCGGCGGACGGCGGTTGTGGGTATGGTGTAAGGGTGGAACAGGGATTAGGTGTAGCATGGTTGTGGTCGATGGTGATTGATGATGAATGAGAGAGGGTCTGGGGTCCTATTTATAGGGCCTTGCCGATCGGATGAGCTCAGGCGTGGTGATCGCCGTTGATGAGCTCAAAAGCCAAGCTTGGCAGAGATGGCAGGGGTTGTGAGAGGGAAGGGAATGTCAATTTGGGTGGCGGGAGAGGATGTTTGAATGTTTGACAGTGGCTGCGTGGCTTTACCGGGGGTGAAAATGGTTGGCGGCGTGCTAGTGCCGTTCCGGGCTCGACGCACGGCGGCGGCGAGGAAGGAAACGGTTGGTTCAACAGCGGTTGGTTCGATTCATGAGAGGGAAAAGTTACTGCCACACTTTAACTCAAACGCGCGGCGAAATTTGGCAGTTTCATCCGTGGTAGAGGCAAAATCGACCTCAGCGTTGGAATTAGGTGGGCGCACATGACGGCAGGCGGTGGCAAGGCTGCGGCGGCGGCCGTCCCAGATTCCATGGTGTTGACATTGGTGTGGTGGCGGTGAATTAGGGTGCACTGGACGGTTATTGGCGCGCCAAGGCGATCGGACGCGCGCGGTTGGCCTTGAGACCGACGCGCGGCGGCCCAACACGCGCAACATGGGACGCTAAAGTCGAGCGGCAGAGGGCAGAAAGGTGATGCAAAGTCACGGTTTTTAGAGGGTTGTGGTCCCCTAGGATCTAATCTAGACATTGCAAAAGTTGAGGTGGAGATTGGGCTACCCGGGCTGGGCTAGACATTTCATCGAGCACTTTGTGTGCGATAAACCGTACTTTTCAGGAATTTGAATATATTTGGCTAAAAAGAGAAGAATTTACCTAGGGTCTTTGAACAAGTTTTTCTAGGTTTTTGAACTAGGGCATGGTTAGGTTTCAAAATTTGAAAGAATTTTACTAGAGACACTAGGGTTTTAAGTTAGGACAATTATTCTAGGGTTTTAGAAATAAAATAAATTGGAGGGCTTCTAGGAGTAATTCTTGAACCAAAATTAAGAATAAAAAGGAGAGCTTTAAGGAAGATTTGAATGTTTAAATCAAGATTAATATAAGTCAAAAGCCAGCATGATGTAGTCAAATTTTAGTTTAAAATTTCAGTATGTTACAACAGGGGGTTACAAACCGGGACTAAAAGAAGGTTTCTCAACCAGTGAACCTACACCTAACTTACAAAACCAATACAAACGAGGCCCCTCAACAGTATTATCCCCGCTTTTGGCTGAAATGGCACCTACGTGATTCCTTTTACTAGGTCTTCATCCCACGTGACATTGACATGGTGCTTACAAGACAGTCTGATAAAAAAAATAAAAGAGCAAAATTGAAAACTAAAAATTTAAAACAAAATATACAGCACCCACATGTCAGTCAAACAAAAAAGTAAAAAATAGTGGGACATGCATGACCCTCTCCACCTCTATCTCCTCGCCGACTGGATGGGCTTCCTGAACCGTCTCCAGGCTGTCATTGCAACGGAACATCTCAGGCGGTGCGAGGCTGCCACGGGATAGAGGAGCGGTGCACGGCGGCTAGCGGGAGAGGACCCCGGGGTTGTCGCTGGCAGAGAGCAGTGTTGGCACTGCCCGAGTTTGCCTCTTGAACTGTATCTTCCTCGCGCGTCATTGGTAGGGGTGGACAAAAAGCTCGAAACTCGTGGCTCAGATCGGCTCGTAGCAAGCTCGGCTCGGATCGATTCGAACTCGTAGTCTTAACGAGTCGAGTCGAGCTAGCCTTTTAGCTCGTGAGCTTAACGAGCTAGCTCGTGAGCTACTCGTTTAGCTCGTTAGTATAAAATATCGCCACATCTTCATGAACTTAGTGTTTGTTGACTAGTGCTTAGTCTTTTAATTACATCAAAACTATTCATATTTAGTGAGTACTATATTAGTTAGTGTTTATTATTATGTTAATACATAATAAAATGTTAAATTTGAAACTATTAATATGATATTAATGAGATATAGCTCGTTAACGAGCCTAATGAGCTTAACGAGCCAGCTCGCGAGCCGTGCCGAGCTACCCTTTTAGCTCGTTAACATTAACGAGCCGAGCCGAGCTAGCTCATTAAGACAACAAGCTCAAACGAGCCGAGCCTTAACGAGCCGAGCTGGCTCGTTATCCAGCCCTAGTCATTGGTGTATTCATCGCCCATGTCGTCGCTGCGAGCTGTCTCCTTTCCCTCCCAGACTGGCTCTACCAAGCTCGCCGGAATGTGGGGGAGAGGAGAGGCGCAGGGTGGCCGCGCAAGAGAGGAGTGGCGTGGTGACGGGAGAGAGGAGTGGCGCAGCGGCGAGGGAGTGGAAAGAGGAGTGGCCACACTCCTTTCCCTCCTAGATCGCCTCCCCCTCGGCTTGCCTCCCCCTCGGCTTTGGCTCCACAAAGTTCGCTGGACGGTGGGGGAGAGGAGCAGCGTGCAGTGGCTGGTGGGAGAGGAGCGGAGCGCGGTGCGGCAGCGAGACAAGAGTGGCACGCCATGTGGGAGTGGTGTGGAGCTATGGACAGCTAATGGAAATGGATCTTCGCTGGCGGCCGAGTTAAGAGGGCCACCAGCGAAGATGTACACCTTTTCGTTGGCTGCCCACTTAAACGTCCGCCAGCGAAAATAGCGAAAATTCGATTTTTGCAGGCGGCTACTATAGAGCATCGCCAGCGAAAAATCTTGCCACACTAAAATAAGGCAACATTAAAAAGACAACCCATGGCCATCGCCACCCATCGGCAACGGGTCCAGCGGCGGTGACTCTTGCAGGCGGTGACTCAGTGACGGACGAGGGGGCTCACGAAGGTCGCGGCAGCTGCTCGGGAAGGCGACGGCGAGGAGAACAACTCCACCGCAGGCCACAGGTTGGACGCCGATGGGCCGCGGGGAGAACAGATCCACCGTCGTCCGCTCGTGGGGGCACGGATCCGCCGCTTCTAGGCTTCTCCAACCCCCTCCCCTCACCCAGGTTTGGCAAGCGGCGGGTCAGGTCGTGGACTTTGGCGAGCGACATCATGGGCCGTGGATCTGGCCGCTGGAGGTGCGCGGGAGACGAGTGGCGGGCGGTGGGTGGCAAGGGGAGCATCGGGCGGGAGGTGTCCGTCAAGCACCGCGCTCCCACAAGTCTCAGGAGGAGCTAGGGGTGGAAACGAGCCGAGCCAAGCCTAGCTCGGCTCAGCTTGCAGTGGCTCGCAACAAACTAGGCTTGGCTTGGCTCGGCTTGGTTAGGGAAACAAGCTAAAACTTGAGCTCGGCTCGGCTCGTTTCCTGGCCCGAGCCAGCTCAAGCTGGCTTGCAAGCCTTCCTGTTGAAACACCTCTCTATATATATTTTGTAATTATTAAAAAAAGCAAGAACAAATCATTAACATGTAAAATTTAAATAAGTTTATATATTCAAGTCTACAAAATCTTAATGATAAATTTCAAGTGGATAAATAATAACGCCATATAAAGTGAAATAATCGATATAAACACACAATAGTCTAGGCTCGCGAGCCAAAAACAAGCGGCTCGCAAGCTATATCGGCTTGACTCATTTCAGCAACGAGCTGAAAAGGAGGCTTGGGCTTGGCTCGTTTGGCTTACGAGCCGAACCAAGCCTGAGCTGAGCTCACGAGTCCGAGCTTTTTATCCACCATCAGTCGGAGCTGGCCTTCCTCACGCGGCTCTACCACAAGCACCTTGTCGTCTTCGTTGGCTACTGTGAGGAGAATGACAAGCAGCTGCTCATCTACAAGTACATGAAGAACGGTGTGCTCAACATCACTTCCACGATGGCAGCTCGATGACGGCAACTTAGCTCCGGCAACGCATATGTTGATTTGGACAATGATTTGGGATTGTCATTCGGGATTTGGGACAATGATTTGGGATTGCGATTCGCGATTTGGAACAATGCTTCAGAATTTGTGAAACTGTTTTGGACCTGAATTTTCAATTCTTTATTTTTTCTCCACAAACGTTTTCGATGGCGGGTCTCTTAACATTGCTGCCAGTGCGGCCATCTTAGCTTCGCTACGAAAGAAAACCCATTTTCGCTGGCGGCTGTCTTAGCATGGCCGATTTTCCATGGCGGCAGGCTGTCCGACTGCACAAATGCATTATTTTCACTGGCATTTGGTCCCCGGCGGCACCGTCGGCCGCCAGCGAAAACCCAATTTGGCTTTTGGCAAAAAATCATTTTCGTAGTAGTGCCTCTCATACTCAAATTCACATATGGCCCTTAATAGGATTAATCCCAAATTTGCTACCAGCCGCATGCAACTATGTAATCGTAGTTTGATATGCGTTAGCTATCTCCTAATTGCATTTGCTGGTGCACTCAGCACAATATATAATTTTCACGGACTAGTTTAAATTCCACTGTACCGGGGTAATGGTTTTGGAGAAACCTGCAGTAACAAAATACAGACACTATAGATGGACAATAACCCATGATCTAGAGTCTAGACGCAAGTCTATATGGTTCAGACGATATATCGTATAATATACAATAGTCATATATGTTTTACACTTATGCAGATAGACTTAACATGTTCAATAAAATATTAGAGAACTAGCAATGCTGGGATAACGGATGAAACCAGAGTAGTCATGGGCCAGAGGGAGGTGGTAGAGCAAGGTCCACGGTGATAACTAGCTGAGGAGAGACGGCGTGTCTTCGTGGCAACGTCGTGTCTAAGAATAGTGGAGAGGGGTTTTAATTGGGGTTAAAACCTTAGCTATATGGTCCTCCATAAGGCCACTAGGTTTTAGCTCCTGACATACCAATAGTGCATATTGGTTCTTTGGCTAGACCATGGTTTAAACCACAATTTTATGGTCAACACTCATTTTTGATGTTGTCCAATTACCAGGTCAACACGGTATAACCCAATCATTGACCGATTAGACGGACAAACAGGCTAATTGACGGTTTATGCCCTAAACTGGACGATAACCCATGGTATAATGTCTAGACACGGTCTAGACCGTCTATACTATGGTCTAGCGAACACTTGATACTTCCTCCATCCTTTATAAGAAACCAAATTTTATCTATATATCCAAGGGAGTAACAAATTAAGTGGTATATATATATATATATATTGTGTGAACACGTCCCATATTGCATTTTTTGTAGCGGCAATAAAAAAAAGTAGTTTTAAACGGTATATATTGTGTGAACGTGTCCCATAATAAGTATATTTTTGGCAGCAACAATAAACTCTTGTTTTCTTGAGCTGGATACACCCACACGTACGTGTAAAGAGTTTCCCACTTTATTATTTGACATTTAGCTATTTTCTAATTAAAGCTTTTACAGCCTTTCTGGAGCAACCTGTTCACTGCTCACACCACAGTAAATGCTAGCCATTTTCAGCACCACTCTTCATTGTCACCAACGGGCACCTTCTGTCTTCACCACAGTAAATATTTGCCATTTTCTGCTCAGATATAGATATATATGAACGTGCACCTACCTCGTTTTCTCCTGGATCTACCCCAACCTTACTCCAAATCCTCTCTTCTTGCTCCAAATCATCTCCCTTCTGTCTCTCCTTCCCTTCTTGGTTTCCTGCTTCTATAGACCTAGCTAGGGCAGCCATGGAGGGGAAACCATCAGGTCTTCCATCTTCTACTGGTGGCAAAGGCAAGGGTGTACCAGTAGTAGGAGCTAACCCGTGGCATTCAGATGACGGCTGTGATGGAAGCAAGAGTAGCAGTGAGAGAGAGAACTGTCACCGATGATTATTTCGGAATATTTGTGCATCCTGTTCATGGTGATCAGGAGGTGGATTCTCGTAAGGCTAATCGCCATGAAGCAGATCATTCAGAAACCGATAGCGAGAGAACTGGAAGTGCTGGCTTTGGGAAGATCGCAAATAGTGCAGGCAATTCTCGCCATTTCTCATATGTAGATTCTGGGTTGAGCCCAGAAGAAAAAAAGACAGAAAAGTGAAAGGTTTCAACCTGAGGTTCGTGAATTCCTATCATATCCTGATTTTTTTTGTGTGTCCATGATCTTTTTATAGTTCATCAAACAAAAGGAATTGCAATGCATTAGTAATGATGAGCATATCAAACAAATGGTGCTTTATCTCAGTTATTCTCGCAATCCAGTTCAATGTGATCTCCTGGGAAAATTTTTTTTTACTAGAAATGATCATATCAGTTCTGGTTCAGCCATAGCGGCAAGCAAAACAGAAGTAAGAAAAGCAGAAAGGCTAGCTACACTGGCTTTAAACTTGGACATCACCAGCTATTGCAGCCCATTAGCTACACAAAAGTACTAGACAGAGAAGCAAATCTCCTGGGAAATAAGCTACTCTAATCTATTAATTTTGATTTCACTTTTTCTCTAAAACTAACACGACATGATTATGCTCTGTGGCTTTTTTTTTACTTCCCTGATTATTTCTGTTAAACTGTCCTGCAATCTGACATCTATTTCAACATCTTTATTACATATGTAAATATAGAAAAGATACAATTGATGAAATTTCAAGAAAATCATATGCACTCAGGTGTAGAGCAGCACAGTGATGTTTGAGCCATATATTTCCTATGACATTAATTAATTTAAAACATTCACGAAACCTTGTATTGAAGGACGGTTGATGACTCTCACAATCGTTATATACTTTCAGAGGATTCTAAGTGGTGGCAGCGAGATGCAGACTCCAGGAGCGAATAGTTATGGAGCGAATAGTGGTCACCAGCGAGATGCAGACTCCGGGATGTTTTTGTCGTTCTCAGAGAAAACACAAGTGCAAACAAATAAGGATATTCCTGAATCATGGAAGGTTCATCCGAGAAAAGATGAGGTTGATCCAGATGGATGGGTCGTCGAGATCCATCTCCGAAATGATCAAAAGACCAAGGACAAGGTTTGTGAATTCATGTTATATGTTGATCGATTATATTTGTTCCACGAATTTTCATGATTGATTAAAAGAGTTACATGTATTCTTTCCCAATTTTATGAGCATATCATGAAAGAAGTTTTTTTTAATATGTGCTTCGTTAGGGTGGATATCATTGTTTTGGGGAAAGATAACCAGCCCTATCATAAATATAACAAGTAGTACATATGATTCTATATCTTCGCAGCATCAACATTTCTGAAAGTCTTGGTGATTGTACACATGAAATAGAAATCTTAGAGATCGGCTGAAAAAGATAAAATGTACAAGAGTTCTTGACATGAAGATCTCCTTTGGGTGTTATATGTATTATTTATTTCTTTGTATTAAACCAAACATGTGTACACTTTTAAAACATTTGTACTTTGTATATCTACAGTATAAAACATGAAACATGGAATAGTTCAAATCCAAACAGGTTTAGTAGTTCATTAAATCTGAAGGTTAAGTTCTATCTTGTCTAGCAAAAACACTTGTTATGCTACAGTTCAATCATGGTAATTAACTACTTGCATTGATAGCATATATCTGGTGGGATATGATCATATCTGGCCAATATATTACATTGAACCATGGGAATGCATAGTTCTTTACCTAGTAATGACTTGTGGCAGGATTGAGTGGTTTGTAAAATTTCATTCCTTTTTAATACATATTCTTGTTTATATGACATGATAATTTGTGTGGAGTGAAAAAAGAGTTCTATCACTTATGGAGTGTTCACAATCTGTGTTATAATACTCAATGAAAACATAGGTGTCATTTTATAAAAAGTAATATGTACAAATTAAACCAAACAATTTTATGAGATAGCTACCTTTAGTATAATTGGCATACAGAAATTATATTTGACTTTTATTTTTCATATAATCACTATCAAAACAAAGTATGTTGCACATCAATAATATATCTTCTTGCTAATTCATTAATCTCACTTATCAGTTCTAACAATATGAAAAGCCAGAACATCACAAATTTAATTTGGATCAAAACCTCTATACTGTGAATCATTAATTGCACCTAGCTTTGGGTGCCTAGCTAGGGTCATACATGTGATGCAATGGCAATATAAGTTTTTCCCTCCCATCCCCTTCCAATCAAAGAGAAAAGAAAACAAAAAATGCAGTTTGGATTTTGCTGAAATATACTTGCTTATACTAAATTTATTTTGTTGTTCGTATGTTAAATGAAATTGACTTTTTTCTTACTTCGCTGTATTACCGCCACAAGGATTACAATCATAAATTTTGCTCAAAGCCTGAAGTTGAATTTTTTCTAGATACTGGAAAGGTTATAATCCGTAAAGTTCCATGTATTCTACAGAAGGTGCCCTACTACAACAGAGTTGATTTCAAATACTGTATTCTACTTCTACATAATCTCTGTTTCCAAACTTGATACTGATTCTCATACATTGTGTCTGTACAGAGATCTGCTGATGCAAGTGTTCCTAGCAGGGGTAAGATATCATCAAACTGTGCACCTTGGAATTAGGAATACCATTGCATTTTTACTAATCATTGTTTGGCGAATATGAGTTGTGTTTTAGATGAATTATATACGGGTAGAACTGCAGTATGATTAAAATATATATTTGATTGAACTGGATCAGTACTACTGACAGAAACAATAAATAGAAAAAAATACATATTACAATATTTATTTATATATATCTACATATGTACAATCATGATATTTTAGATTATGTTCATCTTGCTAGCTTGTATATATTTTTAAAAATTTAAGCAATTTTACAGTTTTTGAGGAGATACCATGAGGTACCACTTTTTCTATTGTAAATTTAGTACCTCTTAGTACTTATGTACTATGAGGTATCAAATTTTACACTAAATTTTTTTTTAACATGGTACCTCCTCAAAAACCGTAAAATTGCTCAAAAAATTTTGTCACTGCTAAGGAGAAACGTTGCTCACTTAATCGGACTACTATGACATGTGAACACAGGTCGCGGTCGTGGCAGACCTCGTACAACAAGGACGATGACCCTAAATTCAGGTAATGTGCTTTTGATAACAGAATTTTGCATTGTTGTTTTTTCTTAAAATATATTTACTACTCATTGTTAGCTCTGGATAGTGAATCAGAATGATATATTTTCATTTTATTCCATGAAACTTGCGTAACATAAAATGTGGCCCAAAGTGAAATTTCACTCTTAAAACAAAAACAAGATGAAACTTTTTTTTAACCAGCTGCAAGTGGTCGAACGATTACGTGGGTCCGCCGGCGGATCTCACATCACTAGGATGGTTTGTATTTCCTGTGTTGAGCAATGTCTAAAATCGTTTAAGCCTGTGTTTGGTCCACCTCTGAGTTGTTGCACTGGCAACTAATTCTGAAAAGACCAGTGTTCTACCTTTGTGGCATGTGTGCTTCTTTAATTATTGATGTTTTGCGATAAAGAATCTTCTTTTGGCCAGCAACGATTTATTATATCTATATATATTGTTATATAATTGATTGTTGCACTGTTTCAATTCAAAATATTGCAGGCCTATATAGTTTGTTTCAGAAAAGATTTATATTCTTGTTCACCAATTAAATATGTTTGTTTCTTTTTTACACAGGTTCTGGTATGTCTGCCTCTGGAGGGAAAGGTCCAGAATCCCCCTTACAACTTCCGCATAGTTTTGTGTAGTCAATGCGTGTGGAGATTGTGGATATCCCATATCTACACGGCAGTTATAGTTTAGTTGGGTACAGGGTACCAAATATAGATAGAATACCTTTATGAGGATTCGGGTTAGTTTCTAAACTCGTATATCAAGGAAATACCCAGGATCCTAGTCGGTTACGATTGTATTTTATCTGTAATCACATATTCCGTTAGGGATATGTGTTGTATTTTGTAATACGGACTCCTTCCCCTATATAAGGAGGGGTCCGGGTCCCTCTAGGGACACGATTTTTCTCGCAGATCATACAATCAATAATACACTCGGCGGAATCATCCTCGGACAGGAGTAGGGTATTACTTCTTGAATAAGAAGGCCTGAACCTGTATAAAATTCCTTGTCTTCAAACCCATCCACTTTTTTAGCTTGATAGCCACCCCCTTTTAGTATTGCCGAAATCTTGTTTCGACAGTTGGCGCGCCAGGTAGGGGTAGCGTCAAGTTTCTTGCCGATCAGTACGATGGGTTCCGTCTCCGGCATCGACGACTTCGTCTTCCCTCCCGGGCAGGCGTTTCGGTTCGGCAGCCTCGACTTCATCACCAACGACTTTGGCAAGATCTCTCCTCTTGACTCGGATCCAAACCAGTCGGGAAAGAACCAGGTCTCAGCCCCGTTTGGTATTCCGAACAAGGCCGAGATCTACTCCAAGCTTATCTCGACCGAGTCAGCTTCAAACCACACGAACGAGATCCCATCTACTCCGACACCACTAGATCAAGATTGACGGAGCGTGGGGCTCCTCACCGGGAGACCGCGCAGGCCCCCCTTTGCCGGTTCGGCCGGGGGCCCTGGGTGAGACTCTAAGCTCCTTGTCTGAGTGTGGAAGGTTCGCGAGAGCGAAAATACACGAGACACGGGCGATGTATACAGGTTCGGGCCGCTGAGAAGCGTAATACCCTACTCCTGTGTTTTTGGTGGATCAGTGTATGAAGAAGCTACAAAATGCCAGCCCCCGATCGTTCTAGGATCGTTTTTCTCCCTCTTTCATCCCCCTCTCTAAGTGGGCAAGGTCCTCCTTTTATATCTCAAGGGGATACCACATGCACCATCTCTCCCTCTCTTTCTTTTGCCTGGGGACTCATCCTCTCTTCCCTCCAATTTGACTTCTCTTCATTAACGGACGGAGATTTGCATCGCCGTCGTCCGAATGACCTTCTGATGGGACGGCCCATACCTACCTCCACTTCCGCCGGAGGCAGGCGCGACGTGGGAAAATGGCTGTCTGCTGATGACATGACCATTGTCAGACCGGTCACAAATCAGTCATTCTTGTCCACCACGTGTCAGTTTAACAATCTGCATGTTCGCCCTTCTTCATACAATATCTTGCCTGTAATGGTTAGGATGAAGCCTGGCATATATCTGACCGGAACCAACGTGCCATCTCCAGGAGCTAACACGCCGGCTCCGGCTAGGGACGAGTGCTTGGAGGCTCTCGTCCTGACGGGATGGGGCGAGGCGTGCGTCAGACCGCCTGTCGCCACCTAACCCATGATCTGACCGGTCTGTGACTGGTCACAGACCGGATAAACGAGCGCGCTGCACTGCGTTACATGCGGCGTGAGGCGCTCGTCAAAACTGCAATAAATGCGGTTAGGTGAGCCCCGCCATGCTCACCTACCCCATATACGCGGCGCAAAACCCACAAGGGGTCGGGGCGCCTCGGCCCTCGGGGCCGAGACGGGAGCGGTCCGACCCCTCGGGGAGACAAAGAGAAGGGCGGCTGTATCACCCTCGGGCCCGACCCCCCCGAGGGAGTTAGGCCACGTGGGTGATCGTGTCTGCCTCAAGTCTCTAAGTCATGATACTCCCGGTAAAGAGGAGGGCGAACACATCACCCTCGGGCCCGACGCCCCCTGACGGTGCCAGGCCACGTGGGCGATTGTGTCTGCCTCAAGCCTCTAGTCATGATACTCCCGGTCCCATGTCACCGACAGTATCCCCCGGCGTTATGCCAGGGCGATCGCCCTCCTCGAGGGAAGCGGTCGGGCGTGACGCCACTTCCTAAGGCCTGGTGACAGGTGGGGACCGGTCTCCACAGTTGGGCAGAAACCCAACGGCCACAAATCACGCACATCGGCAATGGTTACTCGGCTGTCAATAATGAGCGGTCTCTTCAAGACTGCCACATTACTCGAGTAACACGCGAATCGGGACGAGCCGATTCGTTTTGCCTGGAGATATGGTGATGGCGCTTCGGTCGGCGCGCGCACAAGATGTTCCATCTCGACTGCCACAGCCGCATATCCACCTCATACACCGCAAACTGGCGAATGGGATTAGTGGAAGCGTGGGCGCGGGAAACGAGGGGGCAAGATAGTGGGCGCGAGAAACGAGGAGCCGGGCATAGCGTTGGCAAGGGTATAAAGTCGCCGAGGAAGAGATTTGCTTCCTTCCTCTCGCCATTATTCCCCTTGTCTTCGCCGCTTGCGCCCTAACTCCTTGTTTCCTGTGCCCTACCTTCGCCACACGCGCTCGCTCTCAAACATCTCTTCTTCCGGCGTCATGGCACGGGGCTCCGCTCCGCTTGACGGTAGCGTGTTGCCGCCTTCCCGCATCGTGAGCGAGAGACAGGCCGGGCTGCCGCGCCGCTTCATGCCGGAATATGCCACCGGCCGAGAGATAGTCTCGCTGGGCGAGGGATGCCTGGCGCCACGCTACCCGGGGCGGTCCGTCTTCTTCCTCCCTTTTGCTATGGCAGGGCTGGTTCCGCCATTTTCTTCTTTCTTCATGGATGTTCTGGAGTTTTACGATCTCCAGATGGCGCACCTCACCCCCAACGCGGTCATGACATTGGCCATCTTCGCACACCTGTGCGAGATGTTCATCGGGGTGCGCCCATCCCTTCGGCTGTTCCGGTGGTTCTTCACCGTACAGCCGGTGTCGCCGCCGTCGGTGGTCGGTGGCTGCTACTTCCAGCCACGGGGGCCGGTGCTGAACCGCTACATTCCCTGCGCCCTCCGCAAGAAGTGGGATGACTGGAAGAGCGACTGTTTCTACACTCCCCTCGCCGACGAAGCGCGCCTCCGACTTCCGAGCCAGCCCCCGGCGCAGGCCTCCAACTGGCGGGCGCCGGTAGATCTGGGAGATGGCTATGACGCCGTCCTCGACCGCCTGGCGGGCCTGCGATCCCAGGGGCTCACAGGGGCCATGGTGTTCGGCGACTATCTTCGTCGCCGGATCGCGCCACTCCAGCGGCGCGCCCGGGGCGCCTGGGAGTACACCGGGTCCGAGGACTGTATGAGGACCCACCAGGGAGTCAGATGGGACTGGGCTCCTGAGGACTTCAAGATATTGGTCCAACGGGTGCTGAATCTCAGCTCCGTGGAGGCATCCATCATTCCTCAAGGAGTCCTCCCCCTCTGCAGCGCTCCAGACCGTGCCTCCATCCTGACCATCATGCAGGCGGTCGGGGCGTCGGAGGAGCGGGCTCCTCGAGGCCACGATGGCGCGGGCGGGAGCCGCAGGGGGGAACAATCTACCCCGGGAGGGGGTCGTGCTTCTGGGCCCCGCGACGGGGGCCCGGGGAGCAGCCGCCCTGCCGACGCCCGGGGGAAGAGGAAGCAGGGAGGAACCCCTCCCCCATCTCCTCCCCGAGGGGGCGGGGTGGCGCGGGCCAGCAGCAGGCGCCCGGAGGGGGCCACGCCAACGTCGCAGCCCGAGGGGAAGCGGAAGAAGAAACGGCCCCGCAAGATGGGGGGACAGAACCATCCCGGGGAAACCTCATTTCCCCTCCAAGGTGGTCGTGTAATCGACCCCCTCGCAGGTTCGTCCCACGCCCATCGTGGCCGTATTCATTCCCTCAATGCGAGTTTTCACTCATCCATCTTGTTTGTCTTCTGGTCTTTCTTCTATTTCAGCGAGATCCCGTCGCGTCCCTCCCGCCATTCCAAGTCCGGCCAGTCTGAGGCCGAGGACCCGGCGACCACAGAGGCCCGGAGGCGGGAATCTGACCGGCGAGAAGCCGCAGATCGCCTTCGGGAAGCCGAGGAGGCCGCTCAGGAGGCCGCTCGGGCTCGCCAGACCGAGGAAACCATTCGGGAGGAGGCCGGACTCCGCCAGGCCGAGACGACGACATCCTCCGAGGCGACCCGTGAAACTGACCGGCAAGAGGCCACGGATCGCCTTCGAGAAGCCGAGGAAGCTGCCCAGGTGGCCGTCCGAGCTCGCCAAGCTGAAGAAGCCGCTCGGGAAGAGGCCAGACTTCGCCAGGCCAAGGCGGCAACGACTTCCGAGGCAGTTTGCGACGAGGGCGCGGGCGCATCGCTTGGGCCCAATCCCTCGGGCGACGCTCAGGACAAGCCAGGTCCGGGGGACATCCCTGAGTCCGGCACGTCCCTCGGCGGGCCGAGCCGCGCGGCATCCTCACCGAGGCGGCTCTTCCCCACGCCTTCTGTTGCTCCACTGAGTGCAGAACCCCTTCTGCAGGCCTTGGCCGTCGCAAACACCACGGTGTTGGACGGGTTAAGTGCCCAGGTGGAGGCCCTACAAGCAGAGCAGGCAGAGATCGACGCCGCATGGGCGCGTGTCGAAGAGGGGCGACGCTCGGTGGAGGCCATGGTGGAAGTGGGCCGCAAGGCACACCGCCGGCACGTCTCAGAGCTCGAAGCCCGTCGGAAGGTGCTGGAGGAGATTGCCAAGGAGGTGGAGGAGGAGCAGGGGGCTGCCCTCATCTCCACCACTGTGATGAACGAGGCGTAGGACACCCTCCGCCTTCAATACGGGAGCTGGGAGGCGGAGCTAGAGAAAAAGCTCGACGCCGCCCAGGGGGTCCTTGACGCTGCCGCTGCCCGAGAACAGCGGGCGGCGGAGACCGAGGTGGCATCCCGGCGGCGCGAAGAAGCCCTTGAGGCCCGTGCCATGGCGCTGGAAGAGCGTGCCTGCGCCGTGGAGAGGGACCTGGCGGATCGCGAGGCCGCCGTTGCTATTCGGGAGGTCACATTGGCGGTGCTCGAAGCCGCCTGTGCCGAAGAAGAGTCCGCGCTCCGCCTCCGCCAGGACGCGCTCACCGAGCGGGAGCGAGCTCTCGAGGAGGCCGAGGCCGCGGCGCAACGGCTGGCGGACAGCCTGTCCCTCCGCGAGGCTTTGCAAGAGGAACAGGCGCGCCGTAATCTGGAAGATGCCCGCGCCGAGAGGGCCGCGCTGAATCAGCGGGCCGCTGAGCTTGAGGCGCGGGAGAAGGAGCTGGACGCGAGGGCGCGCAGCGGCGGGGCGGCCGCGGGCGAAAGCGACTTAACCGCCCGCCTCGCAGCTGCCGAACACACCATCGCCGATTTGCAGGGCGCACTAGACTCGTCCGCCGGGGAGGTCGAGGCCCTCCGCTTGGCAGGCGAGGTAGGGCCCGGCATGCTTCGGGACGCCGTCTCCCGTCTAGACCGCGCCGGCCGGCAAGTGGGCCTCTGGGGCGGGCGGACTGCGAAGTACGCCGCCAACCAGGGGGCCTCGCCCAGCGCCTCTCGGAGATAGCCGGGACTCTCCAACGGCTCCCCGAGGAGCTCGAGAGGACGATTAATTCATCCTCGAGGGACCTCGCCCGCAGAGCGGTGGAGCTCGTACTGGCGAGTTACCAAGCCAGGGATCCCGACTTCTCACCATGGACGGCGTTGGACGAGTTCCCTCCCGGGACCGAGGATGGCGCGTGCGCGCAGGTCCGGGACGCCGCCGACCATATCGTCCACAGCTTCGAGGGTTCGGCCCCTCGGCTCGCGTTCGCCCTCAACTCCAACGAGGAGGATGATGACGGCGGAGTGGGCGACAGTGGCGACGAGGCTGGCGGCCCGGGTGCATCGGAGTGAGCCCCCAGGCCCCCGCCAATCTTTAAATAGTTTCTTCTTTTCTTCTTCCGAGGCCTTCGGGCCCCCTTCTTGTATAGACTAATTTAATCTGCAATCAAATAAAGAAGAAATTTTTCGTGTCAATTCTATTTGTTGTGTGTATGAGACAAGGATGTTTGTGCCGCGGTTCTTTTGTGTCTTGGCTTGAACAAGGGCTCGTGCCCAGGTCCTAGTCCTCAAATGGCTCGGGTCGGGGCTAGTGCCTGGGGAGATCCACATGCCGAGACTGGCCAGGCCGGGAGCGTGGTGACCGAGGGTTATGGGTGACCCGATTGCGGGTTTTTGCCGATTCCCCCCCGGAGTTCACCACGCCCCGGGGCACGGCTCGGTTCTGGGCCCCGTTTGGCGATTTTAGCCGACCCGAGCCCCCGAGGGCAGGATTGAACACGAGTGACCTATTTCAAGTCAAGATCTTTCAAAAGGAAACAACAGCACAGATACAGCCTTTAGGAAATCGAAAAATGCTTTTATTGAAATACATATATAAGAATATGCACATGTGGTAGCCCCCGGCCAACCCTGCACGCCCGAGGGGGGCGCGGGGTTGGCCCCAGCCTGAAACCTGACACCCGACCCCCCTTAGGGGTAGAAGCGACGAAGGTGTTCGATGTTCCACGGGTTAGGCAGCTCTGTGCCGTCGCTCGTGGCCAGCCGAACGGAGCCCGGCCGGGGGACACCAATCACTCGATACGGACCCTCCCACATTGGTGAGAGCTTGCTCAATCCAGCACGAGTTTGGACGCGGCGTAGGACGAGGTCGTCGACGCAGAGTGACCGGGCCCGGACGTGGCGCTGATGGTAGCGCCGCAGGCTCTGCTGGTAGCGCGCGGCTCGGAGGGCCGCGCGCCGCCTTCGCTCTTCCAAGTAGTCGAGGTCATCTCTACGAAGCTGATCTTGATCAGCCTCGCAGTACATGGTGGCCCGAGGGGACCTCAGGGTGAGCTCGGATGGGAGAACCGCTTCCGCGCCGTAGACGAGGAAGAAAGGCGTTTCCCCGGTTGCTCGGCTTGGCGTGGTTCGATTCGCCCAGAGCACCGCTGGCAACTCCTCGATCCACGAATCGCCATGCTTCTTGAGGATGTTGAAGGTCTTGGTTTTAAGGCCTCTGAGGATTTCCGCATTGGCGCGCTCCACTTGACCATTGCTTCTGGGGTGGGCAGGTGAGGCGAAGCAGAGCTTGATGCCCATGTCTTCGCAGTAATCGCCGAAAAGTTCACTAGTGAATTGGGTGCCGTTATCCGTAATGATACAGTTAGGCACTCCAAACCGGGCTGTGATGCCCTTAATGAATTTAAGTGCGGAGTGCTTATCGATTTTGACGACCGGATAAGCCTCGGGCCACTTAGTGAACTTGTCGATCGCGACATACAGATACTCGAACCCGCCCGGGGCCCGCCTAAACGGTCCCAGGATATCGAGCCCCCAGACAGCAAATGGCCATGAAAGTGGTATGATCTGCAGGGCCTGGGCCGGCTGATGGATTTGCTTGGCGTGGAATTGACACGCTCTGCATCGCCGGACCAGGTCGACCGCATCATTGAGAGCTGTCGGCCAATAGAAACCTTGCCGAAAGGCTTTGCCAACCAAGGTGCGCGAGGCGGAGTGGGCTCCGTATTCGCCTTCATGGATATCGGCAAGAAGCTCGACGCCTTGTTCCCGAGGAATGCACTTCAGGAGGATTCCGTTAGCCGCGCGCCTATAGAGGGTCCCTTCTACCAGCACGTAGCGTTTGGAAATGCGTTGGACGCGTTCACTCCCTTCGCGGTCCTCGGGTAGAGTCTTATCTGTGAGGTATGCTTGGATCTCAGCGATCCAAGCAATCAATCTAAGAGAGCTGGGAGCGCTCCCCTCGGGTCCCGAGGCCTGGACTCCGACGGGCCTCGGGGGCCTGTCAGGCGCGTCCGTCTCCCCTAAGGGGTCGGGTCGCGCTGACGGCTGGGCAAGCCTTTCTTCAAAGGCGCCCGGTGGGGTCTGGGCTCGCGAGGAAGCGAGCCGCGAGAGTTCGTCGGCAACCGTGTTATCCCGTCTGGGCACGTGCCGAAGCTCTATCCCGTCAAAATGGCGCTCCATACGCCGTACTTGGCGCACGTAAGCGTCCATCTGCGGGTCAGAGCACCGGTACTCCTTACAGACCTGGTTAACGACCAGCTGGGAGTCGCCTAACACCAGGAGGCGACGGATCCCCAGTCCAGCTGCCACCCTGAGTCCCGCAAGGAGTCCCTCGTACTCTGCCATATTATTGGTCGCCCGAAAGTCAAGGCGAACCAAATATCTGAGGACGTCTCCGCTCGGCGAGGTCAACGTGACCCCCGCACCGGCGCCCTGAAGAGATAGGGAGCCGTCGAACTGCATCACCCAGTGGGCGGTGTGAGGCGGCTGCGAGGGGCCCGAGCTGGCCTCGGGGACTGAGACAGGCTCGGGAGCCGGGGTCCACTCTGCCACAAAATCGGCGAGGGCCTGGCTCTTGATAGCGTGGCGTGGTTCAAAGTGCAAATCGAACTCAGAAAGTTCAATTGCCCATTTCACCACCCGTCCTGTACCCTCTCGATTATGCAAGATTTGGCCGAGGGGGTAAGACGTAACCACCGTGACCCGATGCGCCTGGAAATAATGGCGTAGCTTCCTTGAAGCCATCAGAATAGCGTAAAGCATTTTCTGGGCCTGAGGGTATCGGGTCTTCGCATCCCGGAGGGCCTCACTAACAAAATAGACGGGCCGCTGCACCTTTCGGTGGGGCCGATCCTCTTCGCTAGGGGCCATATCCCTGGGGCGCTCTTTGTCCAAGCGGCCTCGCGGGGTGCACTCGTCTTCTGTGCCGACGACCTCAGGGTCGAAGGACGACAGGGGCGGCCTTCCCACAGTGGCCTCGGGGCCGTCCTGGGGGTCGGGGGCTCCTGGCGTCGTCGGACAAGCGGGCAAAGGGCCAACTCCGGTCGTCAGGGGCCTTAGGCCACCGTTCGGCTCGGGGGCCTCTTCTCCCTGCTCTCTCCCGGGTCGAGTTGGCACAGGGTTAGCCTCGGGGTCAGAGGGCGATAGGTGCGGCCTTCCCGCAGTGGCCCTCGGGCCATCCTGGGGGTCGGGGGCACCTGGCACCGTCTGACAAGCGGGCAGAGGGCCTGCTCCGGTCGTCGGGGGCCTTGGGCCACCGTTCGGCTCGGGGGCCTCTCCTCCCTGCTCTCTCCCGGGCCAAGCCAGCACAGGGTGGGGGTGCGCGGAATGAGGATTGTCCTCATCGCGCTCCACAACCAACGCCGCACTAACCACTTGCGGGGTCGCCGCTAAGTAGAGTAGTAAGGGTTCATTTGGCTCCGGGGCGACTAGAACCGGGGGAGAGCTGAGATACGCCTTCAACAGAGTGAGGGCACGTTCAGCTTCCTCCGTCCAAGTAAACGGCCCGGAGCGTTTGAGGAGCTTAAATAAGGGTAGCGCCTTCTCTCCCAGCCTCGATATGAACCGACTTAGGGCGGCCATGCAACCGGTGACGCATTGCACATCCCTAAGCTTGCTGGGGGGGGCGCATCCGCTCTATAGCTCGTATCTTCTCGGGGTTGGCCTCGATGCCTCGGGCAGAGACCAAAAACCCGAGAAGCTTGCTCGCAGGTACACCGAACACACACTTATCGGGGTTCAGTTTTATGCGGGCGGAGCGGAGATTCTCAAAAGTTTCCGCTAGATCCGAGAGTAAGGTCTCTTGGTTGCGCGTCTTTACAACCAAGTCATCGACATAAGCCTCAACATTACGTCCTATTTGGCTACCCAAAGAAATTCGAGTAGTATGTTGAAAAGTAGGACCGGCATTCTTTAACCCGAAGGGCATTGTCGTATAACAATAAGTTCCTATGGGGGTAATGAATGCAGTTTTTTCCTCATCCTCCCTAGCCATGCGAATCTGATGGTAACCAGAGTATGCATCTAGAAAACACAAAAGGTCGCACCCCGCTGTGGAGTCGACAATCTGATCTATGCGAGGCAGGGGGTAAGGGTCCTTAGGACATGCCTTGTTAAGGTCGGTGTAGTCGATGCACATCCGAAGCTTGCCGTTCGCCTTGGGAATGACCACCGGGTTCGCCAGCCACTCCGGATGGATGACCTCGCGGATGAATCCGGCCTCCAGAAGTCGCGCCACCTCCTCGCGGATGAAGGCTTGACGTTCCGGGGCCTGGCGCCGCACTTTCTGTCGGACCGGCCTTGCGCCCGGCCGCACGGCGAGACGGTGCTCAATCACCTCCCTGGGGACCCCGGGCATATCCGCCGGTCTCCATGCGAAGACGTCAGCGTTTGCCCGCAGGAAAGAGACGAGCGCGTCTTCCTATTTGCCATCCAGAAGACCACCGATCCGTGTGGTCTTGGACGGGCCGTCGCCCAGGGCAACCTCCTTGACCGGGACCTCGTCGCATGTGACTATCCGCTGCCTCGGGGCGGCGGGGGCGGATGTGCCAAGCCTCTCGTCGCCACCCTCGGGCTTGGACGCGGCAGCGAGGTGGTCCGCGCGCTGCTCCATACAAGCAAGCGCGACTTTGAGGTCGCCATGGACAGAGATGGGGCCACCGGGGCCTGGCATCTTCATCTGGAGGTAGGCGTAGTGGACCGCCGCCATGAACTTCACCAACGCGGGCCTCCCCAAGACCGCGTTGTAGGGCAGACTGAGGTCCGCCACATAAAAGTTCACCCGCTCCGTGCGGAAGTTGGCGGATCCACCGAAGGTGACCGGGAGGTCGATATGACCTAGCGGCCAAGTGTGCCCCGGCGTCACACCGATAATCGGCTGGGACGGTCGGAGCACCATCCCTGGGGCCTTGATGGCGTCAAAGGCTGCGGGGGAAAGGATGTTGAGGGCTGCTCCTCCATCAATGAGGACACGCCCCAGCTTCACGTTGCAAACGGTGGGGGAAACCACCATTGCGATCTGTCCTCCCCGGGCAACGCACGGAGGGTGGTCGGTCTGGTCGAAGGTGAGGGCAACCTCCGACCACCGCGCCCGGCGCGTCGCCTCAAGAGTAGGGGCCGCGGCCAGAAGCTCTCGCTTCATGGCCTTGAGGCTCCGGCGAGAAACGTGAGCACACGCTCCCCCATCGACAGTGGCAATGGTGGCCCCAGGCTCTTGGAAACCTAGGTCATCATCGCCGTCATCGATGTCCTCGGCGGGGGCCTTCTGCTTGGCCTCACTTCGCCGATTGCCGGAAGGAACCGCCGGGGACTTGCCCTCTCGGCGCTCCTGCCTCCTCTCCTCCTCCCACTTCCTCGTCCGCTCAGCCAAACTTTTGACTGCACGGCAGTCCGCGAGGTCGTGAAGGGAAGTGTTGTGGACGGTGCACCACTTGCCGGTTGGGCGCTCCCTACTGGGAGCGCCGGCCTCGTTCTTTTTGTCGCCCGCAGGCCTCCCCTTTCGGGTGGCCCGCGAAGCGCCCTCGACGGCGAGGACATGACCCTCGTCGTCGGTATGGGCTGACCTCTTCTTCCTCCTCCTGTCACGCCGCCCTGTCTGAGCAGCGGATCCGGGGGCGGTCGAAGCTGCCACACCGGAACCGAAGAGGTTCCAGGTCCATGCCTCCTCCTTACGAGCCACTCGGTCCGCGAGCTGAAAAAGCTCCGCGGTAGTCTGGGGCTCTTTGGAGGCGATCTTTTCGAGCATGCGGTTGTGCCGCACACCCCCCCTGAACGCGTAGATCACCGCGTGTGCAGGGATGCATGGTATGGTGTTGCGGACTTGACAGAACCGCTGAATGTATGAGCGAAGTGACTCATCATCCCTTCGCTGGACTGCATGTAAGTCCGCTTCTTCACCTGGGCGCGGATATGTGCCTTGAAAGTTCATGGTGAACTGTTGGCACAAATCCTCCCAGGAGTGGACCGACGCGGGTGGCAAGTTCATTAGCCAACCCCGTGCCTGTCCCTTCAGGGCCATGGGAAAGAAATTCGCCATGACCCTGTCGTCACCCCCGGCGGCCTCGATCCCGGTCGTGTAGACCTGGAGAAACTCGGCGGGGTTGACGCTCCCGTCATATTTTTCGGCGATGGTGGGCCGGAACCTTGGGGGCCAACGGACGTTCCGAAGGCTCGCCACAAAGGCTCTACAGCCGACACCACCAACCGGGGGCATGGAGGGCTGATCCCTGCGTCCGTGTTGAGGTGACACTCCGGACGAGGAGGCGCCCTCCGTTGCGTGGGGAGCTCGCCGACCATTACGCCGGCGCTCGATATCGATGCGGGCATCTGGCCCCCCACGCTGATCTTCCTGGGTCGGAGGCGCTGATGAAGGAGTGGCGGCCGAATGGCGAGCAACAGCCGCCGCTCGCCGCGCCCTCCGCCTTGACGACACGGAGCCGGTGGTAGCAGCGCCAGAGGTCTTGGTGGTGGAGGACCGCCCACCAGCACCTAGGCGCTGCCGTGCCATCATGACCAAGTTGGCCACGTCGTCCAGCCAACGTTGGGCTGGAGACTCCGCGTCAGGGACAATGGGAGGGTGACGTAGGAGCGCGCCCGCAGCTTGGAGCGCGCCCTGGGGCGTGCTGCCGTCACCGTAGACGAGGAGGCGACGCTCCCCATCTCGCCGCCCTTCCCCATCACCCGTGGATGTCGAAGTCGCGGATCCTTCGACCCTCTCGAGCGCCTCCTCCCGCCTAGGACTTTGGCGTGGAGGGGGCGGTGGAGTGCGAGCTCGACGGCGTGGGTTTGGCTCCCCGTCATCACCGCTAATGCTCGGAGAGAGGTTGTGCGCCTTTGCTTGTTCGGCCATTGGGCTGAACAGGAAAAGCTTGGCGCACACGAAAGAGTGCGAGAGCTCAGAAGATCACTCGCAGAGCCCCCTACCTGGCGCGCCAGATGACGGAGCGTGGGGCTCCTCACCGGGAGACCGCGCAGGCCCCCCTTTGCCGGTTCGGCCGGGGGCCCTGGGTGAGACTCTAAGCTCCTTGTCTGAGTGTGGAAGGTTCGCGGGAGCGGAAATACACGAGACACGGGCGATGTATACAGGTTCGGGCCGCTGAGTAGCGTAATACCCTACTCCTGTGTTTTTGGTGGATCAGTGTATGAAGAAGCTACAAAATGCCAGCCCCCGATCGTTCTAGGATCGTTTTTCTCCCTCTTTCATCCCCCTCTCTAAGTGGGCAAGGTCCTCCTTTTATATCTCAAGGGGATACCACATGCACCATCTCTCCCTCTCTTTCTTTTGCCTGGGGACTCATCCTCTCTTCCCTCCAATTTGACTTCTCTTCATTAACGGACGGAGATTTGCATCGCTGTCGTCCGAATGACCTTCTGACGGGACGGCCCATACCTACCTCCACTTCCGCCGGAGGCAGGCGCGACGTGGGAAAATGGCTGTCTGCTGATGACATGACCATTGTCAGACCGGTCACAAATCGGTCATTCTTGTCCACCACGTGTCAGTTTAACAATCTGCATGTTCGCCCTTCTTCATACAATATCTTGCCTGTAATGGTTAGGATGAAGCCTGGCATATATCTGACCGGAACCAACGTGCCATCTCCAGGAGCTAACACGCCGGCTCCGGCTAGGGACGAGTGCTTGGAGGCTCTCGTCCTGACGGGATGGGGCGAGGCGTGCGTCAGACCGCCTGTCGCCACCTAACCCATGATCTGACCGGTCTGTGACTGGTCACAGACCGGATAAACGAGCGCGCTGCACTGCGTTACATGCGGCGTGACGCGCTCGTCAAAACTGCAATAAATGCGGTTAGGTGAGCCCCACCATGCTCACCTACCCCATATACGCGGCGCAAAACCCACAAGGGGTCGGGGCGCCTCGGCCCTCGGGGCCGAGACGGGAGCGGTCCGACCCCTCGGGGA
Source organism: Oryza sativa Japonica Group (assembly GCF_034140825.1). Taxonomy (NCBI): domain Eukaryota; kingdom Viridiplantae; phylum Streptophyta; class Magnoliopsida; order Poales; family Poaceae; genus Oryza; species Oryza sativa. Next base: position 10,820,174 of record NC_089043.1, on the reverse strand, counting down.
GACAAAGAGAAGGGCGGCCGTATCACCCTCGGGCCCGACCCCCCCCCCCGAGGGAGTTAGGCCACGTGGGTGATCGTGTCTGCCTCAAGTCTCTAAGTCATGATACTCCCGGTAAAGAGGAGGGTGAACACATCACCCTCGGGCCCAACGCCCCCTGACGGTGCCAGGCCACGTGGGCGATTGTGTCTGCCTCAAGCCTCTAGTCATTATACTCCCGGTCCCATGTCACCGACAAAGATGATGGGGCCTACCCGCCAACCCTGATGAAACTCCCCGACGATTTGGCTGCCGTCTTCACTACAAGGGCGTCTTCTCCCCGTAGGCCTAGGCGGAAGTCGGCTTCAACACCGATCCTGCCTAGCTCCAGGGAAGTCAGTGTCATACTCCAGCCACTCGGCACGGCTTCGACGGATCAATTGGAAGGCTACTTCAGCTCTCCCGGCGTCGACTCGCGACCAACAAAGATCGTGGAGTACGACGAATTCGGCTACCGCTACGACAACCGCGACCTCGACAACTTCGACGAAAGCTTGGAAGACAATTACACCCCTCTCTACTTCGGCGTCTTCATGGCCGACAACGAGACGGAGGAACAACGCCAAGCCCAAGAAGCAGAAGCAAGACGCATACAGCGGGAGGCCGAGCGACGCCGACTGGAGGAGGAGCGCCAAGCGCAAGAGCAAGAATGGCTGCGGCGAGAGCAACAAGAACGCGAGCGGGCAGCAAAGGAGGCCGAGGACCGACGACAACGAGCCTTGGACGCAGGGCGACGAGCGCGAGATCTCATCGGGCAGCAAGACGTTGAGGGGACAGCGGTCTTCCGCACCCCTTAACAGAACGCTGTCGCTGCGATCACCCTTCTCGACACCCTCCTCAAGGAAGACGCACTCAATCAAGCCGATCACGTCGTCAACATCTTGAACCAGACTAAGACCATGATCGCCTCTTCGGTCCCGGTTAACTCCGAAAGCGTCCGCACGCCGACTGGCAGCCGGGCTCCCCATCTCCGATCTCATGATTATCTGTCGGGTCCCAAAACTAATGATTCGGAAACCGACATGTTTAACTATATCAAGCCCTGGATCAGTAGGTTGATACAGCTTCAACAATCTGGATCGTCTTTGCATACGTTTAGACATAGCTTTGAAGGAGATATTATTACATAAAGTAATATGGTATTTACGAGATTGTGGCTAACTATTACAGCAGAAGCTTTAAAATGACCTAACTCTGCTGTTTTACTATAGACTTAAACCATTTAAATTACCTAGACTTGAAGATTAAGTTAAAAGGGAACTAACTTATGCGATTGAACTCCTGACTTCGGCAAGAACATCAAATGGACTCTGAGAAAGGAGGTTGAAGCAAGGGTGAGTACAATGTACTCAGCAAGCTATTATATCAAATAATGAATGCATGAAGTAGTATTTAAGTAGATCTAGGTTTACTGGCAGAAAGCTGAGAATAAAGAGGAAGAAAGCCTGGGATGTCTTTATGCAACAATATTTAGTAAAATCTTGAGTTAAGTTTCGAACCAAATACCATATGAGTCCCGATACTTAATTCCGTGAGCACGGCTATTCGAATAGTTTCATGAATACTCTACTGCAGTAGATATACGCTTTACCCGTAGTCCACGACTTGCCAATATTCATTAGCTTAGTCATGCCCAGTATTAGGTTACTAACAATAGTGGCACCTGTTCCATGAACTCTAGTCCCCATGCGCTCTGAACATAACGTTATCAGCAGCGAGAGGAGTTCTGGCGTTCCCGGGGTTTTTAGAGAGAACTGGATGAGAGACCCCATGTCATCTCAACCAGGTTTTCACAATATACACACACAGCGATCGCAATATAATCAACATATTTACCTGCGCCTCAGTAAATATCACATTTGCCCTTCGCGGCATAAGTTTGCCTCCTTCGCGAGGACTTATATAAGAACCACTGTACAGAGGTACCACATTGTTAATTAACCTAATAATTAGGTCTGTCCCCATTCTAAAAGCTGCGGTCGTACTCGTTCGTTTGACATAAGTATTTGGTGGCAATTTTATCGATCGAGACAGTACTAGCCACCCGGAAATCAACCAAATCTTACGTATTGTCCCAATCTAAGTTCATTAAATTTTATGCATATTCTAACTAAGCATGGCTAAGCAAAATCTAGCATATATCTGGTTTGCTATATGTTCAGGTTATGCATTCAAAATCATGAATTACTAATGCATAGAATAAAGCTATAGAGTATAGGATAATTATGCTCAAAGGAGAGGAATAATAACTTGCCTTGCTCCAACGCAAATAAATCCGAGATAGGCAACCTGATTATCCGATGCTCGAAATACCACAGGTTGCCATCCAGAATAAAATAGACTCTATTTAAGAAGAGGAAGAACCAAATTCAATAAAAGCCATAAAATAGCAAGAAAACGATGAAAAGCGAGAAAGGCTGGGTTTGGGGTATAACTATCTCCTTAATGGGTTATTGAGATAGTATTTTATGCGTAGGCTCTAATGGGTTGGAGATTAGGTTGGAGAGGGGATCAAGATTAGGCTTTGGTGGAATAGTGGCTAGGGTTTAGTTGTTCTCGAGTCGATGCTGAAATAGCATAGCATATCGGCTCGCATTTCATGTTTAAACTATGGGTAGTTGGAGGGTAAATGGCTGATATGGAGTTTGGATGGCAGGCTGGCTTGGGTTTCATTTGATTAAGCCAATATCGAGGTAGGATGACTATCGGCTGGGATTTGCGTGTTTGCTAGTCGTCATTAGAATTGGGTAGTATGACGACTAGGTTTGGTGTCTAGCCGATGTCAACAGACAATATAACGGCTAGAAGGATAGGAAGTTTGTGTAGGTTTAGCGGGGTGGAAGTGTTACTCGGACAACCGTGAGTGGCGGCGGAGCGGCTAGGATCACACAGAGCTTAAAAGCTAACTGTGCGGCGTGCTATGGAGGTCGAGGGAAATAGTGAAGCTCTGCTCGTTATACGCATTGAGGCGTAAGGTGTCAGAAGCAACACTTCGACCTTAGGTTTGGGTTTTGTCGGACTTTACAACCAATGGTTCGACGTCGGGGTCAGAAAACCGTGCGAACGTCCCCATGGAAGGTGTAAAGTTCCAACCAATGGTTGTTTAGTGGCTAAACGGTATTTTGAAAATAAAAGTAAATATTTGAAAGGTGAATATAAGTTTCAATTATAAGTTTAAATCAAATATTTATTCAAATGATATTTGAATAAATTAAAGAAATTCAAATAAAATCTTAAAATAGCAAATTTGGTATCAAAAGGTAGGGTTTGAATTTAGATAAATTTAGGTCCAAGTTTCACTGGAATCGGACCTACGGTTTAGGAGATATGGGTTTCTAAAGTTTGGGTTTTGAGTTAAATAAAGAAAATGCGAAATAGTACTGTGCAGGGGCCCACCTGTCAGTATCTTTTCTTTTTCTTTTTCTCCTTCTTCTTCCTCCCGTATCCTCTCTCCTTCTGCTTCTTCTTCCAGCCGAACACAGAGGAGAGGGAGACGAGGGGCGCCGGTGCTCTAGATGGCGGGGGACGGAGACGTTGGCGGGGAAACATGTTCCCGAGCGATGCTCACCCAAGGAGGCAGTCGGCTGGCAAAGGGAGTGAGGGAAGAGGCCGGAACGGCGGCGGCAAGTGCTTACCTCCGGCCGACATGGATGGTGGTGGTGATGGCTTGATTCAAAGGGGGAGAGAAGGGGGAAAGGGGCAAAATGGATTCACCACATCGAGGCCGAGCTAATGGCGCAAGGTTTTGGGATGTAGGGCTGTGGAAGAGGAGATCGGCCGGTGGCAATGGTGGTGGCCGGTCATGGAGGAGAGAGAAGAAAGAGAGAGATAGCTCGGATGGATGGAAAAGGAGGAGGGTTTCTCTGGCTATTTATAGGCGAGGAGAGGCGGTGGAGAGAGGCGGTTCTGGAGACGGTCGACGGCTTGACCACGGCGATGCTGGCGTGAAGGAAGAAAAGACGGCGCCGATTACTTCGTGACGACGGAGGGCGTTGGCGGCGGCGTGCGCGTGCACGGCATGCGCGCTTGCGGGAGGAGGAGGGGCGGCTCAGCTATGGGCCGACTTGGGCCGCGCGAGAGAGAAGAAGAATTCGGCTCAAAGTTAAAAAGGAAGAAGTCTAATTTTCCTAGAGATTCAAATAATAGATTTACAGGAATTTGGATGGCTAGATTTTGAAAAAGGATTTGAATAATTTGAATTTGAAGGAAAATTGACTGAGAGAGAGTTTAGAAGGAAATTATATTTGAATATAATTTCCAAAAGAAATATTTCTCTAGTTGGTTTGAGTGCAATATTTTGGAGAGGGAGTTTATTTAATGCACTCAAATAGAAATTCAAAATATTCAACACCATAAATAATTTGGCTCTAGATTTGAATATTTTTGAGTATGTGGAGGGAATATGGAGGGAGTAGAGTAAATAAATTTTTAGCCCAAAATATGTGGTATGAAATTTAGAGAATTAGATATGGGCTAAATAAGGTTTTGGATTTGGGACGGAGGGATAAAGTCTATTCACTTAGCACAAGATCAATTATTCACAATATTTGTAACAATATTATTCTTGTGCCAAAGAGGAAATCAAGCCACAGAGATTAAATTGGTGGCTAGATCAAAAGGAGTCCTATTTGGATATTTGGATTGAGAATCAAAGGATGGGTTTAAGATCAAAGGATGGGCTAACAATTAATTCCAATAAAATCGGAATTGCTTTGGTTTAGGTTCTAGCACAATATAGGATGGTTTCTTGGACCATAATTCATAATAGTAAAAAGGGTTTTTCAAACTAAATTTAAATAAAGGAAATTTTAGGCGAAAGAAGGTTTTAGATTAAAACCAAATTAAGGAATATTTCGAGATAAATTTTAAATGAAAATCACAAAGGCTTTTGAATATCAAAGAGGGATTTTATGCAGGTTAGCTTTAGGAGGTCTCGGTAATTATATTTTCCTAAGTTTAAAGAGGTAATTAAGAACATAAAACCCGGCATGATGCAAGATTAGAAAATAGCTAATTTTCAGTATGTTACATTATCACCAGCCAAGCCTCAGCATCGCCGGCGCAGGATCCAATCGCAGGAGCAGGGGCCACGACGAGCGATCTGTTCACTCGCCTCCCGAGCGACACAAGGAGCGCCGAGTTGAACGTCCTCGCTCCCCACTTCGCCGGCGTCCTGTCGATCTTCGCGATACGATCAACCAGCGCCGTGCAGCACGAGGTCAATGCCATTCACCAGATCGCTACGACGACGACATGGATGGAGTATCTTTACTAACGACCTGCGTCGAGTGGATTGGCCAGCCGGCCTCAAGCCAACTGGAATCGAGACGTATGACGGCACCACCAATCCGGAGTCCTGGCTTACCGTCTACGGTCTCGCAATCCGCGCAGCAGGAGGAGACAGCAAGGCCATGGCAAACTACTTACCTGTGGCCTTAGCGGATTCTGCCCGGTCCTGGCGCCATGGATTACCCCGTGGCACGATTGGATCATGGACGGAACTTCGTGACCACTTCATCGCCAACTTCCAAGGCACCTTTGAACGCCCCGGCACACAGTTTGATCTCTACAACGTCATTCAGAAGTCTGGAGAATCCCTTCGAGATTACATCCGACGCTTCTCCGAACAACGCAACAAGATCTCCAACATTACCGACGACGTCATCATCGCCGCTTTCACCAAAGGAATTCATCACGAAGAACTAGTCGGCAAGTTCGGGCGCAAACCTCCCAAGACAGTCAAACAGATGTTTGAAAAAGCCAATGAGTATGCCAAAGACGAAAACGCCATTGCCGCATCCAAGCAGTTGGGTCCTACTTGGAAGCCAAAGAAAGATGCGCCGACTACGGGAGAGGGTGGAAGTAACAATCACAAGGACCGCAAGCGTAAGCCCGAGGAACTTGTTGCGACTACTACACACTCCTCCCGACAACGTTCGCGCGTCAACACTTTTGACAAGATCATGAACTCCCAATGTCCGCATCATCCCAACTCCAACCACACAGCTAAGGATTGCTTCGTCTACAAGTAGTTTGCAGAGCAATATGCCAAGAATGCACAGAAGACCTCTGACGGAGGACAAAGCACGTCGAAAAAGAAGGATGATGATGATGATGATGCCCCGACAGGTTTTTAGGATCACCGCAAGGAGCTCAACCACATCTTTGGCGGCCCTCTAGCTTACGAGTCTAAAAGAAAGCAAAAGCTGACAGAACGGGAGATCAACGCTGTCCAGCCCGATACGCCCTAGTATCTTCGGTGGTCGGAGAAAACAATCAAGTTCGACCGCTCGGATCATCCTGACCGAGTGGTCCACCCGGGGCGGTACCCCCCGGTACTAGACCCAGTGGTTCGCAACGTCAAGCTTCGCAGATCCCTCATCGATGGTGGCAGTGCACTGAATATCCTCTTCGCCAAGACACTGGATGACATGCAGATCCCTCGCACCGAGTTAAAGCCGAGTAACGCGCCCTTCCACGGAGTCATCCCAGGGTTATCCGCTATGCCACTCGGCCAGATCACTCTTCCAGTCACCTTTGGTACTCGGGAGAATTTCCGCACAGAGAACGTCTGCTTCGATGTTGCTGATTTCGAGACAGCGTATCACGCCATACTCGTACACCCGGCGTTAGCCAAGTTTATGGCCATCCCGCACTACACCTACATGATGATGAAGATACCTGGTCCTCGAGGAGTCATATCCGTACGGAGCGACATCAAACAAGCCGTCACATGTGATAAGGAAAGTTGCGAGATGGCCAAAACCCGCGAGATCGCGATAGCTCGAGAAGACATCCGACTGGCTACAACCACGTCAAGGGAAGGAGAGGTGCCTACTACCAAGGTCTCAAAGAGTGGAGGAAGCGAAGCCAAGACCAAGAAAATCCCCCTAGATCCTTCTGATCCTACTAAAACTGCTGTAGTAGGCGCCGAGTTAGATTGTAAATAGGAAAGCGCGCTCGTCACCTTTCTTCAAAATAATAAAAATATCTTCGCGTGGAAACCATCCGATATGCCTGGTATTCCTAGAGAGGTGATTGAGCACTCTTTGCATGTTAAGGAAGACGCTAAACCTATCAAACAACGACTCCGCCGCTTTGCACAAAACAGGAAGGACGCGATCAAGGAGGAATTGACCAAGCTGTTAGCAGCAGGCTTCATCAAAGAAGTCCTTCATCCCGACTGGCTGGCTAACCCAGTCCTAGTTCGAAAGAAGACCGGGCAATGGCGCATGTGTGTCGATTACAACGACCTCAACAAGTCTTGCCCCAAAGATCCTTTCGGGTTGCCTCGCATTGACCAGGTAGTCGACTCGACCGCCGGCTGCGAGCTGCTCAGTTTCTTGGATTGCTACTCGGGGTATCATCAAATCCGATTGAAGGAATCCGACTGCTTGAAGACTTCGTTCATTACGCCCTTCGGGGCCTACTGCTACATTACCATGCCTTTCGGACTAAAGAACGATGGAGCAACTTATCAATGCATGATCCAGAGATGTTTCTCAACTCAAATTGGTCGCAATGTTGAAGCCTATGTGGATGATGTAGTCATCAAGACCAAGCAGAAGGATGATTTGATTACGGATCTGGAAAAAACCATTGCGAGCATCCGCGCTTTCAGGATGAAACTAAACCCTGAAAAATGCACCTTCGGAGTACCGTCAGGGAAGTTGCTTGGATTTATGGTGTCTCACAGAGGCATACAGGTCAACCCGGAGAAAGTCAACGCCATCCTCAACATGAAGCCGCCGAGTTCCCAGAAAGACGTTCAAAAGCTGACTGGATGCATGGCGGCGCTCAGCCGGTTTGTCTCACGACTCGGCGAGCGGGGGATGCCCTTCTTCAAACTGTTAAAGAAAACAGACAATTTCCAGTGGGGACCTGAAGCACAGAAAGCCTTTGAAGATTTCAAGAAACTTCTTACTACTCCACTAGTTTTGGCCTCACCACACCCACAAGAACCGCTATTACTATACGTATCAGCCACCTCTCAGGTTGTGAGCACGGTCCTGGTTGTCGAGCGTGAAGAAGAAGGCCATGTTCAGAAGGTCCAGCGACCGATCTACTTCGTTAGCGAGGTTTTGGCCGACTCCAAGACGAGATATCCTCAAGTTCAGAAGCTGTTGTACGGTGTTCTAATCACCGTCAGGAAATTATCCCACTACTTCCAAGGCCACTCGGTCACGGTGGTTACATCGTTTCCACTCGGCGATATCCTCCATAATCGCGAAGCAAACGGGCGAATCGCAAAATGGGCCTTAGGACTGATGTCCTTGGATATACCGTTCAAGCCGCGAACTTCGGTCAAATCCCAAGCTTTAGCCGACTTTGTCGCCGAGTGGACCGAGTGCCAAGAGGACACGCCCGAGGAAAAGATGGAGTATTGGACTATGCACTTTGACGGGTCAAAGAGACTTTCAAGCACTGGGGCCGGAGTTGTTTTAATTTCCCCAACTGGAGAAAGACTAAGCTATGTGCTATGGATACATTTTTCCGCATCTCAAAACGTGGCAGAATACGAGGTGCTCCTTCACGGACTACGGATCGCAATCTCTTTGGGAATCAGGCGTCTGATAGTTCGCGGAGATTCACAGTTAGTTGTTAACAAAGTTATGAAAGAGTGGTCCTGCCTCGACGACAATATGATCGCTTATCGACAAGAGGTACGAAAGTTGGAGGATAAGTTCGATGGACTCGAACTCACTCACGTTCTCCGGCACAATAATGAAGCAGCTGACAGACTAGCGAATTTTGGATCCAAACGCGAGGCAGCCCCTTCTGATGTGCTCGTCGTACATCTTTATGAGCCAACCGTACCCAAAAGAGAAACAGATGAAGCCGCGGAACCGACTGGAGAGAGCCTCTTATACGATTTCTGACCTCCCAAGAACTCCCTCAAGATAAAGACGAAGCCGATTTCCAGGCGCAGTAGGCTTTATATTATTCATGAGACCGAGCTGTACAGGAAAAGTCCATCAGGAATTCTGCAACGCTGTGTATCCTTAGAAGAAGGGAGACAATTGCTGAAGGACATACATTCTAGTATCTGTGGCAACCATGTTGCTGCACGCACCATTGTCGGCAAGGCTTACCGGCAATGTTTGTTCTGGCCCACTGCTGCGTCCGATGCCAACAAGATCGTGCGGACATGTGAAGGTTGTCAATTTTTCGCCAGACAAACTCATCTGCCAGCCCAAGGGTTGCAAACCATCCTGCTGTCCTAGCCGTTTGCGGCTTGGGGCCTTGACATGGTCGGGCCGTTCAGAAAGGCAGTCGGCGGTTACACACATCTCTTTGTGGCTATCGATAAATTCTCTAAGTGGATTGAAGCTAAACCGGTCATCACAATCACGGCAGATAAAGCTAGAGATTTTTTCATCAACATTGTGCATCGGTTTGGGGTACCTAATCGGATCATCACTGATAATGGTACTCAATTCACTGGTGGAGTATTTAAAGATTTTTGTGAAGACTTCGGCATTAAGATTTGTTATGCCTCCGTAGCGCATCCTATGAGCAATGGGCAAGTCGAGCGAGCCAATGGCATGGTACTCCAAGGAATAAAGGCACGAGTTTTTGACCGACTGAATCCTTATGCCGGCAAATGGGTGGAACAACTGCCATCTGTACTTTGGTCCTTGCGCACCACCCCTAGTCGGGCTACGGGCCAGTCGCCATTCTTCCTAGTTTATGGAGCAGAAGCAATGTTGCCTAGTGAAGTAGAATTTGAATCATTGCGTTTTCGCAATTTTCGCGAAGAGCGCTACAGGGAAGACCGAGTGGATGACCTACACCGACTGGAAGAGGCCCGCGAAGCAGCCTTAATTCAGTTGGCCCGATACTTGCAAGGGTTGCGTCGTTATCACAATCGTAATGTCCGATCGCGAGCTTTCTTAGTCGGCGACCTGGTTTTGAGGAAAATTCAAACTACACGAGATCGGCACAAGTTATCCCCTTTATGGGAAGGGCCATTTATAATCTCTGAAGTCACTCGGCCAGGTTCTTATCGACTCAAGCGTGAGGACGGTACACCTATCGACAACTCTTGGAATATCGAACATCTTCGTCGTTTTTATGCTTAAGTTTGCTTCTGTATCTCCCTGTCTTGACTGACAACATCAAGCTTCCCCTTGAAGTTATCAGTCGGGGGCTATTATAATAATAATGGAGTGTGATTTTTATCAATTCAATTTGCTTACTTATTTATCATTGCCTTGCTTGATTTTTCGACTTAGTCCATGAGGACTGAAAGTTTTTTAATAGCTTTTGCGGGTTTTAGGCTCAATAAGGCTTGACAAAGGCTTTTAAGAAATCAGAAGCTAAGTATGAAACACCAAGCACAGCATAAATTTATCAATATTGTACAAATTGTGCCTCCATCATCAAACATCAATCAGTATCAGTCCTTTCATCATCAGAGCCATCAGGACTAGTCGGTCGAAGATCGGTGTCCTGGAATCTCTCTACTACATCAACTGCTATTTTGTCAGCGGCTTTCTACGCATCGTTGATAAGATCGAGAGCAGCTTCTTCGCTCGTCCCGTCCGCAAAGCCATCAACGGCATCAATGTCGATTTTCGGGTAAAGGGATTTGGTCATCGCCAACGCTAGACTTGCTCCCATACTTCCGGCTTCTTTGATGTTCTTGAAATATGTATCCAGAGCAACTCTTAGCTTATCAAAGATCTCGGAAGCGTCGAATGTACTCGGGCCGTTGTTATTAAAGAACATTGCTTGAGTGAGTGGAGTAGCGGCGTTAGCAACTTCATCCCGGGCCCCTTCAAGCCTTTTAATTTTGCCGACCAGGACGTCGAATTGGGCTTGCAACTTGATCTTGCGGTCTGCATCAAAGATTCATATTAACGAGTCAGGATACAGAAGGCAATGGCTTTTGGAGTATCAATTGATGGTACCTTCAACGTCCTTTAAAGCTGAGTCCCTCTGACTCGCCAGCTCTGCTTTATCGCTTTCCAGAGTTTGAATCCGTTTCTCCAATTGAGATATCTTGGTGGTTTGCACTACATTGACCGATTAATTGAGGTTATAAAGATGATGGCACAAGTTAGTCAGACAGATTTTGTGTATACCATTTGACGAGCCACTCAGTTCGAAGTTAGACTCCTGGAGCTAGCCAATTCGATCTCTTAGATCGTGCTCGGTTTTGTTGGCAAGCTCTTTTGCCTCGTGCAATTGATCTCTGACAGCTTCAAGGGTTCCAAGATGAGGAACTAGTTTCTCTAGGGTTACGGTCTTCGCCTCATTCCTAAGGTGAATCCTCTGCAAAACAGTTTTATCAGCGCTCAAGCTAGATGGCAAACAAGATGGCTGAGGTCAGGCGTCAAGGAACTTACGTTTACAATACGAGTCCCTTGGCCGAGTGCCTTTTTCAGTAGGCATACCTCTTCGTCTTCTTTTTGCCGGTTTATTACAATTCCTTGAGGTTGCAAGTCATCATCCCACCACTTGACCAGAATGGGAGGGCGCGAGTCTTCAGCTGCACGTATCCGGAGAACTTCCTCTTCATCACCAATCATTGGTCCTAATGTATCCATGGATAAAGGACAGAAGATCAATTAAAGTTGGTTGGATTAACACGGTTTCAGGCAAGGTGTTTACCCGTGATGATTCCCGGGCGAGGACGAGTCGGCTCTTGTGTCTTAGCAGGAGATCCAGGCCTCGGGTCGTTGCTGGCATCATGTCCGTGAGGGCTATCAGCCTGAGCTTCAACTTCTGGAATCTCTTGGCTTGGCCCTAGGTCCGACTGGTTTCCAGTCGGGGGCTCCTGATTGACTCTGGCTTCAGCTTCGGCAAACTGGTTTCCGGTCGGGGGTTGATTGCTGGATTCTACATTATCGGTTGCCAGCTGATTGTCACTCGGATGATCCTCAGCAGTCGGCCCGGTTTCTTTGGAAGAACTTGTTTCCATATTAGCCGGATCAGAGTCCTTTCCAGAAGGATCTATATCAGATGGTTTCCTACAAGTTTTTGTTATCAGTATTATTTCCATGCTGGCTGCGTATCAATACAAGGAAGATTGTTATATGATTTGTACTTGGAAGACTTCCTGATCTTTGGCGTAGGATGACTAGATGTTTTCTTCTTTGGAATAGCCTGCTTCGGCAGCTTTCTGGTTGTTTCTCTATCTCCAGGCTATTAGCGTTGTCGCCTTCGTCGTCACTCAGCACTAACTTCCTCTTACGGGAATCTGACTGGCTGGCTGGATTAGAGGTGTTAGGCTGGGCTTCGGACCGGATCTTTGGTCCCCCGCTCCCCTGACCAGTTTGACGGCGAGGTGATCGGCGCTGAGCGATTGTGGGATCTGACTTCATTAGAGCAAATTCCTAGACATAATATCTTCCACTGTCAATTGATTTAACAAAAAGACAAGATCATATTTTGAGGAAGGTTGAAGTGTTTGAGTACATACCGGTGGGGGAGGATTGAATGCATTGTATGGCACAACTGGAAGCAGATGTGAATAACTGACGACAATAGCATTTGAGAAGATCTTGTACATTCTTTCCTTCATGACCTTAAAGTCAAGAGAGTCTGGATCTTCATGATTTGGATCATGTTTGCCGTCAAACTCAAAAGCCGTGCGGGATCTCTCTTTGATTGGAGCTAATCGACTTTTGATGAAGTGCCGAGTGATTTGTTCTCCATGCAAACCTTGTTCCTTCACCTTTAGCATGCGTTCCATCAATTCCACCGCCTGAGCAGCTTCATCTCCCATAGGCAATGAATTCCATGTGTCCTGGTAAACCGGAGGAAGACAGGAGTACTCGGGGAGTGCGGGTTCAGGATTTTGAACGTAAAACCAGTTTGCGTGCCAACCATTGTTTGAGGTCTTCAAGGGCATGGAGAAATACTTTTGGCTTAGTGTTCCTCTGAGTTGGAAGCCAGCGCCCCCAACCACGCATGGTTTGCTCTTGTTCGGTTGGGGCTTGAGGAAGAAGATTCGGCGGAATAAGGCGAAATGAGGCCTAATGACCAAAAAAGCTTCGCAGGCATGAATGAAATTGGCAATGTGCACTATGGAGTTTGGATTCAGGTGATGCAGGCTAATTCCATAGAAGCTCAGAATTCCTCGGAAAAATCTTGAAGTTGGAAGAGAAAATCCACCATAAAAGAACTGAGAAAAAACCACGACCTCGTGTGTATCGAGGGTTGGGAATGCTTCGCCGAAGGCTGGTCGCCACCCGATGATCTCCTTCGCCGGAAGAACGCCGTGCGCCACCATTTCCTTCAGATTCTCCTCCGTCACGTCGGAGGGTGCCCACTGATTCTCGAAACTTTCTCTCTTCCGCCATGGATGCGAGTCGAATGATCTGATTCGGTCTGAGAAATAGCTGAAGGGGAATGGGGAATCGGTGCGGTGGACGCGTGGAGAAGATTCGTGGATTTTTGAGAATGGATTGGGGCGGATTGATGAACCCTAGCTTCGTCGGCGTGGCTTTGCACTGTAGCAAGGAGTGGGGAAATGGCGAGAGTTTTGGCGAGGAAGACAAAGCGTTGCTTGGACTTTGGTGTTTTGTTAGGGTATCGGGAGTGCTAATGGGCTTGGACCTGTACAGTACTTCAGCCCAATATTATTAGCAGCGTGGCCCGTTGTGATCCCTAGGGACTTAGGCGCTTTTTGCTTTGGCAATTTGTACTCACAATGATGTGACCCGATGCTGTTAAAATCCTTTTTAACGCAGTTAGATAATTCTTTGGAATTACCACGATGCAAATAAAAAGGTGCCCGACAGAAAGGTGTTATACTATTTTTGTAAGCTTTATTAGCCTGCAAAAGCTGTTTGGGTTGATTCGAGATGACTAGTTTATTAAGAGTCATTCTCTTAGCATGTTATATGCTTATTTTGATTATGGTAAGGGTTGTAGCCTAGGCTATTAAATTTCTTAATTACCATGATTTTTATCATATTTGGTGGATCATTTTAAGAGTTTCTTACTCAGATTCTTGCCAAATATGTCTTTTTGTGGACCTTTTGAGTGTTTATCACTCGGGCCTTTTCATATTTTTATTCTTGATATATTAAAGCTGAGGAGCAGTCGGCTGGGTATTTTACTAAATACCATGCGTGCTTTGCTATATGATGTTTGGTTGTAAAACCACTCGGTTCTTGACTACATGTTTAGTTTTTTAACTAACCACATAGTCGGGGGCTACACCTAATTAGGTGCATCTACCCGCTGCACCATATTTTATTTTCGCCCTTCACAGTCTTTGATTTTAGTGCTCGGCAGGACAGAGCAGGAGGAATTGAAGCACTCGGATTATTGCTACTTCGTCGACTGCAAAGGTCTCAGGGGCTACTGTGGAGATTGTGGATATCCCATATCTACACGGCAGCTATAGTTTAGTTGGGTACAGGGTACCAAATATAGATAGAATACCTTTATGAGGATTCGGGTTAGTTTCTAAACTTGTATATCAAGGAAATACCCGGGATCCTAGTCGGTTACGATTGTATTTTATTTGTAATCACATATTCCGTTAGGGATATGTGTTGTATTTTGTAATACGGACTCCTTCCCCTATATAAGGTGCGGTCCGGGTCCCTCTAGGGACACGATTTTTCTCCCATATCATACAATCAATAATACACTCGGCGGAATCATCCCTGGAGAGGAGTAGGGTATTACTTCTTGAATAAGAAGGCCTGAACCTATATAAAATTCCTTGTCTTCAAACCCATCCACTTTTCTAACTTGATAGCCACCCCCTTTTAGTATTGCCGAAATCTTATTTCGACAATGCGACTACTCGAAGATGCATCTTTAGAAAAGATATTGATGTGCTCCCTAGATCATGTGTTTGGGCTCTATTTTTTTCTTTAAAAACTAATTCATAATCACAAAGTATTCATGGTATTATTAAGAAGTTAAGATTTCCTTGGACATTCAGTCATTTGCTTCTGTGAACAAGTTTGGTATTTCGAGGAAGAAATACATTTTTTTTAATTTCTCTTGTGAAATTTATGGAGTTCAGTATTTTGACATAATTAATATCGTCAAAGCAGTGTTGATTCTATGGGATTGATGCATGTGCAAACTAGTGACAACATATGCTTTAAGGTAGGATAATTAATTAGCATCTAAATGCAGGGTTTTGTAGCCCACTACTTATACAAAAGTTAGGTTTTCGTTTTCATGGTCCAATTTGTCAAAACTAACAAATTGTTCAGAAAGAATTGCTTGCTATAAACACTAAATTAAACTGGTCACTATGGCATGATTAGGGTTTTGATCGTGTTTTATTTGTCCCAAATTTGTTAGTAATGGATAAAAAATGTAAAACTCATTTTTTTACAAATAACGATTATGTCCGAAATATTGCTTAAGTCATCCAATTAAAGGCAGCACAAAATGTGCACATATTAGGGGGGGGGGAGGAATCCAAAGCCAATATTTATGGAATATATGGCACATTCCTCCCCCTTTTTTTTAATCAATTTATAGATGTATAGAATATTTGCCAACCAGATCAGCACATAAGAAAAAGTATAGCTCGTATGTTCTAGTACATATGCTAGAAGGGCCATATTATGTTTTCTACAGCAGTAAGCAAATGACTAATCCTAGTTATGTTGAGTGGATTGATGGATTCAAAACAAATTTGGGTAGTCAACATGCACTGTGTTTCATGATCTAAATATATAAATGGAAGCTACGATACTAATATATAAACAAAAGCAACAGTTAAACCTTGTTTTCCTTTCGCTGTTGAACATGAGGAATGGACGGTGGGTATATTAATTTGTAGCATATCTTATTTTTTGGTGAATAGGCTTAGCAGTTTGAAATTTGAATTCTTCAGTATGCCTTGTTGTCAGTTTCAGACAATTTCTCGCTGCAACTTGCAACTCCATACATGCACGCGTTATCTATAACTGATAAGTTTTTTAGGAAAGCAAAAAACTATTCTGATAATCATTAATTAACTCATTTTAAAAAGAGCTATTATACTGAAGTATTCTCTAGGAAAAAAGGTACCACATCCCATATCCAAATTTAACACAGAATTTCACTTAAAGAACCTTGGTACATGAACTGAAATCCATGTGAATCAATTTAGTTTACCCAGTAGGTTTGGTACATGAACTGAAATCCGTGTGAATCAATTTAGTTTACCCGGTAGGTTTTTTCTTTACTGAATCTAACATAACATGGTGTCAATCTAGACATATATGAATATGTGATAAACCTGTAGATTACATTTCATCAAGAAAAACATTAAACAGTGATTACCAGTAGTGCTGAACTTCCATCCCACCAATGTGCATGGGAAAATAAAACTAAATAAATCTCACCAATAATGGTATACCGAGTATAGATATTATTGGTGGAAGAAACTCTTTTTCTTTTGCAACTATGCTACTTGCTAAACAAAACAAACCTCGTAAGCATGAAGACATGATAATTGAACATCTAATGTATAAAGATAAGAGCCAATTCAGATCAATGCTAGGCCATTTTATTGGAAATTAAATGAAAATGAATGATTAGTTAATCACCAATGCTCGACACAATACGATGGAGCGATTGCTAGTGGAGCTACCCAGGTATCTATGGCCATCAGCTGAAGTGTACAACAAAGAACGGAGCTTAACAGTCATGGAGCACGCGATTCCGGCGGTATTGGGCTGTTCACCCTAGACGACAGACGCCTCATCCTCCGTTTCTGGCTCCAGCACGCCGAGGAGTGGACGCAGCACAGGAAAGTGAAGCTGAGGGAGCTGGATATAGTTGGATGTGTCTCCTCGCCTTAGGCCTTGTTTGTTTTGTAGGGGATCGGAGAGCATTGGAGGGGATTAAGAGAAAATAATTCGAAATATGGGACTTAATAGGATTAATCCCGAAAAGTGCTAGGAGACGCATGCAACTATGTAATCGTTAATATGAGTTTGCTCTCTCCTAATTGCATTTTTGTGTGCACTCAGCACAATATATAATTTCCATGGACAAGTTTAAACTGTACTGTACTGGATAGTGGTTTTGCAGAAACTGTTGGCGGTTGATGATGTGCTTGCCGGTTTAACAAAATATGTACTCCCTCCATTCTTAAAAAAAACCTAAATTTATCTATGTATCTGTACATATATGGGACATATTGCATTTTTGGTAGCGGCAATAAAGAAAGTTGTTTTAGGCTGTATGCATGTATTGTGTGAACACGTACTATACATAATATATTTTTGGCAGTAGCAATAAAAAAACTGTTTTCTTCTACTGGATACCACACCAAGTATAAAGAGGTTCCAACTTTATACATTTGAGATTTGGCTCTTTCCTAATAGCACGGAAGTTTACAGCAAATATCACTACTGAAGAACTGATCTTTGTCCGCATGATAAAACTCGCATTAGTCTCGATTTGAATAGGAACTGGAACTAAAGAATATCTTTAATCCTAATTGAAAAGCCCAGCAATATTTTTTTATGTTTAGTCCCGGCTGATAACACCAATTGAGACTAAAAGATCATTTTTAATCCCGGTTAATAACACCAATTGGGACTAAAGATCATATTTTTAATCCCGATTGGTATCACGAACCGGGACTAAATATCTTTTTCCCACGTCATTCGCTCTCTCTTCCTTATCTCGGCATTGGTAGCCGCTCGCACGCCCTATCCACTCCTCCTCATCCCCTCTTCATGCCAATTCTTCTCCTCCTCCCCCTCCCCTCTCTCCTCTGATCCCCTCCTCCCCTTCCCCTCTCCCTCTCTCATCTCCATGGCGGGCGGCGGTGCCCTCCCCTCCGCTGGATCCAGCGGAAGGGGATGCGGCAGGTGGCGGCAAGCACACAAGGCGGCAGGTGACGCCAGGCTGGTGCCCGGCGGAAGTGGTGGTGGCCGGGTGGTGGCAGGCCAGAAGCAGCGGCGGCCGTGCGGGCCCTCCTGATTTGTTTTTAGATTTTTTTTATAGATTTTTTTATATTTGTGGATGATTTGTAGATTGCAGATGATTTTGTGGATGGGCATGTAATTTGTGAATGATTTGTGGATTGTGGATGATTTTGTGTATGGACCTGTGAATTGTGGATGATTTTGTTGTGTGTATGATTTGTAAGGATTCGGGGTGATGGCGTTGGTGATGCAAGTAGCAAAAAAACAACGGAAAAAAAAGAAAGAAAACTAAAGATGGATATCCTTAGTTCCGGATTCTAGGTCCCGGTTTGTAACCCAGGATTAAAGATAACTTCTCCAGCAGTGTATGCATATGTTCTAATTAAAGTTTAGAGTAAATTGCATCACTGGTAACGAACATGACAGGTGGGTGTAATCTAGTGCACGAATTTATATAATGCTCGTTGTGATGCATGAACTTGTTTTGTGCGTGCCGAGAAAGGCAAAAAGGACACTATATGGCTAATCTTATTGAATCAGGGGCTGATTAGGATACTATGTAAACATATATCTAAGAAGGTTGCTATTAGACATACACCTCATCAATAAAAAATAGTATGGGATATAGTGATCGTAGAAAAATATTTAAAAAAAATGAGCACTGATATCAGGGTTAAAAATATATGAAATTTATCATTTCCATGACGAAGGATAAACTAGAGACCAAATTTATAAATATTGCATGTATTATGCATATTCACTACACATATGCACGTCACATCCTAACTAATCAACATCAACTTCGTAAAATTAACATTGCCAAACTATTTTGGTCTCATTCGCACAAACTAGACAAGTTCGTGTACTGAAACGAATATTTTACAAGTTTATATACTAAATTACACTCACCTAACAAGATTATGTATCACCAATGCAATTTACTCTTTACTTTCTAAAGTTTATTGCAGAAGAACCTGTTCGCTGCTCACCGCAGTAAAAGTTACTCCCTCCATCACAAAATTTAAGCATTTTAGCATAGTGACAAGTCAAGCATTTTTAAATTTGACCATTAATAACAAAAAAAATTAAAAAAATCAATCATGTAAAATTGATGGTACTAGATTTATCATTAAACAAACTATCATAACATATAACTCTTTTTATTTAAACATCTTACTTTTATAAATATTGTTGGTCAAAGTAACATCTCGGAGACCGTGTCAGAGTAAAAAAATGCTTATATTTTAGGAAGGAGGGAGTAGCCATTTTCAGCCATTCTTCATTCTCATGAACGCACCTTCTGTCTTCACCGGCCATGGTTGTTGAGATAGGTGAGGTCCTCATATCTAGCTCATTCCACTTGTCCCATTCTTGTTGTCCGCCACCACGCTGTGTTGTCGCCACATAGATGACCAGGTTATCTGCTGACATGGCCGCCATTGCATTGTGATGTAAGCGCCACCTACACATTCATGTCCTCTATGGCATCCCATGTGTCCTGTGCGATGGGATGCCATCTCGGCCGGCCGGTCGGTTTCTATCAATGTAGACCATCGTTTACCATGTGCCACCTGGTTGGACTTGGTCCACACTAAACCTCTCTCTTCTGCAGTCATTGGTGCATGGCTAGTTTACAACTGTTGGCGCCATAAATCTTCTTGCCACTAAAAAATGCTTTGCAGAGACATTTTTCTAGTACTGTAGAGGTATTTTTCAAATGCCTTTACAATATTATAGAGGCATTTTAGAAAATGTCTAATAAGTATCGTATGGTGAATTGTCTCTACAAACGAAGAGACATTTTATAAAATGTCTATAAGATGGTAGAGGCATTTTCTAGAGACATTAAATTATACCACAAATATATGAAACTAGTCAAAAAGGAGAATAAAATAGTTTCCTTGGTTTTAACAAGTCTTAAACTCAAGATCTCTTGGACAAATCATTTTTATCTTCAGTGCACTAACCAACTCAACTCCATGTCATTACTTATATGTTTGTGCCTTTAGTTACTTATATTTAGTCCTTTAGTACACATTGTCATTCTAAAACGTGTCTCTACATAGTTTAAAATGTATCAAGATGATTTATTTTGGGACAAAGGGAGTATATTCCTCTATTATCTACTCCCACTACTGGGGAAAGGCTCTTCACTCCCGGTTTGTAACCCTTTCTACTCTCGGGTTTCAAACCGGGATACCCAATCCGGAACTAAAGATGCTCATCTTTAGTCTCGGTTAAAATAACTAGGAGTAAAAATGGATCTTTAGTCCCGGCTGTTATTACCAACCGGGTGTAGCCAGGCGCCAGGTTCCTTTTTTCCTTTTTTTATTGTTTTTAACATCGAATAATGATTTCACTCCATCTACAAATCAACCCTAAATCAATCAACACATATCACAGCACAAAAAGATATCTCCAAATCCTCAAATCAATCATCACCAAATACATCACAAATTCTAAAAAAATTACATCATAAGTTCTACAAAAAAAATCATCGCAAATAAATCACATATTCACATCACACAAATACATCTCAGATCCAATCAGAAATTCTTAAAAAAAGAAAAAAAAATCAAATATGTCTCGATCCGCGTCGGCCGCCGCCACCTGCCACGTGGCCTCGCCGCCAGCCGCCGCCCCTCCGCGCGACCGGCCACCGCCAGTCGCCCTCCGCGCGGCCTCGCCGCTGACCGCAGGCCCTCTACCCGACCGCTCCTCGGTCTGAAGGGGAAGTTGGGAGAAGAAGTTGAAGAGAAGGGGAGGATGGATAACATAGAGAAGAAAATGAGGAGAAGGAGAGGATAAGTATAAGAGATAGAAGAAGATGAGGAGTTGGGAGGATAAGTCGTAAGGATTCTATACTGCATATGGATTTTTAGTCCCGGTTGGTAATACAATCCGACAATCCGGGACTAAAGATATAAATAATCTTTTACTCCCGATTGATATTACCAACCGGTACTAAAGTGGTAATCTTTAGTCCCGGTTGGTGGCGCCGCAACCGGGACTAAAAATTCTCGGTCCCCTGACAAGCCACTAACATAGAATGAACAGGGACTAAACATCATCTTTAGTTCCGGTTGGTAACACCAACCGGGACTAAAGATCAAGATTTTTTTTAACCGGGACTAAAAATGGTTTTTATCCCGGTTTTTATTACAACTGGGACTATTGTAGTTTTTGATCGACCCTGCAAATATCAGTTTTCTAGTAGTTTTCTAGTAGTGTCCTAAGCTCCCTCCTACTCCCACGGACGCATCTGACTGTGATGTGTATTGCACGTGCACAATAACCAGCAGTACCTTTAACCTTCAGTCTTTTTGAAGCAAAATGTGAATCCACTTATTGATATATTATTCTATTATTTGTTTAATTATTTTGGGATTGTCCTCTAAATTTATCTTTTTTAGCCTGACGCCCTCTGTATAGAAAAAAAATCGTTGCATGTACACTTGAATGGAAGCGGTGTGTATGGCACATATTTATAATTTTGGAGATGATTTGAAATTAGTCAAAGCATATCACATAAAAGTTTATTTGGTGCCCTTCAAGCTAATGCATGCAGAAATATCTCCATCTCTTCTCTCATACTCAAATTAATCCATATGCCTCAATAGGATTAATCTCCCAAATTAATTAGCTAGGAGCCTCACATGCAACTATGTAACCGTACTTTGATATGAGTTTGCTATCTCCTAATTGCATTTGCTGTGCAGTCAGCACAATACATAATTTCCAAGGAAAGTTTAAATTCCATTGTTACGGGGTAGGGGTTTTGGAGAAACCATTGGAGGTTGATGATATCCTCGCCACTGGTTTTAACAAAATACATACTCCCTGTGTCCTTAAAATGCCAAATTTTATCTAATCATCAGAAGTGGTTTTTGTTAGATGGAGGGTGTATAATTAAATTAAGTGCTATATATGTAGTATTGTGTAAACACCATCCCATATTGCACGGCAATAAAAAAAGCTATTTTAAGCAGAGTATATTGTGTGTGAACGCGTCCCAAAATACATTTTTGGCAGCAACAGTAAGAAATGTGTTTTCTTGTGCTGGCAACATTATTATTGTTTGGCATTTAGCTCTTTTCTAGTTAGAACGGTAGTTTACAGCTAATGTGCATATCTCCTAATTAAAGCTTACAGCCTTTCTGGAGCTACCTGTTTTCAGCACAGATATGTATGAACATCTACCTCGTTTCTCCTGGATCTACCCCTACTCCAATCCTCTTTTCTTCTCCAAATCCTCTCTTCTGTCTCTCCTTCTCTTCTTGCAGGTTTCCTACTTCTAGACCCAGGGCACCACCAGAAGGGGTATGTAGCCATGGTCCATCTGGTCTTCCATCTTCTGGTGGTGGCAAAGGCAATGGTGTAGCAATAGCAGGAGCTAATCCGTGGTATTCGGGGGATGGCTCTGATGGAAGCAATACCACTAGTAACAGCGAGAGAACAGTCACAGCTGAATTCGGAATAATCGTGCATCCTGGTGGTTATGGTGATCAGGAGGTGGATTCTCGTACGGCTAATCACCATGAGGCAGATTCAGAAACTGATAGCGAGAGAACTGAAGGTGCTAGCTTTGGGAAGATCGTAAATAGTTTTAGTAATTCTCGCCATTTCTCCTATGTGGACTCTGAGTTGCTCCCAGGAAAAAGGCAGAAGAATTTAGTGTTTCAACCTGACGTTCATGAATTTCTATCATATCCTGATTGTTCTTGACTCCATGATCTTTTTATGGTTCATCAAAAAATATACGAGTGCAATCCCTTAGTTTTGATGAGAATATCACAAACGGTGCTTTATCTCAGTTATTTTTGAAATCCAGTTCAATCTGATTGTCTTGCGTGTAGGTTTCTTGTTCCTGATTACAATAAATAATGTTGTAACATAACAAATTATAACAGATTTTTAAGTACTGGAACACAATCACCTGGAAAAATAGCAACTGTAATCTATTAATTTCAACCTCACCTTTTCTCTGTAACTAACACAACATGATTGAGCTCCATGGGGTTTTTTTACTTCCTTTCTTATTTTTGTTAAACAGTCCAACAATACAACATATATTTCAACATCTTTTCTGAAATGGGTATTCTTTATTATAGATGTAAATTTGAATAAAGATACAATAATTCTTGTAGTTTCTAGAAAATTGTATGCAATCCGGTGCATCCTAGAGCAGCACAGTGATTGAGCCATATGTGTGTGTGTGTGTGTGCTGAGTGTGTGTATTTCCTATCACATGAATTAGTTTAAATCGTTCACGAGACCTTGTATTGTTGTACTGTTTAAGATTCTCACCATGGTTATATACTTTCAGAGGATTCTAAGCGGTGACAACAGTTATGGAGCGAATCTTGTCTAGAGTGGTCAACGACAAGATGCAGACTCTGGGGTGTTTCTGTGGTCCTAAGGGAAAACACAAATGAAAAACATTAAGGATATTCCTGAATCATGGAATGTTCATCCAAGAAAAGATCAGTTTGATCCAACTGGATGAGACATCGAGATCCATCTTCGAAATGATCAGAAGACCAAGGATAAGGTTTGTGAATTAATGTTATATGTTGATCAATTATATTTGTTCCATAAATTTTCATGATTGATTGAAAGAGTTACATGTGTTCTTTCTCAAATTTATGAGTGTATCACAAACAAAGTTTTTTTTAAAAATGTTTTTGTCGAGATTATGGATACCCCATATCTACACGACAGTTATAGTTTGGTTGGGTATATGGTACCAAATATAGATAGAATATCTTTATGAGGACTCGGGTTAGTTTCGAACTTGTATGACAATGAAATACCCAAGATCCTAGTCGGTTACGATTGTATTTTATCTATAATCACATATTCCGTTAGGGATATAGACTTTATTTTGTAATACGGACCCCTTCCCCTATATAAGGAGGGGTCCGGGTTCCTCTCGGGAGGACTTTTTTCTCCCAGATTATACAATCAATAATATACTCGGCGGAATCATCCCCGGACAGGAGTAGGGTATTACTTCTTGAATAAGAAGGCCTGAACCTGTATAAAATTCCTTGTCTTCAAACCCATCCACTTTTCTAGCTTGATAGCCACCCCCTTTTATTATTGCCGTAATCTTGTTTCGACAGTTGACGCGCCAGGTAGGGGTAGCGTCAAGTTCTTCGCCGATTAGTGCGATCAGTTCCGTCTCCGGCATCGATGACTTCGTCTTCCCTCCCGGGCAGGCGTTTCGGTTCGGCGGCCTCGACTTCATCACCAACGACTTCGGCAAGATCTCTCTCCTCGACTCGGATCCAAACCAGTCGGGAAAGAACCAGGTCTCAGCCCCATTCGGTATTCCGAACTCGGCCAAGATCTACTCCAAGCTTATCTCGATCAAGTCGGCTTCAAACCACTCAGACGAGATCCCATCTACTCCAACATCACCAGATCAAGATGATGGGGCCTACCCTCCAATCCTGATGAAACTCCCCGACGATTTGGCCGCCGTCTTCACTACAAGGGCGTCTTCTCCCCGTAGGCCTAGGCGGAAGTCGGCTTCAACACCGATCATGCCTAGCTCCAGGGAAGTCGGCGTCATACTCCAGCCACTCGGCACGATTTCGACGGATCAACTGGAAGGCTACCTCAGCTCCCCCGGCGTCGACTCACGACCAACCGAGATCGTGGAGTACGACGAATTCGGCTACCGCTATGACAACCGCGACCTCGACGACTTCGACGAAAGCTTTGAAGACAATTACACCCCTCTATTCTTCGGCGTCTTCATGGCCGACAACGAGATGGAAGAACAACGCCAAGCCCGAGAAGCAGATGCACGACGCTTACAGCAGGAAGCTGAGCGATGCCGACTGGAAGAGGAGCGCCAAGCACAAGAGCAAGAACGGCTGCGGCGAGAACAACAAGATCGCGAACGGGCTGCAAAGGAGGCCGAGGACCGACAACAACGAGCCTTGGACGCAGGACGACGAGCGTGAGATCTCATCGGACAGCAAGACGTCGAGGGGACAGCAGTTTTCCGCACCCCTCAACAGAACGCTGTCGCTGCGATCACCCTTCTCGACACCCTCCTGAAGGAAGACGCACTTAATCAAGCCGACCACGTCGTCAACATCTTGAACCAGACCAAGACCATGATCGCCGCTTCGGTCCCGGTTAACTCCGACAGTGTTCGCACACCGACTGGCAGCCGGGCTCCCCATCTCCGATCTCATGATTATCACCAGCCAAGCCTCAGCATCGTCGGCACAGGATCCAATCGTAGGAGCAGAGGCCAAGACGAGTGATCTGTTCACTCGCCTCCTGAACGATACAGGGAGCGCCGAGTTGAACGGCCTCGTTCCCTACCTTGTCAACGTCCCATCGATCTTCGCGATACGATCAACCAGTGCCGTGCAACACGAGGTCACCGCCGTACGCCAGACCGCTATGACGACGACGTGGATGGAGTAGCTGCCTTTACTAACGACATGCGTCGAGTGGATTGGCCGGCCGGCTTCAAGCCGACTGGAATCGAGAAGTATGACGGCACCACCAATCCAGAGTCCTGGCTTACCGTCTACGGTCTTGCAATCCGCGTAGCAGGAGGAGACAGTAAGGCCATGGCAAACTACTTACCTGTGGTCCTAGCGGATTCTGCTTGGTCCTGGCTCCACGGATTACCCCGTGGCACGATTGGATCATGGGCGGAACTGCACGACAACTTTATCGCCAACTTCCAGGGCACCTTTGAACGCCCCGGCACACAGTTTGATCCCTACAACGTCATTCAGAAGTCTAGAGAATCCCTTCGAGATTATATCCGACACTTCTCTGAACAGCGCAACAAGATTTCCGACATTACCGACGACGTTATCATCACCGCTTTCACCAAAGGAATTTGCCACGAAGAACTAGTCGGCAAGTTCGGGCGCAAACTTCCCAGGACAGTCAAACAGATGTTTGAAAAAGCCAATGAGTATGCCAGAGCCGAAGACGCCATTGCCGCATCCAAGCAGTCGGGTCCTACTTGGAAGCCAAAGAAAGATGTGCCGACTACGGGAGGGGGTGGAAGTAACAATCACAAGGACCGCAAACGTAAGCCCAAGGAACTTGTTGCGACTACTACACACTTCTCCCGACAACGTTCGCGTGTCAACACTTTTGACAAGATCATGAACTCCCAATGTCCGCATCATCCCAACTCCAACACGCAGCTAAGGATTGCTTCGTCTACAAGCAGTTTGCAGAGCAATATGCTAAGAATGCACAGAAGACCTCTGACGGAGGACAAAGCACGTCAAAAAAGATAGATGATGATGATGATGCCCCGACAGGTTTTCAAGACCACCGCAAGGAGCTCAACCACATCTTTGGCGGCCCTCTAGCTTACGAGTCTAAAAGAAAGCAAAAGTTGACTGAATGGGAGATCAATGTTGTCCAGACTGATACGCCGCAGTATCTTTGGTGGTCGGAGATAACGATCAAGTTCGACCGTTCGGATCATCCCGACCGAGTGGTCCACCCGGGGCGGTACCCCCTGGTACTAGACCCAGTAATTCGAAACGTCAAGCTTCGCAGATCCCTCATCGACGGTGGCAGTGCACTCAATATCCTCTTCGCCAAGACCCTGGACGACATGCAGATCCCTCGCACCGAGTTAAAGCCGAGTAACGCGCCCTTCCATGGAGTCATTCCAGGGTTATCCGCTACGCCACTTGGCTAGATCACTCTTCCGGTCACTTTTGGTACTCGGGAGAACTTCCGCACAGAAAACATTTGCTTCGAAGTCGCTGATTTCGAGACAGCGTATCACGCCATACTCGGACGCCCGGTGTTAGCCAAGTTCATGGCCGTCCCTCACTACACCTACATGATGATGAAGATGCCTGGTCCTCGAGGAGTCATATCCCTACGGAGCGACATCAAGCAAGCCGTCACATGTGACAAGGAGAGTTGCGAGATGGCTCAAACCCGCGAGATCGCGATTGCTCGAGAAGACATCCGACTGGCTGCAACCACGGCAAGCGAAGGAGAAGTGCCTATGGCCAAGATCTCAAAGAGTGGAGAAAGCGAAGCCAAGACCAAGAAAATTCCCCTAGATCCTTCTGACCTTACTAAAACTGCTGTAATAGGCGCCGAGTAAGATTGTAAATAGGAAAGCGCGCTCATCACCTTTCTTCGAAACAATAAAGATATCTTTGCGTGGAAACCATCCGATATGCCTGGTATTCCTAGATAGGTGATTGAGCACTCTTTGCATGTTAAGGAAGATGCAAAACCTATCAAACAACGACTCCGCCGCTTTGCACAAGACAGGAAGGACGCGATCAAGGAGGAATTGACCAAGCTGTTGGCAGCAGGCTTCATCAAAGAAGTCCTTCATCCCGACTGGCTGGCTAACCCAGTCCTAGTTCGGAAGAAGACTGGGCAATGGCGCATGTGTGTCGATTACACCGACCTCAACAAGTCTTGCCCCAAAGATCCTTTCGGGCTGCCTCACATTGACCAGGTAGTCGACTCGACCGCCGGCTGCGAGCTGCTCAATTTTTTGGATTGCTACTCGGGATATCACCAGATCCGATTGAAAGAATCCGACTGCTTGAAGACTTCGTTCATCACGCCCTTTGGGGCCTACTGCTACATCACCATGACTTTCGGATTGAAGAACGCGGGAGCAACTTATCAACGCATGATTCAGAGATGTTTCACAACTCAAATTGGTCGCAATGTTGAAGCCTATGTGGATGATGTAGTCGTCAAGACCAAGCAGAAGGATGATTTGATTACGGATTTGGAAGAAACCTTTGCGAGCATCCGCGCTTTCAGGATGAAATTAAACCCTGAAAAATGCACCTTCGGAGTACCGTCAGGGAAACTGCTTGGATTTATGGTGTCTCACAGAGGCATACAGGCCAACCCGGAGAAAGTCAATGCCATCCTCAACATGAAACCGCCGAGCTCTCAGAAAGATGTTCAAAAGCTGACTGGATGCATGGCGGCGCTCAGCCGGTTTGTCTCACGACTCGGCGAGCGGGGGATGACCTTCTTCAAACTGTTAAAGAAAACAGACAATTTCCAGTGCGGACCCGAAGCACAGAAAGCCTTTGAAGATTTCAAGAAACTTCTCACACTCCACCAGTTTTGGCCTCGCCACACCCACAAGAGCCACTATTACTATACATATCGGCCACCTCTCAGGTTGTGAGTGCGGTCCTGGTTGTCGAGCGTGAAGAAGAAGGCCATGTTCAGAAGGTCCAGCGACCGATCTACTTCGTTAGCGAGGTTTTGGCCGACTCCAAGACGAGATATCCTTAGGTTCAGAAGCTGTTGTATGGTGTTCTAATCACCGTCAAGAAATTATCCCACTATTTCCAAGGCCACTCGGTCACGGTGGTTACATCGTTTCCTCTCGGTGATATACTCCGTAGTCGCGAAGCAAACGGGCGAATCGCAAAGTGGGCCTTAGAATTGATGTCTTTGGATATATCTTTCAAGACGCGAACTTCGATTAAATCCCAAGCTTTTAGCCGACTTTGTCGCCGAGTGGACCGAGTGCCAAGAAGACACGCCCGAGGAAAAGATGGAGTATTGGACTATGCACTTTGACGGGTCAAAGAGACTTTCAGGCACTGGGGCTAGAGTTGTTTTAATTTCCCCAACTGGAGAAAGACTGAGCTATGTGCTATGGATACATTTTTCCGCATCTCACAACGTGGCAGAATACGAGGCACTCCTTCACGGACTACGGATCGCGATCTCTTTGGGAATCAGGCGTCTGATAGTTCGTGGAGATTCACAGTTAGTTGTAAATTTGAAAGAGTGGTCTTGCCTCGACGGCAATATGATCGCTTATCGACAAGAGGTATGAAAGTTGGAGGATAAGTTCGATGGACTCGAACTCACTCACGTTCTTCGGCACAATAATGAAGCAGCCGACAGACTAGCGAATCTTGGATCCAAACGCGAAGCGGCCCCTTCTGATGTGTTCGTCGAACATCTTTATGAGCCAACAGTGCCCAAGAGAGAAACGGGTGAAGACGCGGACATTGAAGACATACCTATGGTCGAAGCCGACTAGAGAGAGCCTCTCATACGATTTCTGACCTGCCAAGAACTCCGTCAAGATAAAGACGAAGCCGAGCAGATTTCCAGGCGTAGCAGGCTTTATATTATTCATGAGACCGAGCTGTACAGGAAAAGTCCATCAGGAATTCTGCAACGCTGTGTATCCTTAGAAGAAGGGAGACAATTGCTGAAGGACATACATTCTGGTATTTGTGGCAACCATGCTGCTGCACGCACCATAGTCAGCAAGGCGTACCGGCAAGGTTTTTTCTGGCCCACCGCTGTGTCCGATGCCGACAAGATTGTGCGGACATATGAGGGTTGTCAATTTTTCGCCACACAAACTCATCTGCTAGCCCAAGAGTTGCAAACCATCCTGCTGTCCTGGCCATTTGCGGTTTGGGGGCTTGACATGGTCGGCCCGTTCAAAAAGGCAGTCGGCGGTTACACACATCTCTTTGTGGCTATCAACAAATTCTCCAAGTAGATTGAAGCTAAACCGGTCATCACGATCACGGTAGACAAAGCTAGAGATTTTTTCATCAACATTGTACATCGGTTCGGGGTACCTCATCGGATTATTACTGATAATGGCACTCAATTCACTGGCGGAGTATTTAAAGATTTTTGTGAAGACTTCGGCATCAAAATTTGCTATGCCTCCGTAGCGCATCCTATGAGCAATGGGCAAGTTGAACGAGCCAATGGCATGCGACTCCAAGGAATAAAAGCACGAGTTTTTGATCGCCTGAATCCTTATGCCGGCAAATGGGTGGAACAGCTGCCATCTGTACTTTGGTCCTTGCGCACCACCCCCAGTCGGGCTACGGGTCAGTCACCATTCTTCCTGGTTTATGGAGCAGAAGCAATGTTGCCTAGTGAAGTAGAATTTGAATCATTGCGTTTTCGCAACTTTTGCGAAGAGCGCTACGGAGACGACCGAGTGGATGACCTACACCGACTGGAAGAGGCCCGTGAAGCAGCCTTAATTCAGTCGGCCCGATACCTGCAAGGTTTGCATCATTATCATAATCGTAACGTCCGATCGCGAGCTTTCTTAGTCGGCGACCTGGTTTTGAGGAAAATTCAAACTACACGGGATCGGCATAAGCTATCCCCTTTATGGGAAGGGCCATTTATCATCTCTGAAGTCACTCGGCCAGGTTCCTATCGACTCAAGCGTGAAGACGGTACACCTATCGACAACTCTTGGAATATCGAACATCTTCGTCGTTTTTATGCTTAAGTTTGCTTCTGTGTTTCCCTGTCTTGACTGACAACATCAAGCTTCCCCTTGAAGTTATCAGTCGGGGGCTATTATAATAATAATGGAGTGCTGGGATTTGGTCATCGCCAACGCCAGACTTTGATGTTCTTGAAATATGTATCCGGAGCAACTCTCAGCTTGTCGAAGATTTCGGAAGCATCAAGTGTACTCGGGCCATTGTTATTGAAGAACATCGCTTGGACGTCCTTTAACGCTGAGTCCCTCTGACTTGCCAGCTCTACTTTATCGTTCTCCAGAGTCTGAATTCGTTTCTCCAATTGAGATATCTTGGCTGCTTGCACTGCATTTGACTCCAATTAATTGAAGTTACAAAGATGACAACATAAGTTAGTCAGACAGATTTTGTGTATACCTTTTGACGAGCCACTTAGTTCGAAGTTAGACTCCTGGAGCTAGGCAATTCGATCTCTTAGATCGTGCTCGGTTTTCTTAGCTAGTTCTTTGGCCTCGTGCAGTTGATCTCTGACAGCTTCCAGGGTTCCAAGATGAGGAACTAGTTTCTCTAGGGTTGCGGTCTTTGCCTCGTTCCTAAGGTGAATCCTCTGCAAAATGGTTTTATCGGCGCTCAAGCTAGATGGCAAACAAGAGGGCTGAGGTCAGGCGTCAAGGAACTTATGTTTACAATACGAGTTGCTTGGCTGAGTGCCTTTTTCAGTAGGCAAACCTCTTCGTCTTCTTTTTGCAGGTTTATTACAATTCCTTGAGGTTGCAAGTCATCATCCCACCACTTGACCAGAATAGGAGGGCGCGAGTCTTCAGCCGCGCGTATCCGGGGAACTTCCTCTTCCTCACCAATCATTGGTCGTGATGTATCCATGGATAAAGGTCAAACGATCAATTAAAGTTGGCTGGATTAATACGGTTTCAGGCAAGGTGTTTACCCGTGATGATTTCTAGACGAGGACGAGTGGGCTCAGATGCCTTTGAAGGAGATCCAGACCTCCGGTCATTGCTAGCATCATGACCGCGAGGGCTATCTGCTTGGGCTTCAACTTCTGGAATCTCTTGGCTTGGCCCTGGGTCCGATTGGTTTCCAGTCGAGGGCTCTCGACTCACTCCGGCTTCAGCTTTGGCCGACTGGCTTCTAGTCGGGGTTTGATCGCCGGATTCTACATTGTCGGTTGCCGACTGATTGTCACTCGGATGATCCTCAGCAGTCGGCCCGGCTTCTTTGGAAGAGCTTGTTTTCATATTAGCCGGATCAGAGTCCTTTCCGGAAGGATCTATATCAGATGGTTTCCTGCATGTTTTTGTTATCAGTATTACTTCCATGCTGGGTGCGCATTAATACAAGGAATATCGTTATATGAGTTGTACCTGGAAGACTTCCTGATCTTCGGCGCAGGACAACTAGATGTTTTCTTCTTTGGAATAGCTTGTTTTGGCAATTTTCTGGTTGTTTCTCTATCTCCAGGCTTTTCAACGTCGTCGACTTCGTCGTCACTCAGCACTAATTTCCTCAGCCCGGAATCTGACTGGCCGGCTGGATTAGAGGTGTTGGGCTGGGTTTCAG
Source organism: Oryza sativa Japonica Group (assembly GCF_034140825.1). Taxonomy (NCBI): domain Eukaryota; kingdom Viridiplantae; phylum Streptophyta; class Magnoliopsida; order Poales; family Poaceae; genus Oryza; species Oryza sativa. Next base: position 10,788,442 of record NC_089043.1, on the reverse strand, counting down.
GCCGTATCTTTGGTCCCCCGCTCCCCTGACCAGTGTGACGGCGAGGTGATCGGCGCTGAGCGATTGGGGGATCTGACTTCATCAGAGCAAATTCCTAGATATAATATCTCCCACTGTCAATTGATTTAACAAAAAGACAAGATTATATTTCGAGGAAGATTGAAGTGTTTGAGCACATACCGGTGGAGGGGGGTTGAATGCATTGAATGGCACAACTGGCAGCAGATGTGAATAGCTGACGACAATCGCATTTGAGAAGATCTTGTACATTCTTTCCTTCATGACCTTGAAGTCAAAGGGAGTCTGGATCTTCACGATTTGGATCATGTTTGCCGTCAAACTCAAAAGTCGTGCGGGATCTCTCTTTGATTGGAGCTAATCGACTTTTGATGAAGTGCCGAGTGATTTGTTCTCCCTGCAAGCCTTGTTCCTTCAGCTTTAGCATACGTTCCATCAACTCCACCGCCTGAGCAGCTTCATCTCCCATAGGCAATGAATTCCATGTGTCCTGGTAAACTGGAGGAAGACAGGAGTACTCGGGGAGTGCAGGTTCAGGATTTTAAACGTAAAACCAGTTTGCGTGACTGCCTTTGTTTGAAGTCTTGAAGGCAAGGAGAAATACTTTTGGCTTAGTGTTCCTCTGAGTTAGAAGCCAGCGCCCCCAACCACGCATGGTTTGCTCTTGTTCGGTTGGGGCTTGAGGAAGAAGATTCGGCGGAATAAGGCGAAATGAGGCCTAATGCCCAGAAAAGCTTCGCAGGCATGAATGAAATTGGCAATGTGCACTATGGAGTTTTGATTCAGATGATGCAGACTAATTCCATAGAAGCTCAGAATTCCTCAGAAGAATCTTGAAGTTGGGAGAGAAAATCCACCATAAAAGAAGTGAGAAAATACCACGACCTCGTGTGTATCCGGGGTTGGGAATGCTTCGCCGAATGCCGGTCGCCACCCGATGATCTCTTTCGCCGGAAGAACGCCGTGCGCCACCATTTCCTTCAGATTCTCCTCCGTCACATCGGAGGGCGCCCACTGACTCTCGAAACTTTCTCTCTCTTCCGCGATGGATGCAAGTCGAATGGTATGATTCGGTCTGAGAAATAGCTAGAGAGGAATGGGAAATTGGTGCGGTGGGCGCGTGGAGAAGTTTCGTGGATTTTTGAGATTAGATTGGGGCGGATTGATGAACCCTTGCTTCGTCGGCGCGGTTTTGAACTGTAGCAAGAAGTGGGGAAATGGCGAGAGTTTCAACGGGGAAGACGAAGCGTCGCTTGGACTTCGGTGTTTTGTTAGGGTATCGGGAGTGCTAATGGGCTTGGGCCTATACAGTACTTCAGCCCAATGTTATTACCAGCGTGGCCCGTTGTGACCCTAGGGACTTAGGCGCTTTTTGCTTTGGCAATTTGTGCTCACAATGATGTGACCCGATGTTGTTAAAATCATTTTTAATGCAGTTTGGTAATTCTTTGAAATTGCCATGATGCAAATAAAAAGGTACCCGATAGAAAGGTGTTATACTGTTTTTGTAAGCTTTATTAGGCTGCAAAAGCTGTTTGGGTTGATTTGAGATTACTGGTTTATTAAGAGTCATTCTCAAATTTATGAGTGTATCACAAACAAAGTTTTTTTTAAAAATGTTTTTGTAGAGATTATGGATACCCCATATCTACACGACAGTTATAGTTTGGTTGGGTATATGGTACCAAATATAGATAGAATATCTTTACGAGGACTCGGGTTACTTTCTAACTTGTATGACAAGGAAATACCCGAGATCCTAGTCGGTTACGATTGTATTTTATCTGTAATCACATATTCCGTTAGGGATATGGACTGTATTTTGTAATACGGACCCCTTCCCCTATATAAGGAGGGGTCTGGGTTCCTCTCGGGACGACTTTTTTCTCCCAGATTATACAATCAATAATATACTCGGCGGAATCATCCCCGGACAGGAGTAGGGTATTACTTCTTGAATAAGAAGGCCTGAACCTGTATAAAATTCCTTGTCTTCAAACCCATCCACTTTTCTAGCTTGATAGCCACCCACTTTTATTATTGCCGAAATCTTGTTTCGACAGTTTTGTTTTACTTCGTTAGGGTAGATAGTTTTGGGGAAAGATAACCCGCCCTGTCACCAATATAACAAATAATATGTAGGATTTTAAATCTTAGCAGGTTGAACGTTTCTGAAAGTACCGGTGATTGTACACATGAAATAGTAATCTTAGAGATTGGCTGAAAATGTTAAATGCACAAGTGTTTTTTACATAAAGATGTGTTATATGTTTACCCTAAAAGAATGGTGCATGATCGAAAAATCAGCTATATATATATTATTTATTTCTTTGTGTAAACCCAAACATGTGTTACTCTTTTAAAATTTATACTTTGTATAACTACAGTATAAAAACCTGACACATGGAACAATTGAAATCCAACAAACATATTTAGTGTTTAAACAATACTGTTGGTTGGGAGTATTACCCACATTTAGTCATTCATTAAATCTGAATATTAAATCTCATATCGTCTAGCAAAAATACTTCTCATCCTACAATTAAATAACGGTAATCAAACAATTTGCATTCATAGAATATATCTGGTGGATATGATCATATCTGGCCAATATGTAACACGGAAGCATTAATTGGAATGGATAGTTCTTTACCTAGTAATGACATCTGGCAGGATTGGAGTGGTTTGCAAAGTTACATTCCTTTTTAAAAAAACATATTCTTGTTTATATAACATGATAATTTGTGTGCAGTCAAAGTAATATGTACAAAACCAAATTATTTTATGATAGCTACCTTTAGTACAAATGGCATTCAGAAAACATATTTGACTTTTATTTTTCAAATATAATCACTATCAGAACACAGTATGTTGCATATCAATAATATATCTCTTGCTAATTCATTAATCTCACTTATAAGTTCTAACATTGGAATGCGAGAACATAAAAAATTAATTTGGATCAAAACCTGTATACTGTGAATCCTTGCACCTTTGGGTGGCTAGCTAGGGTCATACATGTGATGCAGTATTGGGATCTATTGAGTTTTTCCCTCCCATATCCCTTTCCAACCAAAGAAAAAAGAAAAAAAATGCATGTTGGTTATTTGTAAAATATACATATATATACTAAATTTATTTTGTTGTTCATATGTTAAATGAAATTATTTTTTTGCTCACATTGCAGTACTACCGCCACAAGGATTACAATCATAAATTTCGCTCAAAGCCTGAAGTTCAATATTTTCTAGATACTGGAAAGGTTATAATTCCGTAAAGTTCCAGGCATTCTACAGAAGGTGCCATGCTACAACAGTGTTTCGAACATTGTATTCTGCATAATTTTCCCCTTCCAAATTTGATACTGATTCCCACACGTTCTTTTTGTACAGTGATCAGTTGATGCACGTGTTCCTAGCAGGGGCAAGATTTCATCAAACTGTACTGCAGCTTGGAATATTTAACTCCAGAGGAATACGGAATACCTTTTCATTATATATGGGAATCATATGCACGTGTTCGCGGATACGAATTATGTTTTTAGATGAATTATATATGGGAAGACCTGCACAATGATTAAAATATTTGATTAAACTGAATCAGTACAACTGACAGAAACAATAAATAGAAAAAATATATAACACCATTCATCATTAATATATATGTATAGATATATCTAATTTTATAGACAATGGAATATCATTGCGGCATTTTCTCATATATATAATGGAATATATATCCATACAAGACATTTTAGATTATTTTCATCTTGCTAGCTTGTATATATTGTCAAACATTTCTTAACTGCTATAGAGACATTATATTACTCACTGAATCGAACTGCTATGACATGTGCACACAGGTCACGGGTGCCACGCCCATACAACGTACTCCCTCCATCCCCTAAAAAACAAATTTAGAACTAGATGTAACATATTCTAGTACGATGAATCTGGACATATATATGTCCAGATTCACAGTACTAGGATATGTCACATCCAATACTAGGTTGATTTTTTATGGGACGGAGGGAGTAAATGCTCTTCTCGTCTACTACATGACGCTCGGGTGTACGAGGTGTACCTGCTTGACGTACGGAAGGCCAAGCTGGATCAGCGGCCGGTCAGATTCGACCACTGCCACTACTACTACTAGTACGCCACCACCAAGGAGTGGCAGGTGGTGCAGCCGCGACACCAACGCCACCAGGTACATGCTGGTGACGTAGTCTACACCCTGTCCTCGCACTACCCGCAGCCTGGTGGCGCTCGACACGAATATGATGGAACGATCCCTCGTGATCCCTAGTTGAGCTACCGAGGTTGGTATCTGCGGGTGTCAGAGGTGTACAACAAAGAACGGAGCTTCAAAGCCATGGAGATGGCCGGCGTGATCGGGCTGTTCGCCATAGACGACAGACGCCTCATCCTCCGTGTCTAGCTCCGGCACAGCTCTGGAAGGTGACGCTATGGGAGCTGGCAAGGCAAATCCCTCCCTTTGCCTCCCGCCACTGCCCCCGCCGCTCCTTCCCTCCATGAGCTGCCACTGCTCCCTCCCTCCACGAGTTAGCGAAGCCACAAGAGAGAGAGAGGCGGGATACAAGAGATGAATGGATAGAGTTAATATGAACGGATAGGATTAGATGAGGATAGGGTTGCTTCGAGGCTATTCTGGTCATTATGAAAAGTTATTATATTTCTTTTCTTTTTGAAAAGTAAGGTCAAAAAAAGCAAACTAAAAAAGTAGGATAAATTAGTAGTTAGGCTTCGAAACAGAGTCAATTAAGGAATTGTCCCATATATCTGGTATCTTTCCATAAAAGGCGGCAAGATACAACTCAAAACAACACATGCATGCTTTTCATATCATGTTTGAATTGCATACTTTATTAACAGTGCAAACCCTCCTGTACCACCAACTGTTAGTAAAAAAAAAATATCACACAAGTACTTGTACCAGTACTAGTACTACTTCACTATGCCACCCACTCCACTCACTTTTCTTCACCCTGGAGTCGAATTTTCCCCCAATCTTTTCCCCAAGAAACAGAGAAGCCGCAGCAGCGATGAGCTCATGGTGGTCTTGGCTCATCCTCTTCTCCTCCTTGGGCAACAGAGGGGGCAGCAATGCCGACGCTTTCTCCGGATCCAGCACCTCGTCCTCCCCCTCCCCCCCCATCCCTTTTCCCCAACAAGCAGTAGCAGGGGCGCCTCGCTGGCGAAGCACTCGCACGATGAAGCCTCGGGACGACGGGCCGACCGATGCCTAAGCCAAACCCTCTCAATCGCAGCCGCAGCCTGTGCCCCACAAGAATCGTCCTTCACCCCGAAAGGCCACGCCCAAGGCATCCAAGGCAAAGGCGCAGCTGCACCTCGGCGACGGTGAGCCAAAGAAAAGCTAGCCCCGACCCCGTCTTAGAAGCACAACAACAAGAGGAAGCGGGTGGCGAGATTTGAGCGCTCGTGGTCCAGGGCCGATGAGCTCAGGATTCTGGAGGACATGTCCAACCACGCCAAAACCCATCGCGGCGCTCTGCCGGATACCAGCGATCTCTTTGCCGCCCTTGCCAACAGCCTCGACAGAGGAGATGCCGACCAGGCCAAGCTCGCTAACAAAGTCCACATGTTCAAGAGATGATATGGCACTGCACGCCTGCAGCAATGCTGCTCGACTGACCATGATGATATGCGTCGATTGTTAGATCATGGAACAGCACCAGCTGCATCTGATCGGCACGAAGGTGGTTGCGCAGCGTGCTGCACTTGAGCCTGGAGGCAGCGTCGCCGCCGGGGGTGGCAGTGGAGCTTCTCCAACGTGCATCAAGTTATTTCTCTACACCATGCCATGGCGATGGGAGCCACCTTTTCTTCCTCCTTCGGAACACGAGGGAAATGCAGTTTAACTAGCAATCTTATATAATCCACCATCTCCCAGCATTGCAACAATCGCATGAAGAAATAATCTAGTTTTCTTTTTGAATGTACTATATAGCCATTGGAAGGGTGTTTTTACTATACCTCCCACTAACGGGTGTACTAGTGTAGTAAGAATAAATACCACCGTTGATTTTGGTATTAAGGTGGAAGAATAATTAAGTAATTATACTTCTATGATAGGCTGATGCTTGCCAGCTGCCTAGCCTAAAAGCGTTCAGCCCTTAGCTCACGAAGCAGAAGGATGGTCACTGTAACGCTCCTGGCCAGCGTCCGCCATCGATCGTTGCACTTCCCTTCTTCGCGTAAACACGGGGATGGGCACACGGCGGCTCCCCCCTCCCAACTGCGCTGCCAACAACTGGCACCCGTCCTTGCGTAGAGTGACTATTATAAAACCAGCCCCGCAATCAACATCGGTAGTTAAACATGGAAGAAACATTATAGGAGATCCAAACACGATGACATCACCGAGGCACGATATTTGATAACGGAGTTCAGCCGAGGCCTACATCTCCGGGGTACTGATTACAGGCGCTCCTCCACCATCCAGCATATTACAGTGTATCAGAGTTACAATGAGACGCCGCCGCCGTCACTAGTCGAGAGAGAGAGAGACGAGATACGAGAGATGAATGGATAGGGTTAATCTGAATGGATAGGATTAGATGTGGATAGGGTTTCTTGGAGGATATTCTGATCATTAGGAAAAGTTATTATATTTTATTTCATTTTTTAAAGCAGGGTCAAATAAGCAAACTAAAAAAGTAGGGTCAGATTAGTAGTTAGATTAGGCTTCGAACCAGATCAAATAAGAAATTCTCCCATATATATGGTATCTTTCCACAAAGGGCGGCAAGATACAGAACATGCATGTTTTTCAAATCATGTTTGAATTTCATACTTTTATTAATAGTGCAAACTTTACTGTGCCACCAACTCTCACGTGGGAGCTCGAGAGCACGGTAAAAAAAATCAGACAAGTACTACTACTATTTCACTGTCCCACCCACTCCACTCACTTTTCTTCACCCTAAAGACGAATTTCCCCCAACATTTTCCACAAGAAGCTGAGAAGCCCCAGCGGTAATGAGCTCATGGTGGTCTTGGCACAGCGTCTTCTCCTCCTTGGGCAACGGAGGAGGCAGCAATGCCGACGCTTCCTCCGGATCCGGCACCTCCTCCTCCCCTCCCGTCCCTCAAGCTCAACAAGCAGTAGCAGGGGCACCTCGCCGTTGAAGCGCTCACCGAAGAAGCCTTGGGAGGGCTAGCCGGCCGAAGCCAAATCCCAAGCCAAACCATTGCAATCGCAGCCACAGCCCACGCCCCGCAAGAATCATCCTTCACCCCAAAAGGCCACGCCCAAGGCGTCCAACGCGAACGAGAAGCTGTAGCTTGGTGACGGTGAGCCTAAGAAGAAGCCAGCCTCAACCCCATCTCAGAAGCGCAATAACAAGAGAAAGTGGGTGGCGGCATTCGAGCGTTCGTGGTGTTATGAAAATAGATGCACAACGGAGACACGAATTTTTACGTGGAAAACCCTTGCGGGAAAAAACCACGGGCGCCGACCGGCAATGATCACTATAGAGGAGATGATTACAAACGTAGGGGAATCACAATGGGAACGTCAACCCTTCCCGTACGGCTTACAAGAGTATATATAGGGGATAATAGAAAGACACCTAATAGGACTCCTACTAGGAAACTAATCCGAATATATTGTGGGCCCAAAATTCGGATCACATATTTAACAATCTCTACCTTGAGACGAATTTCCTCTTGTAGCATAAAAACATCAATCACCAAAAATACCTCATGTAGGTAAAATCACCGCGCGCCAAATAGTCTCTAGGACTATACTGTAACACCCACCAAGCTTGAGCAAAGCTCAAACTTAGTAGCAGGAAGTGGCTTTGTCATCATATCAGCTGGGTTATCATAAGTACTTATCTTGCATACTTTGACATCACCTTCAGCAATCACACCTCGAATAAAGTGATATCTCACATCAATGTGCTTTGTTCTCTCATGGAACATCTGATCCTTTGTAAGGCATATTGCACTTTGACTATCACAAAATATATTAATGCAAGATGTAACTCCACAAAGCTCAGTGTACAAACCTCTAAGCCAAATAGCTTCTTTACAAGCTTCAGAAATAGCCATATACTCTGCTTCAGTAGTAGATAAGGCAACCGTTGCTTGCAAACTTGCCTTCCAACTAACAGCACATCCTCCAATAGTGAAAACATAACATGTGAGCGATCTTCTCCTATCCAAATCTCCAGCAAAATCTGAATCCACATAACCAACAAGTCCATCTCTAGATCTCCCAAACTACAAACAAGCACTAGATGTACCACGTAGGTATCTGAAAATCCATTGAACAGCTTTCCAATGCTCTTTGCCAGGATTAGCCATGTATCTACTGACAACACTTAATGCATTCGATAAGTCAGGACGAGAACATACCATGGCATACATAAATGAACCAACTGCACTTGAATAAGGAACTCTAGACATGTACTCAATATCATAATCTGACTGTGGACATAAATCTGAAGATAATCTGAAATGTGCAGCTAAAGGAGTACTCACTGGTTTTGCATCATGCATATTGAAACGACGAAGAACTTTTTCAATATAACCTTTCTAACTAAGATATAACTTGCCAGAACGTCTTTCTCTAGTAATTTCCATACCGAGAATTTTCTTCGCTGCACCCAAATCCTTCATCTCAAATTCACTACTCAATTGTGCCTTCAACTTTGCTATCTCTAATTTGTCTTTTGCAGCAATCAACATATCATCGACATAAAGAAGCAAATATATAGCTGAACCATCAACAACTTTAAGATAAACACAGCTATCATAATTGGATCTTCTAAACTTCTGAGAAAGCATGAAAGAGTCAAATCTCTTATACCACTGTCTAGGTGACTGCTTCAACCCATAAAGAGATTTCTTCAACCTACAGACTAGGTTCTCTTTTCTAGGAACAACAAAACCTTCAAGTTGCTCCATATAAATGTCCTCTTCTAACTCCCCATGTAAAAATGCAGTCTTAACATCCATTTGCTCTAGTTCATAATCATGCATTGCAACAATACTGAGTAAAGTGCAAATTGAACTATGCTTCACAACAGGGGAAAAGACATCATTGAAATCAATACCTGGAATCTGGCTATAACATTTAGCAACTAACCTTGCTTTGTATCTTGCCTCATCACTTGGAGACATACCTTCCTTTTTTCTCCTTTGGCAACTTCACCAATTCCCAAGTATGATTCTTTTCAAGCGACTCCATCTCATCATGCATAGCAGTTATCCATCTATTGCAATCATCAGAAACAATAGCCTTAGAATTTCTTCTGCCACACTCAAAGCATAAGCAACTATGTTCGCTTCTTCAATATATCTTCGAGGAGGTTTCATATTTCTTTTGGGCTTATCTTTTGCAATAGAACGTTTTGAAGACTGATGAACAATAGAAGAATCTGAATCTTCAATAACAGGTGCATCTTGGTTAATAGCAACAACTTCGTTTTCTGGTGCATGTCCTGAACTGATCAAATGCTCCACCTGCACACTTGCTTTCTCCTGACTCTCAACAGGAACATTAGTAGAAGGTTTGTCATGTAACATAACTGATTCATGGAAGACAACATTTATACTAATCACAACCTTTTTAGTTTCAGGACACCATAACTTATAGCCTTTCACACCAGACGGATAACCAAGAAAAATGCACTTAATAGCTCTAGGCTCCAATTTACCATTATCAATATGAGCATAAGCAGTACAACCAAATACTCTTAAGTCTGAATAATTTGCTGGGGAACCAGACCATACCTCAATTGGAGTCTTCTTATCAATGGCATAACTGCGTGATCGATTGATAAGATAACAAGCAGTGAAAACGGCTTCCGCCCAAAACTGTTTAGGCAAACCTGCATTAGACAACATACAACGGGCCTTTGATATAATTGTCCTGTTCATACGCTCAGCTATGCCGTTTTGTTGAGGTGTGTGAGGAATGGTGTAGTGACGCACAATGCCTTCAAACTTGCAATATGATTTAAATATCTTAGAACAGAACTCCATCCCATTGTCAGTACGAAGGATTTTCACCTTCCTTTCAGTTTGTCTTTCAACCATAGTTTTCCACTCTTTAAACACATTAAAAGCTTGATATTTGTGCTTCAAGAAATAAGGCCAAACTTTTCGCGAATAATCATCAATGATAGTCATCATATAACAAGCACCTCCAAAAGATGTCTTACGAGCAGGCCCCCATAAATCAGAATGCACATAATCAAGAATACCTTCAGTAGTACGTGTAGATGTGTTGAACTTCACCCTCTTATGCTTGCCAAAGATGAAATGCTCACAAAATTTGAGCTTCCTGATGCTTTGTCCATCTAGCAATCCTCGCTTGCTCAATTCTGCTAAACCAATTTCACTCATATGCCCAAGACGCATATGCCAAAGATTAGTAGCATCGGAATTAGATAATGAATCAGAAACTGCAGCAACATTACCTAATATAGTTGTACCTCGCAGATGGTACAGGTTGGCAGATTTAATATCAGCTTTCATCACAACAAGAGAGCCTTTAGTTACCTTCAAAATTCCGTCTCCACCGGAATATTTGTACCCTTTGCGATCAAGAGTACATAAAGAGATGAGACTTCTCTTCAAATTTGGAATATGCCGCACATCTGACAATGTTCTGATACAGCCATCAAACATCTTGATCTGAACTATTCCAATACCTGCAACCTCGCATGGTGTATCATCACCCATCAAAACAGTACCACCTTGAACAGCTTCGTAGGTGGCAAACCAATCCCTATTCGGGCACATGTGATAGGTGCATGCAGTATCAAAAATCCACTGGTCACTAGTTTGTGCACAACCAGCATAAGCAACAAGCAATTCTGCATCAGACTTCTCATCAGTAAAAACTGCGGCTTTACCTTCCTCTTCTTTCTTACCTTTTGGTACATATTTTCCGGTTCTCTTGTCTTTGTCCTGTAGCTTCCAACACTCAGATATATCATGTCCATCTCTCTTGCAGTATTTGCATGACTTATACCTGCCCCTGGACTTTGATCTCCCACGGTAGCTACTTGAACTTTTATCTCTTAATTTGTTGTTTGTGTTCTTCTCCTGTTGCCTGCCCCGAACAACCAAGCCTTCTGCTTGTGAATTTGAACCTTCAGAGGTACCATCTTCTTCATCTTTTCTTTGGCATGCAAAGCATCATAAACTTCTTTCAAAGTTAGAGTATCACGACTATAAAGAATAGTATCCCTGAAGTTTGCATATGAGCTAGGCAATGAACACAATAGAATAAGGCCTAAATCCTCTTCATCATACTTTACCTCCATAGACTCAAGGTCAGCAACAATTTCCTTAAAAGCGGAGAGATGGTCCATTACAGACCCATCATCTTGCAACTTGTGCAAAAATAATTTTTGCTTCAGGTGCATCTTACTGGTCAGATCCTTAGTCATGCATATCTGTTCCAGCTTCAACCACAGCCTAGCAGCTATCTCCTCCTTAAGCACCTCCTGCAGAATATTGTTAGATAGATGAAGATGAATATATGACATAGCCTTACGATCCCTTTTCTTCTCATCGGTGGACCAATCTTGAGTCCTCTTGTCAAATCCAGAAAGCGCATCATCGAGGTCTTGCTGTGCAAGAACGGCTCGCATCTTCACTTGCCAAAGTGAGAATCTTGTGTCTCGGTCCAGGAGCGGTAGATCATACTTCAAACTCGCCATGGGAATTAATCCTGAATTTGCTAGTAAGAAATTAGGGTAAACCTAGCAAAAACACGAAACCTGGTACACTTCTCGTGTGCACGTAGCGAAGTATGTAGATCTCCTGGGTACACAAGCTTGGTGCGTATAGAAAATTCGCCTCTAGGAAAAATCAGCCTGTACTGGACAGACCTCTCGGCTGATACTCCTATACTTTTCCTCGGTGCGCGTGCGCTGCAGTAGTACTCCTCTGCTTCCGCTTTTCTCCTGCTTCGTTGGCCGGCTGCTGCTGCTTCGATTGCTTGCGCGGCTTTTCTCCTCTGCGCGAGGACAGGAAACACTGAGTCGGACTGGGAATCGACGAGACGACGGGAGCCGCCGCCGCAGCCGATAAGATCGATTTCTTCGATCGGGAAACAATCGCCGGTGGTCGGGAATAGTAGATCGATCTCCAATGCTCTGATACCACTTGTTATGAAAATAGATGCACAACGGAGACACGAATTTTTACGTGGAAAACCCTTGCGGGAAAAAACCACGGGCGCCGACCGGCAATGATCACTATAGAGGAGATGATTACAAACATAGGGGAATCACAACGAGAACGTCACCCCTTCCCGTACGGCTTACAAGAGTATATATAGGGGATAATAGAAAGACACCTAATAGGACTCCTACTAGGAAACTAATCCGAATATATTGTGGGCCCAAAATTCGGATCACATATTTAACACGTGGTCCAGGGCCAACGAGCTCAAGATTTTGAGGGCCATGGCCAGCCACCCTAACACCCATCACAGCACTCTGCCGGATAACTACGATCTTTTTGCCGCCCTTGCCAGCAACCTCGACAGAAGAGACGCCGACCTGCCTAATCTCGCAGACAAAGTCCACAAGCTCAAGAGAGGTATGACAATGCACGCCTACAACAACGCTGCCCTACTGACGACGATACGCGTCGATTGTTGGATCATGGAGCAGCACCTGGTGGACCTGATCGACACGACCGTGGTATCACGGCGTGCTGCACCTGAGCCTGGAGGCAGCATCGCCCTTGACGGTGGCGGTGGGGAGGCACAATGTCTCCTTGTTTTTGTCGCTAGAGCTGGAATCCATGAGCTTTTCCAACGTGCATCAAGTTATTTCTCTAAACCCGGCGATGGCGATGATAGCCACATTTTCTTCCTCCTTCAGATCACGAGGAAAATGTAGTTTAACTAGCAATCTCATATAATACACCGTCTCCCAGTGTTGCAACAATCGCATGAAGAAATAATCTGGTTTTCTTTTTGAATACACTATATAGCCAATGGAAGGGTGTTTTGGTTGTACCTCCCACCGATGGATGTACTAGCATAGTAAGAATAAATCCCACCATTGATTTTGGTAATAAGGTGGAAGGACAATTAAGTAATTATATTTGTATGATAGGCCGATGCTTGCCAGCCACCTAGCCCAATAGCGTTCAGTCCTAAGCTCACGAAGCAGAAGGATGGTCGTCGTATCGCTCCTGGGCATTGTCCGCCATCGACGGTCACATTTCCCTTCTTCACGTGAACATGGGGACGGGCACATGGTGACTCCGCCCTTCTCAACAGCGCTGCCAACAATCGACGCCAATCATTGTCCGAAGCGGCTACTATAAAACCAGCCCCGAAATCAACATCGATAGTTGAGCGCGGAAGAAACGTCATAGGAGATCCAAACACGATGACATCACTGACGCACGATATTTGATACCGGAGTTCAGTCGAGGGCTACATCTCCAGGGCACTAATTACAGGCGCTCCTCCCCGATCTAGCATTTTCAGCGAATTAGAGTTACAACGAGCTGGCGCCGCCGCCGCCACTTGCCGAGAGAGAGAGACGGGATATGAGAGATGAATGGATAGGGTTAATCTGAATATATAGAATTAGATGTGGATAGGGTTGCTTCGTGGGTATTCTCATCATTATAAAAAGTTATTATATTTCATTTCTTTTTGAAAAGCAGAGTCAAATAAGCAAACAAAAAAAGGTCAGATTAGTAGTTAGGTTAGGCTTCGAAACATAGTCATATAAAGAATTATCCCATATATATAGTATGTTTCCATAAACGGAGGCAAGATACAACTCAAAACAAAACATGCATGTTTTTCAGATCATGTTTGAATTGCATACTTTATTAATAGTGCAAACTCTACTGTGCTACCAACTCTCATGTGGGAGCTGCAGTGCACGGTAAAAAAAAATCACACAAGTACTTGTACTACTACTACTTCACTGTGCCACCCACTCCACTCATTTTTCTTCACCATGAAGATGAATTTTCCCCCAATCATTTCACCAAGAAGCGGAGAAACCGCAGCAGCAATGAGCTCATGGTGGTCATGGCGCCGCCTCTTCTCCTCGTTGGATAATGGATGGGGCAGCAAAGCCGACGCTTCCTCCGGATCCGGCACCTCCTCCTCCCCTCCCGTCCCTCAAGCTCAACAAGCAGCAGCAGGGGCGCGCCACCAGGAAAGCGCTCGCACGAAGAAGCCTCGGGAGGGCGGGCCGGCCAAAGCCCAAGCCCAAGCCGAACCCTCGCAATCGCAGCTATAGCCCGCGCCCAGCAAGAATCGTCCTTCACCGCGAAAGGCCATGCCAAAGGTATCCAAGGCGAAGGTGCAACTGCAGCTCGGCGACGGCGAGCCAAAGAAAAAGCCAGCCCCGACCTCGTCTCAGAAGCGCAACAACAAGAAAAAGCGGGTGGCGGCATTCGAGCGTTGTGGTCCAAGGCCGACGAGCTTAGGATTTTGGAGGCCATGGCTAACCACGTGAACACCCATCGTAGCACTCTGTGGGATACATGCCGTCTGTTTCCCGCCCTTGCCAGCAGCCTCGACAAAAGAGACGCTGACCTGCCCGATCTCGCCGACAAAGTCCACAAGCGGAAGAGATGGTATGGCAATGCATGCTTGCAGCAACGCAGCCGGACTGACGACGACAATACGCGTTGATTGTTGGATCATGGAGCAGCACCAGGTGGACCTGATCGGCACGAACGTGGTAGCGCGGTGTGCTTCACCTAAGCCTAGAGACTGCGTCGCCCCCAGGGGTGGCGCTGGGGAGGCAGAATGTCTCCTTGTTTTTGTCCCTGGAGCTAGAATCCATGAGCTTCTCCAATGTGCTTCAAGTTATTCCTCTACACCCTGCCATGGCGATGGCAGCCACCTTTTCTTCCTCCTTCAGATCACGAGGAAAATGCAGTTTAACTAGCAATCTCAAATAATCCACCGTCTCCCAGCATTGTAACAATCGCATGAAGAAATAATCTGGTTTTCTTTTTGAATGTACTATATAGCCATTGGAAGGGTGTTTTTACTGTACCTCCCACAGGTGGGTGTACTAGTGTAGTAAGAATAAATCCCACTGTTGATTTTGGTGGCCATTTTAGTCATTTGTTTAATTAATCCCGTCTCCTCATTCGTCGCCGCCCTCGCATTTTAGCATCGTCGTCTGGCTCTTGCTGTGCGAGCGACGGCACCTCGGTGCCTCTTTCGTCGGCGGCGAGAAGAGCTGAAAGAGAGAGGAGGAGACGGGCAAGCGTCGGCCTCCGTGAGGGCGTCCTGAAGGTGAAGGGGCGAGCCAACCTCACCGTCGACGCCAAGGACAAGCTCCTCCTCCAGCTGGAGAGGCGAGACGCCGAGAGGGCAAAGACCTCCTCGGCCGCACCACCCACAAGACATGTCATCGCTGCTCCGGCAGTCCGGCCAAGGTGAAGAGAAATGGGGAGAGAGGAAGAGAGAAACGAGAGCGGGAGGAGGAAGAAGGATGGAGATAGAGAGGATAATATGTGGGCTCCACACTTTTTTTTTGTGTGAATGACTAATGGGTTGCACACATTTTTTTTAATTATAATGCCACGTAAGCGTCACGTCAGCGAAACCACTCTCCAAAACCGTTGAAAGAGTCAAATTATACTGGTTTCAATAATCAGGGGTCGTGATATATGGTATTATGGTTCAGGGATACGAATCAGATTTAGGCACTAATTAAAGGAGTGAAAGTGAACTTATTGTTGGTAGCGCTCGTAGAGATTCTCTAATAAACCAAACACAAAGAGCCCACTGTCCATAATCTCCAGCCCAGTAACAGCCCAATGGAACAAATTGCATATATCCACGGAAGACTCAACAACAGCCACAGGCGGACACAGTCCTCACTCCTCAGCGGCTCAGCGCAGAGGTCTCGTTCGTGCGGTGTCCCCTGCTGCCGCCCATGCCGCTGCGGCGCGGCGGAGCCCTCCCTCTCAGCGCCCCGCGGGCGGCAGCCGGTGGCCTCCGCGGAGGCGGCGGCCGTGGTGCCGCGCTTCTCCACCCGACCTGCTTGTCGCCGCCGGGAACAACTGGCCGAGCCTTGGGCCTCAGGTTAGCTCTGCTCATTGTTGTCTTCTATCCGTTACTTGAATTTTGTTATAAAAAAAAAAAAAGAAACACCAATTGGCAATTGGGTTCCAATTAGACTAAGTTCAGTACTAGGGGCATCAGAAATTGGGATACTTGGGGTTAAGACTAATTCAGAACTAAATTGTCGGAGCTATTGGGAGGCTGGGCGTCAATTTTTACTGTCACTTTTGAATATGTACCTTGTACCAGTTTCTTTCGAGCCCGTATGGATTGGGGGAATTTTGG
This sequence comes from Oryza sativa Japonica Group, assembly GCF_034140825.1. Lineage (NCBI taxonomy): Eukaryota > Viridiplantae > Streptophyta > Magnoliopsida > Poales > Poaceae > Oryza > Oryza sativa. The sequence continues at coordinate 10,772,065 of NC_089043.1, read as the reverse complement.
GGGAGCAGCAGTTTTACCTTCTCCAATTCATTTGCGCACATATTTCTAGTTGGGGGTGTGTGCTGCGACAGTTCCGTGGCACTTTTAGTATATCTGGTTGTTTATGTTTATGATGAGTTCGTGCTACCTGAACCATGTCCATAGTCGGGATGTTCATGGATTTAGCACATTTTTTGCTGACTGTTAGTCCGATTATATTGTCTGTTCAGATTATATTGAAGTTAAGAAGCATATAGGTTAATGTAAAGCTAGGCACTGGGCTGATGTAAGTTGGGGGTTTGACTGTTTAAAATGAATATAATATGGGCTCACCCAAACAAAAAGGATGGAATAAAGGGAATTGCGTTGCACTGCATGTTGTTAGGAAATGCACGCCTGCAGGTTGTGCTCTTGAAGGTGACATGGATGCAGACTTTCGACAAAGTATTGCATTTACCTTCTTCAAACAGTATTGTGATTATGCCACTAGGTTCCATACAAAATATAAGAATTCGGCACGTAATCGTTATATAATATCAATTTGTGGTATACATTAGATCTTATTACTGATAGTACCCATTTTTAGTTTATATGGTATCTACCGCGTTGTATGCTTATACCATTTTGAATAAACAAAATAAAACAATAGAACTAATCCATCTGTCAACAAATATATGACACTTTGGACATGATAAGATCGCTAGTGTGTAAATTTGACCGTCAAAATAACTGTAATACATTGTGTTACCAAAACATTTTTTAGTCACTTAATTGTATTATTTTGACATGAGAAATGTAAGATAGTTCTCTATGTTGTAGTGGTCAAAGTTCAGAATGTTTCCCCACAAAATAAAAGTTCGGAATGTTTAACTAGTCAAATTCGAAGTTTCATATTCTCTGGGGGATGGGAGTAGACGAATTGCTAGCTTCAAAACTGAAGCCTTGTACAAATTGGGAAAAAAAACATGATTGGCGCTGCGCAATCAACTTCTTAAAATCTCTACCCTGTAGAAGCTTTGGCACTTTTGACTCAATATCTCCACTCTGTAGTTGCCAGATGAAAAGAACCAGATGGAAGCCAGTCTTTGCCTTGGAAACAGGTGGACCATCTAACGCTGACAACCAAGATTTCGAAGATGATGGTGGCTTTCTTGGCAGAACAAGGCTGGGAAGACTCATCCAGGCTGCTGCGAGGGAACTACTTGAAAAACTGAATTCTGCCAGGAACAAATCCCCCACAAAGATTTTCCTTGTGCTCCTTGGCTTCTATACCGCCAATGCATTGGCAACAGTCCTGGGGCAGACTGGTGACTGGGATGTTTTTGTTGCTGCTATTGTAGTGGCTACCATTGAGGGAATTGGCATGCTCATGTACAGAAAACCGGCCAGTAGGCCTCCTGGACGATTTTGGTCAATGATCACAATGGTGAACTACTGGAAAGCCGGCGTATGTCTGGGCTTTTTTGTGGACGCGTTCAAAGTGGGAAGCTGAGTTTCCAAATCACCTTCTTATATGTACTTACAAGATTTATTCAGCTGACAATGATACAACGAGTGAACTCCAAGGGTCGAAGCTGCTCCTGTGGTGTTGTATGCAGATAGATATGCTGTGAACTTTACTTCGGCTATAAAATGTACATATGATGTAGTCTTGTTTTGTATGAAATTCATGTAGATATATTATACTCTAGTTTGATGCCCATCTGTTCCTATAGACAAATAATGAAGCCTGTTGTAAGATGACTCTGTAGTTGGCTATGTCCACACCAGGCACACTATTTAATTAGCTACTTGTCTTATTGACTATTTTCCAAAAGGTTATGTTTTCTTGCTAGCTAGTCTCTCCTGTTCAAACAATGACTGAACCAGGACATATGTATACAGTCGCTTCTGTTTTGAATTTCACTTAGTTGGTTGTAATAATTTTATTTTGAGCTATAGTGCTAACCAGGACATATGTATACATCACTGCCTAATTTTGGCCTAAATTCGAAAATTTTCCTATATTTAGAATCCTTTTTGTCCTGTTATAAAATTCACTGCCTGAATTCAGAAGACCTATGTCTAAATATTCTTTTTGGCTTGTCAAATTAATGTGTTCTACGTAGGTCAAAACAGAGAAATTGTGTGGCATTGTTGTCACTATTTGAAATTTTAAAACATGTGGAATACTAAAAAGAAAACAGAAGGAGAAAAAAAGTGTAAATTTCATAAAATCCCATGTTTTGGGTACAAGCTATAAAAAACCACAAATATTATGTCATTTGGCATTAAATTCTAGGTATTATGGTTTAAATGTTTCACGAAATTCCACTGTTATGCATTTTTGAGCACGGATTAAGGCAAAATTCAAAAATATAGAGTACCTATAAAATTTTAAAAATTATCAAAAATTGAATAAATGTAGGGTTTCATGATACACGGAAACAAAAAAAAAACCCTGTGATTTTCTGCAACTTTCTACCTATTTTTTTTCTGAAATTTACTTTTAAAAGAAAATCAGGAGCATCTAGAGTCATCGTCTCCCTATCCATCCATTATTCTCTTCTCCGATGAGTCCATGACAAGCGACCGACCACCTCCACGACGACGACCCACCACCAGCAGCGGCGGCGGCGGCGGCGGCGGAAGATGAGACCTCCACCCGCGCCGCTCTCCGGCCGTGCCTCCCCGCCTCCCCACCTGCTCCTCCTCTCCAACTCCTCCCTCGCGCCGTCGCTGCCCACGGTCGCTGCCGCCTGCCGCATGCCTCCCGCCGCGGCGGCGGCGGCTCGCTCCGTCTCCGTCTCCGTCTCCACCGCCGTCGACGCGCCCACGGCGGCCGCCGCGGAGCCCGCGCGAGGGGACGCGGCCCCCGCGCCGGCGGCGCCGCCGCGGCGACGGCTCATCCTCCTCCGGCACGGGGAGAGCGCCGCCGGAGGGCGCCTCACCAGAGGTACGGGGCCCCCATTCCTTCTCTCTCTTGCTTTCCTTTCTTTCGAGAAATCGGATGGTTTACACCTGACAGTGGATAGGAGCATCAGCGATTTCTCTTTCTTGCGATAGGGAATATGATGTACATTTCTTTGCTATGCTCTGGCTGCTCAAAAGATTGGATGAGATAGTGCACTTGTTATGCTGTTTGACACATTTCTTTACTAGTGTTGCTTGCAGCAGAATTACAATGGTCCGATGAAATGAAACAATGTACTTATTCTAGAGAAATGTTGCTACATATACTACTCAACAAAAGGGTTATTGCAGTTATCAAAAGAAATGGTTCCAATGCATTTACCATTTGTGTGTTATATACTTCACAACATTAGTTTAACGGCCAACTCTTTGAATAAACTAGGTGATTCCCCGCACTTTGCTGCGGGAATTAGTAAGCGATTCTCAATATTTTTTTTTGACAGTCAAGCTAGGAGTAAAACGGGAAAAAAAAACATCAGGGTTAATCAGTACTTATTGTGAAACAAACAAATGATACTCGTGCTTTATTGTAAAACATATTGATGATAAATATATGTTAAACATTATAAAAATGATAGATATACTTATTAAAATATTATGCAAATGATGTGAGGGGTGCTGATTGGATATGCTTGCATGTTGATTTGTACAATTAAATAAATTGTAAATAATGTTGTATGCTTGCATGAGGTTAAATATGTAATTATTGCAAGTGATGATGTGGCATGGTTGTGTGTTGAGCTTTATACTTAGTGAGCTATAACTTTATAGAAAGTATAGATGTGAGAAAAGGGAACCGGGTGAGAAAGAGTCAAAATCGCCATATGCTCATTTGTTGTTTGTTCGATTTGCTAGTTAGTACGCACCATTTCGGTAGCCATGCAGTAGTATGATAATCCCGGATGTCTTTGTTGTTGATAATTACTGGCTCTTGCATTTATTTCTAAAAGACTAAACACCATTTGGCATGGCTATCAATGTCAGATCATGACAGACCTCTAAGCAAAGCAGGGAGAGCTGCTGCAATCAGTGTTTCTAACAAGCTACAACAGATGGGATGGATACCTGAGCTCGTCCTATGCAGGTAACAACTTAGCTTTTGTAAGAAAATCTGTATACATTGATTATGTAGAAGGCTGCTAATGGACAAAAAAGCTTGAAAGGCTGCTAATGCAATATGAGTGTTTTTCTGGAACTTCTTTCCGGTCAGCAGGGTGCAGATTCACATTAGCTTTTTCTCTACCTCCCCCTTTCTTTGCTCTTTCTTTTTTCAGGTAGGAGTAGATCTTGTGTCGCCATAATTGATATGGTATTGCCACGTGAGTTATGATTGCCTTGGATGTGTAGTGGTTCATCATATATACTCTACCGAGTTCTTTTTGGTGATATCTTGTTTCAGTGGAATGTACATGCCTGGAATACTTCTCTATTATTCATTATAAGTATCATCTTGCCCATCCAATTATTTGAACTTATGTCTCTGAAATGCCTAAAATCACATAAATTGTTTTTCTGGTATGCATATAAATAGAATAGGCCATCCACCTTAATTTTTTTTTATCCTTCTTCAATACAGTGATGCAACTCGTACAAAGGAAACTCTTAAGATCTTGCAAGACCATGTTAAGGGATTGTCTGAAGCAATCGTTCACTTTATCCCAAGTTTCTATTCAATTGCAGCAATGGATGGTCAAACTGCTGAACATTTGCAAAAGGCAATTTGTCAATATTCAAGTGATGAAATCCTAACTGTAATGTAAGTCTTCTAATTTGTTTCCAATCATCCTATGCTTTGAATCTCATGCTCAGATTTTTTTTTTCTTCAAGTCCGATCATGACATTTTTGTAGAATAAATATTCAGGTGTATGGGACATAATAAAGGATGGGAAGAAGCAGCCTCTATGTTCTCTGGTGATTCAGTAGTGCTTAAGACATGTAATGCTGCATTGCTTGAGGCTGAAGGAAAATCATGGGTTGAGGTTAGTATTATTCCTGTGACCAAAAGTTGATTCCTTTATTTCCTAGTTTTTGTACACTTCTATTTTGTGTCTGATGCCATACCATCATTTGGATTACTTGTGAATTGTCAGTTGAATCTTACGGCGGGTTACATTCTTAGAGCTGTTATTGAACCTCCATTGAAATGTAGTTCTGTTGTCCTTGCATCATGTAACAGTGGTCCTAAAAGGCAATTTAGAAATCCAACTATAACATATAACATATGATGTACTGCTTGATTTCGAGGAAATCAATGTATGACAAATTCGAACCCTCAAGACTAAACTAATGGGGACACACAAATTTGGCAATGCAACTAAATTTTCATAGGCCCATACCTTGACAGTTGTTAATGTGTTATGTGTATGTGAGATGAGGAAATATTAGCATATATAACCATTAGTTGATCAAGTTTCAGTAGCTTATGCAACTTGGTTAGTCATGTGGAAGTTGGTCTTATGTGAGATTCATGAGGTGACTTGGCCTCATCCAATGTTTTCGGTTTGTTTGTTGATGTTTAGAAGAAATGTAAAATCAATAATCTAGCACCTTACCACATGGAACCTAAGGTAGCAAACATTGGTATTTCAACAACTCCAATTTTGTACTTAAGAACAATAAGTCAAAAAAAGATCAAATTTGTTATGCCGTTTAGCTCAATTCAAACAGTAGTTCATGGGTGCATGAAAAGGGTAGCATATTAATGACATTCTCAGAAGAAGAAATGCATGAAATTGGCTGGCTGGGTCTAACGTAAATGTAGTAGGGGTTTGAAACTAGTGAGATTGAGGATGACTTAAAACACGGCATTTATTTTCATTGTTTTGCAAGGAATGGCATCTAGCAAGTGCTTGCAACAAGAATGTCTTAGTTCCACCATTGCAAAAGTCAGTATTTTCAAATGCACACCCAAGCAAGAAGCTGGCCTGTGGCCAAATGCTAGTAGTGTAAGTGTGGTTGTACATGCAGCATACTAGGGCTCAAATTCTATAATATTTGGCAATGACATCTATCCATCAATTTTACAAGTGTACATCCACACTCTGTGGGACGCATTTGATGCCTCCAACTGGACATGCATAGTCATGTACTCATGTGTGCCCGTGGTATTTTGAGAGGGCGTGTCTTTAGGGGTTGTTTGGTTGATGGCTAAGTTTACTACATCTCACTTTGTCACAAGTGTGTTATGCCACACAAAGTGAGGCTAGCAATTTGTTGGCCAGAAGTGTGGCTAAGTTTCGCAATAATTTCAGTCTATGACGCGTAGGAACAATGATTAGTGTGTAGAAATTATTATTCCAATTATTACACTGCAAATTGAATTCCAAAATTGATAATACGCCTATTGTAACCTTTGCAGAAACACACACAAAAACACGTGCCACCGCGTGCATGCTGTGCACACATATAAGTATAGGCATGAAAGGCCATAGTTCTGTAAACACGTCAATTTGCTCGACATATTTTTTTTTAAATACTGAGTCTCTAGATCGTTTGGTGTTAGAAAATTTGCTAAATCTCTTTGCAATATGGTATGCAGGCCTTTTCGCTGGCTGGGCTTGGGGGATGGAAGCTTCATGGCATTGTAAAGCCATAAATCGTTGTAACTAAAGATAGATGCCATTTTTGTAGCTGTTTTCTTAATCCTCATTTAGTCATTTTTCCTCTTGTATAAGTTGTAACAATCGTTAGATCTCACCGAAGGAATAACATGAATAGATAGATGAGATAAATGAAAACCTCTAGATGCATTAAATACCAGTACTGTATCTGATAAAACCAAGTTTATAGAGCGGCCAAAAAAATGCTTGGTTCTATCTTATAGGTATAAGTTCACTTTGGCTACCTTGACTAGTCACCGAATCTTATCACCCAATTATTAAAACCGATGTAATTTATCTTTCTCAGTGGTTTTAAAACACGGTTTAGCTTACTAGCACCTACATGGAGGTGTTGATCTTATCTTCGTTCCACGTGATGCTTATGTGGCATTAGAATTAAAAGAATATACATGAGATCATTTGTCATTCACACAAACAATATTGTGGGACCCACTGACATGTGGGGTTCACATGTCCTCTCTCCTTCCCTCCTCCCTCCCTCCCTCTCCCTTATCTCCCTCTCTTTCTCTTCCTTTATCTTTCCCTTTGGCCGTCCGTGGGGAGCAGGGACTAGAGCGGTGGCGGTGGGTGAGGCCGAAGTGGCAGTGGCTAGCTGCAGGGCGGGAGCTAGAGCGGCGGCGTTGGCGCTCCACATCCACGTAAAACCTTTTCTTCCTTCCACTTCTCTTTTCTTCTCTTTTTCTCCAAGGTGGTCGGTGGTGGGCAGCAGGGAGAGAGCCAGGCGGCGATGCATGGCCTCTAGGCGCCGTTCCTCTAGCCATGTCACCTCCTCTTCCACCTTTGGTATGGCGACAGCGTGGTGAGTGAATCTGGGGGAACAAAGGAGCGTGCGGAGGCGGTCGACCAAGGGCAGCGATGACGGTCGGGTGTGGGGGTGGTGTGGGAAGGCAGGCACCCCTGGACCTACGGTGGTAGGCCTTGAGGCACTTCTTGGGGTAATTCATGTAGATGCCACTCATTATGTTCACCTCACTGGAATTTTGATATAATTTTATCTTCAAATATAAACCCCCAATTATCGTACTGAGCCCAATCCGAAATGTTCTCATCTTCTACTTCATCTTCTTCCATTTGAACCCCTAGCTCTCCGTGCAAGGTCCAACAATTATAGCTAGGCATGAACCCCGACTCAAACAAGTGGAAATGAATGGTTCTTAATGTAGAATACTCCTTTTGGTTTTTGCACTTATTTCATGGGTGAAAGTGCATTAATCCCCCTAGTGGGTTTTGGTGATTAATGACAAATGTGGTTAAGGGACTAATGAGTTCATTGAGTAACTTTCAGGTGCATTAGTCCAAGGTGTGGAAGATGGATGCTTGGAGAGCCCCCAAAAGTATAAAATCAAAGCGGACCGGAACTCGAGAAGTGCATAGGATAGTTTATTTATTGCAATCGAGTTTTTAGGAAAAACCGTACTATTAAGAGGGGTTCCAGGTGATGCTCTGAGATATCTCAAGTGCTCTTAGAGTAAACCAAGTGTCAAGTTTCCCTAGGAGTTATTTTTGCAAATACTCCATCTGTCCAAAAGTGCAAGTCCAGAACTTCATGTCTTCCAGGTCCGGAAGTTTCGGTCTTGTGAAAAAGATTTTTCCTAAGTGTAGTCCGGAAGTTCCTGTCTTCCAGGTCCGGAACTTCCTGTCTAGTTTCCAGTTCAAAATTGTGAGTAACGGCTAGATGACGTCACCTAGCTGTTATACATATACAACTCGTTTCCAGCTCGTTCTTTGGCTATTCCACTTTCACTTTTCGAACCTAGAACTGTTGCTAGCCTCTCCCAAGTGTTTTTTGCCTTCTCCACTCAATCTAGAGCCTAATTCTTGTGAGATTGAGAGATTGAGAGGGAGAGAGGAAGATTTGGAGATGTGTGAAGACTAGGATCTTGGGTGAGCACTTGGAGTATCTCGTGGGCTGTCATCTCGGTGCTTATAACTCTTGGAGATGATCTCCTAGATGGTTAGGTGTCGCCCGCGAGAATCCGTTGCATATTGTGGATGTCTCGGGTAAGTTTGTGAAGGATCTCCTCTCCTCCGAAAGGGAACGAGGTAAGTTAGTGAAGTTCTTGTGCTGAGATTCTAGAGGCTTTCCAAGTAGAGCAACCCACACTTGTGACAGATTTCTAGAAGTAGGTTGAGTTGGATCTTGGTGGTCACTCAATTCTAGAAATTTGCCTAGGGGTGTTTGGGGTTGAAGGCTGTGGATTTTCTCTGGGGTTTTTGCACAAGTGAGGCAAGGGGTTAATTGAGACCCAGCTCTTTGGAGTTCCTCAACAGAGAGTAGGATCGCAAGATCCGAACTTCGGAAAAAAATCGCTCTTGTCTCTTTCTGTGATGTTTCTGTGGATGATTCTGTGATCTATTTCCTGCTTAGAATACATGTGCATCATCTTGAGAAGATTGGCTTAGTCTCCTGCTTCGAAATTTGAATTTCATCTTTTATCTGTAACCCGGAAGTTCCTGTCCTAAGAACACCGGAAGTTCCGGGTTTGGCAGGCCGGAAGTTTCGGAGTTCCTTACTAGGAAGTTCCGGGTCTGTTTGAATTTTACTGCTGCGATTTGTTTTTAAGTTTTCAGGGACAGCCTATTCACCCTCCCCCCCACCCTCTAGGCTTCATCAGCACGTTCAATGGGCAACAGATAAAACCCTTATGCTTGTTAACATTGGCCACTCTCAAAAAATAATGCTCGCCGTCAATAAACTCTTTCGACCGTCGGTCCGCTTTGTACATTCATTGCCGATCCATTTACATGAAATGCACAAAAATCATAAAAAATAATCCACGAAAGTCAAACCAATTAAACAATCATACAATAGTTATATATAATTATTCATACAATAATTATAAAATAATCCCACATATTATTGATGTTTTAATTATTTTTGAAGTTGTAAACAAATATTTAATGTGTTGTACTTATTTTAATTTTAAATTAACTTTGTTTTCTATTCTTTTAGATTAATTTTGTATATTTTTCCTTCTCATCTCTTTTATCACAAATTTTTATAAAATTCTAAATAAACAAAATTTCTATATTCTTTCTTCCCTACACAAGTTTTCTCTCTCATCATCTTTCATCTAAGTTTCTAGAGGCAATAATGTATACAAAACATATCTCTAAATATAAATGCTAAGCAAAAAACATTGGAGGAATAAGTTGCTAACCTTTTAGACACCATAAATTTATATATTATCACCAAAACAAATTCACAAGAAATTTTGGCAGCACCTCCCCCTCCTCAAGAAATTTTGAAGCATGCTCGAGCTGGAGGTAGAAGAAGATCCATATATAAAGGATCCCAAATATAGTCCGGTTGGTGTTACCCACCAGGACTAAATGTTTCGATCTTTAGTTCCGGTGGGTAACACACCAACCGGGACTAAAGATGCTCGGCGCCCTGACAATGTCTGACACGGCTTGAACCGGTACTATAGATAGGTGATCTTTAGTCTACTCTTACAAGTGGTTCTATTTTGCGTTACGGCTTGCCTTTGTCCCCTCCATATTTACCAGATTTCTTTTCTCCCAAGATGGCCGAGATCAGGCAAACATATTTCTGTTCTTTTTTTTTTCACTTTTTGAGAGAGGCAGGGAGAAGTTATTGGCCGGATTCCTTCCTTCATTGAACCTGATCATTTCATGTCCACACTTGCTTCCCTGGGGCCTACCAAAAGCTACAGTTGCTAGCTGATCGATCTTATCGTTTCCAGAAGCTTCTTCATGCCCAAGCATGCTAGACTGCTCTGATTAAAAAAAAAACAGATATAAAAGTACATATTGATAAAAATACTAATTAGCATTGAATTTACCAAAAATTGGTACAACTTTTTTAAGCAACAAGCTCTTGTTTTAATTTCAAGTAACTGCAACTTTATTTCCTAAACTATCAATTAAATAAATGAAATGTTAGCGAGCAATTTCGTGTAAATGCAGCATTAATGAATACAATTATCACATAACTGTATTTTTGTTACTCCCAACATTATTGACATGATCATCTGATGGAACATTAGCGAGCAGTCCGGCAGCGGCACTTCTCCATTCCCCTCCCCTTATTCCCTCCCCTGCCATCTTGCTGTAATGCTGTGGTTGGGAGAAGCGATGCCTCCTCCTTTCGGGGATAATAAGATTGTATTTTCATGATAATTGTATTTGCTAAAATTACATCGATGTGAAATTGCTAGCTAATATTGCAGTCATTTGATAATTTGGCAAATAAATTTGCAGTTCCTTGAATTTTACTCTTTTAATAATAAAAATGTTTTACCTTGGGACATGTGCCATAAAGCATATAAATAAAAAGGTTTGGACAAACCCCTATCTGCCAAAAACAAAACTACCTAACCCTAACCATACCTTTTTTTTTTCTTTTCCATTTATAATTTTTTTTCAAAAACAATATATTGAAAATTTCAAATTTTAGCAACTAACCATACCAATTTTTATATCATAAGGATAAATATCATAGATCAGAGATTACTTTGTCCAACTTTTATACTTTTCAGACAATAAATATCCTCTGGAAAAACTTCCATATTTGTTATGTTTTTAGAAAAAAATTCAGATTCGTCTCCTTTTTGAAAATTTGTGAAAAATATTCAGACCGATGCTTCAAAAATGGATCTGAAATCCAAAAACTTTTGGAATCGTTTTCAACCCTTGTTATAATCCGTGCAGATATGGATAAGACAAAACGAAGTCCTTGTCATAATCAACTCATATACTTGGCGACTTAAAAACCCATGTAAAAATTAAGATACATTGAGAATATCTAATATTGATTTAAAAAATTAAGTTTAAAAATTAAAATTTTAACAACTACAAAAGAAGTCATAGAGTAAACAATTAATGGTGAGACCATTCGGTAAAAATTCCGTAACTACAACTATAGTTGTAGTACAGCACCATAACTCGGGAGCACACTAGCTAGTGCTTCTTCCGGTGGTCTAATCCAGTGGAACGGTGAACCTGATGCCCTGCCTGTCTGCCCCCGCTTGTTTGCCCATCCACTTGCCATTTGGCCGATCGAAACAAATTATATATCTCCAATCTTACTGTTTCTTCGATGCAATTCCAGAAATTTCCACCCAAGCAAAACGACGTGGATGCTCAAAAGCAACATATAGCAGCTTCTCCTATAATCTCCGGCTAAACAAAAAACTTCTCAACACAATTCAATTGTAGAATCCAGAAAATAAACTAATTTCTGTAGATTCTCGACAGCTGTTTTTAAGAATCCTAAAGGAACAAAAAGGGCCTAAGTCTGTATGCTGTTCAAAAATGACAGCCGAATGCTTATCCACCAAGAACACAACGTTCTCTAGGATAGCATCGATCAGAAAACACTTTTCTTTGAGAGTGAACGCACTTTTCACAAAGGAACTTTGGTCAATTTCTCACATGCGATATTTTTTAAATAACATTTGGAAGTCATACACATACACAGTAGTAGTAAAGACAACTGTTCGGAACATGATAAATCATATGTGTTGGGTGCGACACAAAGTATAGATAATACGATATTCACTGCATTGTTAGTTAAAGTGAATATATTCAAATGGTCGTCCTCGCGGTTAAAGGAGCATAGTGACTTAAATCCTTTAAAACGTCAACAAATGACCATAAGTCCGCAGTGGAGTGTGTCTGTGGTTCTTTTGTAAGTTGAACTTTGCCGGGGCCTCTTTGCATGAATTTCTGGGAGTAAATCATTATAAAATTCGGAAACAACAATGAGCATCTCTATAATCATTCTATGACATGTAACCGCGATATGATTATTAACTGCTTTCCCAACAACCTGTGTTGATCATCTCTTCTGCCAAATGTAAATGATTTTAAATATTTTGTTTCCTCAGACACTATGACATGAAACAGAATCTATACCACGTCGTTATAATTCCCGAGAAAATGAGGCCCAAAACATTTCCCATGCCAATATGCCATGCATCTCAGGACCACGAAAGAACAACCTGCTGATCGAGGCTGGAGCTGGAGTCCTTTGGAGAGGCGTTAGTGAGTAGTTGGGCTTGTTGCGGGCAGGGCTAGCTGCAGACCAGCCTCGTGGGCCTATTTCACACTGCAATAAGTTCACTTCAGGTCCGTCAATTTACCATCTAGTCTGAAATTCGTTCCTAAACTGAAATACTATATAGAACTTGTCTCCAAACTCTCAAAACCACTGCAAACAAGATACCAATGGGGTTTGGACAACGGTTTTAACTGACATGGTGCTTACGTGAATGGTTTGACTTTATCCACGTCACCCGTGGCGTTTGACGGACATTACAAGCAAAATTCAAAAATTTAAAAATAAAAATAAAAAATGTAGGTCCATATGACAGTCAAATAAAAAGATACAAAATATAGTGGGATCCATATGTCAGTGGGTCCCACCACTTTCTCTGCCTCACCTCCTCTTCTAATGGAGAGTCAGCGGTCACAACGAAGGCACTCAGGCAGCAACAACGTGAGGTGGCCGGCAAGGAGGGAGTTACGACATTCCGCGGAGGAAGAGGAGAGGACGGAGACGAGGGAGCCAACGAGCTTGAGCTCGCTATCCCATCGACAGTAAGGTAGCTGTGGCAGGAGGCGGTTGGCGAGGAGGGGTGTCACGGCAAGCGGGAGCCGATGAGGAGAGGACAGAGGCAAGGGAGAGGGGAGGGGTCGAATTGATCTTTGTGTTATTGGCTTAACCCCCCGCTCAAGTTTGTCTTGTGCTCTTGCTCATTCTTTCTGTAGACATGAAGAGAAAAATTATGGGTTTGATCAAAATTAAGGGAGAGTTTGGCTCGTACCTAGGTAACAATCTAGCATATGCTAAGCCACTCCTGAAAACCCCAAGACCAATCCTAAGAAGCATTGGAAGGAGACAGAAAGGTGATCTTCATCCCCGTCGTTGGACAGTGTAAGGGCGACGCGCCACCCGCATCATGAACCACTACAGCCATTTGCTCTTGAAAAATACATAACAGTATTTTCTAAAACATTTATTTGCTATGGTGCAATATGCATATTTATGTTTAAAATATTGTGATGTGCCTCTTAGACTTTTTTTTAACCTAGTGAAATAGCTTTGAATTATTTAAAGTATTTTAGTAAATTTTACAAAGTTAAATACAATTTTAATCTTGGATTATGAATTTTATGTTTAAACAATTTATATTGCATATTGGAGTACTTATAGCCCGGATAGATTTGGTACAAGCATAAAATCACCGAAAATCTAGACCAAAGGAGGAAAACTATTTTGAAAATTTAAGGTTGAAAATTGCAAAATTGCATTTTATACAAGCTATAGAGAAAAAAAATCATCCGGATAATGGGGCAGTACATTCATTTCTTCATCTTTAATTAGTTTAATTTTTAGTCTAGTACAAACAAAAGTACTACAGTACATTTTACACAGCGATGAAAAGGAAATGATTCATACTCCTCTGCTAAAAAAAACCTCAACTCTAACTTATGAACCTAACATGTATTTATCCAATTACATAGTTAGGATTGATATTTTTTGCGAGGGAGAATATATGGGTCTGTTCACTTTGATGCCAAAAAAACCTTACCAAAAATTTTGGCAGGATTTCTTATATAGTTACCAAAATTTGGCAACAAACTAAATATAGCCACTTTTTTAAGTAACTTTACCAAAACTTGATAAGGTTAAAAATGGCATCAAAGTGAACAGTCCCTGTATCAATTCTGAAGATCTTTTCAGTTCTCAAGGGAGTATGTCCATCTACCCGGACGCTAGCATTGGAGGCATGCCAATTCTATCAAGAGTATACATGTTGAAAAGAACACAGTTAGCAATAGTAGCTCCCAAGTTGGCCTAGTTGAGCCAGATATTTCTCTTGACAGCATTGCTTCCTGTCTTCCTCCCATGAACCTATTGATAGTACTGCTCGCCCCCTACGCTATCCCCTGCCGTGGTGGGGCCCACCAGAAGAAATTGTCACTAATCTTTATTTTCTCTTGGGCGCGGTTCCAGAAGCTTCCGTCCAAGCAAATGAGTTTCCTTCTCTCCGAAATAAACCAATTTATAGAGTTTAAACTTTATCCTAAAATAAATTAATTCATACCTTTCTACAGATCACGAAATTTTATCCCTCAAATAACCCTCATCTACCCATCTACAAATATTATCACTTTTCTTAACTCCACGGATTTGAGATTTTTTTTTCAAAGGGATAGATCCCATTGAAAATATATATATAAATTCTTATAAGTAAAGTATAAGAATTAAGCATTGTAGTTAGTGGAGTTCTACTAGAATTGAAAACACGGTAATTGCTGAAACATATATTCTGATTGAATAAAAGTTCATGGGCATTTTGAATAAACTATTAGAACAGATGAAAGAGGGGAGATAAAGAACCATGTTACCATGGACTTCTTAAAGGAAATATAAAACATTAGTTTTGAATGATGTTTGAATTCCTCAAAAAGTGTAGGAATGGAAGAAATGCCTTAAGAATTTTGAAACCCATTTCTATAATCCAAATGGCTCTTTAGGAAATATTTTCATAGGTTTTCAATCCTATAAATTCCTAAAAAAAAATCCTTGGTATCAAAGTAGCCCTTAATGGAAGACAAAATTGATTAGTACTACTTCATTAACCAGATATGCTAAGAGGATGTGTGTGTGTGTGATATATTCTACAACCCTCATAGAATAACTATTTTACAACCCCCTCCCCCTACCCTCTCATGGGCCAAACCCATCCCCCTTCCTTTCTAGGGCCCACCCTCCCCCCCACCCCCCCTCTCACCTCCTTCAAAGGCCGATCAAACCCGCCTACTACCTCCCCCACGCCTACCACTTTTCAATTCTCGTCTCGCAGAAACAACGTAGTAACGTCATAGTAAATGTGTAGTAATACGACTGCTTTTCATAGTAACGACATCAAAAAAATAAGCATGACATGTGGGAATGACCAATCTTTGGTGGAGGGACATTATCAATCTTTCATATTACTTCAGGGGAATTGCAAAGTGTGAGGCTATCTCAGGTAATACAGTTTTGTTTTGGGATGACATGTGGAATGACCAAATTAGGAGC
The DNA here is from genome assembly GCF_034140825.1 of Oryza sativa Japonica Group. Taxonomy (NCBI): domain Eukaryota; kingdom Viridiplantae; phylum Streptophyta; class Magnoliopsida; order Poales; family Poaceae; genus Oryza; species Oryza sativa. The sequence continues at coordinate 10,756,458 of NC_089043.1, read as the reverse complement.
ATCACTTACCCACATCTCTGTGGCCATGCCATTGCCAGAAATGAATCCTTAGCTGTCACCTGTGCTAAACCTTTTGAGGATTGTTTTAAGTTGCCACTGACCCAGGAAGCTTACATAGAATTTCTGCAGCTAAAGGGAGAGCTGGATGCTCTGTCCTTAGCAAGTCAGCAGGGGGATAATTGGAGTTTTATATGGGGCAAGAACAATTACACCTCAAAAGCTTTTTACAAGTTGAATTTTGCAGCCATGCAACCTCCCCGACCTTTCCGATGGATCTGGAAGACCAAATGTGTGATGAAGATAAAAGTTTTCATATGGCTTCTTTTCTCTGATAGGCTGAACACGAGAGACATGTTGGACAGGAGAAAATGCGCCCCCCTAAATGCTGATCTTACTTGTGTCTTATGTCCTTTGCATCACAGAGAAACTTTGTCTCACCTGTTCTTTCAATGCCCTTTTAGTAGAAAATGTTGGCAGAAGCTAGGAATATCTTGGAACACTTCTCTAGAATTCTTTCAGATGCTGGTGCTAGCAAGATTAAGATTTCAGAAAAAAGGATTCTTGGAGATTTGTTTCATTGCATGTTGGCACATTTGGAAGCAAAGGAATGGAAAGATTTTCCAGAATATAGATCCTTCTTATGACAGCTGGTGGAATTCTTTTAAGCATGAAATTCTTCTACATGTGTAGGATGAATGATGATCTTAAACAATTGGTTTCTGATTGGTTACAAACTTTATAGTTTCTATAGGGGGTTGTAGCCTTTGTAATTTTTCTTTTTTTCCTGTAAATACTTTCTTAGCTTCTATAAAATACACTACTGGGCCATTGCCTGGTAGTATTCCTTTCAAAAAAAAAGCATGATGGCTCTAATTTCATTAAGCACTTTTTTACGAATATCGTAGTGCAAACGGATTAGAAAAACAAAATATTATGTGAGAGATATTGATCTATCAAGATTGAGATTTTTTAAGTTGTTAGCTATGCACACGTAGTAGTTCTATAGCAGTACTGTTACTACTATATATGTTTAATGTTACTGCCATTTCATCCGAATGTTACTACCACTAGTATAATAATAACCTATAAATTTTGTAGTAACATGATGTGTTACTGCACTTCCATGATAATGTTACTATCGAAGTAAAGTAACAAGTTATGGATTTATAGTAATATAAAGGATATGTTCTATAGTGGTATTGAAAATCATTAGAATCCATCATCGTATTGCTATATTACAAAGATATAAAAGAAACAAACAATAATCCCTAAACATATACTGTTAGAGGTTGAATTGGTTAGAAGAACAAGCTATGAACCATAAAATTATGGGCTAATCATTTATGGAAGATGTCGGTGACATGGGACCGGGAGTATCATGACTTAGAGACTTGAGGCAGACACGATCACCCACGTGGCCTAACCCCCTCGGGGGGGTCGGGCCCGAGGGCGATACGGCCGCCCTTCTCTTTGTCTCCCCGAGGGGTCGGACCGCTCCCGTCTCGGCCCCGAGGGCCGAGGCGCCCCGACCCCTTGTGGGTTTTGCGCCGCGTATATGGGGTAGGTGAGCATAGCGGGGCTCACCTAACCGCATTTATTGCGGTTTGGATGAGCGCGTCACGCCACATGTAGCGCAGTATGGCACGCTCGTTTATCCGGTCTGTGACCGGTCATACATCGGTCAGATTGCGGGTTAGGTGGCGACAGGCGATCTGACACACGCCTCGCCCCGTCCCGTCAGGATGAGAGTCTCTAGGCACTCGTCCCTAGCCGGAGCCAGCGTGCTAGCTCCTGGAGATGGCACGTTGGTCCTGGTCAGATATATGCCAGGCTTTATCCCAACCATTATAAGCAAGACGTTGTATGAAGAATGGCGAACATGCAGATTGCTAAACTGACACGTGGTGGACAAAGGTGACCGGTCTGTGACTGGTCTGACACTGGTTATGTCGCCGGAAGACGACCGTGTTCCCACGTTGCACCTGCTTCCGGCGGAGTGGAGGTAGGTATGGGCCGTCCCATCGGAAGGGTCACTCGGGCAGCAGCCGTTGCAAATCTCCACCCATTTATGAAGAGATGACAGGGTGATCCCCGAGGTCAGACGAACGAGGACGCGTGGCCACACTCAAAAACAGGCAGTGTTTCAGCTTCCAAGAGAAGGCAAGCCAAGTTTTACTATAGATAGGATGGGCCCCCACCCAAAAAGAGAGAGAGGGAGAAGTGGCGCATGTGGTATCCCCTTGAGATATAAAAGGAGGACCTTGCCCACTTAAGAAAGGGGGCTGAAAGGGGGCTGAAAGGGGGGAGGATCTGGAGAGTAGATCCCACGAGAGGAAAAAAGGGAGAAGAGGGTTTTTTAGAGTAAGAGCTCTCTGGCTCTCCAGCTCTTTGTAGCTTCTTCATACACAGATCCACCAGAACACAGGAGTAGGGTATTACGCTTCTCAGCGGCCCGAACCTGTATACATCATCCGTGTCTTGTGCTTTTTCCATTCTCGCGAACTTTCCACAGACTAGGAGCTTAGAATCTCACCCAGGGCCCCCGGCCGAACCGGCAAAGGGGGGCCTGCGCAGTCTCCCGGTGAGGAGCCCCACGCTCCGTCATCTGGCGCGCCAGGTAGGGGGCTCTGCGTGTGTTTTTTCTAAGCTCTCGCATTCCTTCGTGTGCGCCAAGCTTTTCCTGTTCAGCCCAATGGCCGAACAAGCAAAGGCGCACAACCTCTCTCCGAGTGTTAGCGGTGACGACGGGGAGCCGAACCCACGCCGTCGAGCTCGTACTCCACCGCCCCCTCCACGCCAAAGTCCTAGGCGGGAGGAGGCGCTCGAGAGGGTCGAAGGATCTGCGACTTCGACATCCACGGGTGATGGAGAAGGGCAGCGAGATGGGGAGCGTCGCCTCCTCGTCTACGGCGACGGGAGCACGCCCCAGGGCGCGCTCCAAGCTACGGGCGCGCTCCTACGTCACCCGCCCATTGTCCCCGACCCGGAGTCTCCAGCCCAACGTTGGCTGGACGACGTGGCCAACTTGGTCATGACGGCGCGGCAGCGCCTAGATGCTGGTGGGCGGTCCTCCGCCACCAAGACCTCTGGTACTGCTACCACCAGCTCCGCGTCGTCAAGACGGAGGGCGCGGCGAGCGGCGGCCGCTGTTCGCCATTCGGCCGCCACTCCTTCGTCAGCGCCTCCGACCCGGGAAGATCTGCGTGGGGGGCCGGATGCCCGCATCAGTATCGAGCACCGGCGTAATGGCCGACGTGCTGCCCACGCAACGGAGGGCGCCTCCTCGTCCGGAGTGTCACCTCGACACGGACGCGGGGATCAGCCCTCCGTGCCCCCGGTTGGTGGTGTCGGCTGTAGAGCCTTTGTGGCGAGCCTTCGGAATGTCCGTTGGCCCCCAAGGTTCCGGCCCACCATCGCCGAAAAATATGACGGGAGCGTCAACCCCGCCGAGTTTCTCCAGGTCTACACGACCGGGATCGAGGCCGCCGGGGGTGACGACAGGGTCATGGCGAATTTCTTTCCCATGGCCCTGAAGGGACAGGCGCGGGGTTGGCTAATGAACTTGCCACCCGCGTCCGTCCACTCTTGGGAGGATTTGTGCCAACAGTTCACCATGAACTTTCAAGGCACATATCCGCGCCCAGGTGAGGAAGCGGACTTGCACGCAGTACAGCGAAGGGATGATGAGTCACTTCGCTCATACATTCAGCGGTTCTGTCAAGTCCGCAACACCATACCATGCATCCCTGCACATGAGGTGATCTACGCGTTCAGGGGGGGTGTGCGGCACAACCGCATGCTCGAAAAGATCGCCTCCAAGGAGCCCCAGACTACCGCGGAGCTTTTTCAGCTCGCAGACCGAGTGGCTCGTAAGGAGGAGTCATGGACCTGGAACCCCTCCGGTTCCGGTGTGGCAGCTTCGGCCGCCCCCGGATCCGCTGCTCGGATAGGGCGGCGTGACAGGAGGAGGAAGAAAAGGTCAGCCCATTCCGACGACGAGGGTCATGTCCTCGCCGTCGAGGGTGCTTCGCGGGCCACCCGAAAGGGGAGGCCTGCGAGCGACAAAAAGGAGGCCAGCGCTCCCAGCAGGGAGCGCCCAACCGGCAAGTGGTGCACCATCCACAACACCTCCCTTCACGACCTCACGGACTGCCGCGCAGTCAAAAGTTTGGCTGAGCGGACGAGGAAGTGGGAGGAGGAGAGGAGGCAGGAGCGCCGAGAGGGCAAGTCCCCGGCGGTTCCTTCCGGCAATCGGCGAAGAGAGGCCAAACAGAAGGCCCCCGCCGAGGACATCGATGACGGCGATGATGACCTAGGTTTCCAAGAGCCTGGGGCCACCATTGCCACTGTCGATGGGGGAGCGTGTGCTCACGTTTCTCGCTGGAGCCTCAAGGCCATGAAGCGAGAGCTTCTAGCCGCGGCCCCTACTCATGAGGCAACGCGCCGGGCGCGGTGGTCGGAGGTTGCCCTCACCTTCGACCAGACCGACCACCCACCGTGCGTTGCCCGGGGAGGACAGGTCGCAATGGTGGTTTCCCCCACTGTTTGCAACGTGAAGCTGGGGCGTGTCCTCATTGATGGGGGAGCAGCCCTCAACATCCTTTCCCCCGCAGCCTTTGACGCCATCAAGGCCCCGGGGATGGTGCTCCGGCTGTCCCAGCCGATTATCGGTGTGACGCCGGGGCACACTTGGCCGCTAGGTCATATCGACCTCCCGGTCACCTTCGGTGGATCCGCCAACTTCCGCACGGAACGGGTGAACTTTGATGTGGCGGACCTCAGTCTGCCCTACAACGTGGTCCTAGGGAGGCCCGCGTTGGTGAAGTTCATGGCGGCGGTCCATTACGCCTACCTCCAGATGAAGATGCCGGGCCCCGGTGGCCCCATCTCTGTCCATGGGATCTCAAAGTCGCGCTCACTTGTATGGAGCAGCGCGCGGACCACCTCGCCGCTGCGTCCAAGCCGGAGGGTGGCGACGAGAGGCTTGGCACCTCCGTCCCCGCCGCCCCGAGGCAGCGGATAGTCACGTGCGACGAGGTCCCGGTCAAGGAGGTTGCCCTGGGCGACGGCCCGTCCAAGACCACACGAATCGGTGGTCTTCTGGATGGCAAATAGGAAGACGCGCTCGTCTCCTTCCTGCGGGCAAACGCTGACGTCTTCGCATGGAGACCGGCGGATATGCCCGGGGTCCCCAGGGAGGTGATTGAGCACCGTCTCGCCGTGCGGCCGGGCGCAAAGCCGGTCCGGCAGAAAGTGCGCCGGCAGGCCCCGGAACGTCAAGCTTTCATCCGCGAGGAGGTGGCGCGACTTCTGGAGGCCGGATTCATCCGCGAGGTCATCCATCCGGAGTGGCTGGCGAACCCGGTGGTCGTTCCCAAGGCGAATGGCAAGCTTCGGATGTGCATCGACTACACCGACCTTAACAAGGCATGTCCTAAGGACCCTTACCCCCTTCCTCGCATAGATCAGATTGTCGACTCCACAGCGGGGTGCGACCTTTTGTGTTTTCTAGATGCATACTCTGGTTACCATCAGATTCGCGTGGCTAGGGAGGATGAGGAAAAAACTGCGTTCATTACCCCCATAGGAACTTATTGTTATACGACAATGCCATTCGGGTTAAAGAATGCAGGTCCTACTTTTCAACGTACTACTCGAATTTCTTTGGGTAGCCAAATAGGACGTAATGTTGAGGCTTATGTCGATGACTTGGTTGTGAAGACGCGCGACCGAGAAACTTTACTTTCAGATCTGGCAGAAACTTTCGAGAGTCTCCGCTCCACCCGCATAAAGCTGAACCCCGATAAGTGCGTGTTCGGTGTACCTGCGGGCAAGCTTCTCGGGTTCTTGGTCTCTACCCGAGGCATTGAGGCCAACCCCGAGAAGATACGAGCTATAGAATGGATGCGCCCCCCCCAGTAAGCTTAGGGATGTGCAATGCATCACCGGTTGCATGGCCGCCCTAAGTCGGTTCATATCGAGGCTGGGAGAGAAGGCGCTACCCTTATTTATGCTCCTCAAACGCTCCGGGCCGTTTACCTGGACGGAGGAAGCTGAACGTGCCCTCACTCAGTTGAAGGCGTATCTTAGCTCTCCCCCAGTTCTGGTCGCCCCGGAGCCAGGTGAACCCTTGCTACTCTACTTAGCGGCGACCCCGCAGGTAGTTAGTGCGGCGTTAGTTGTGGAGCGCGATGAGGACAACCCTCATTCCGCGCATCCCCACCCTGTGTTGGCTTGGCCCGGGAGAGAGCAGGGTGTCACATCCTGATTTTCGTTTCAGGATTTATAAATTATTTAATAAATTAATAATAGAATTTATATTAAATGTTCATTAATTTACATGTGAAGTTAAATGTGGGAAATAAAATTTCCTAAATATAAAGCATGGATGGATTTAATTTTTTATTAAATTCTCCATGATTAAGTCAACTCTCTGGAATATTCTCGGATTTTTCGGAGCTCAATTCCTAATTTTTAATCTTACAAAGAGCATTTCAGTAATTACCCACATATTAAATTAATCATTAAATGGTCTAATTATAATTTTGTTAAGTACTTTGAGTGTCCAAGTATTTTCAAGATTTTTCTTGGAATTATTTGAGCATAGGAAGTATTTTTAACAATTCAAAGATCATTTCAGTGATTAATTTAATTGGAAAAGTATTTAAAATCCCCTTCTCCTTTTCGGGCCGAAATAGGAAAAGTTCAGCTTCTATCCTCGGCCCATTCTCCCTTCCTTTCGGCTGGCCTTATCCCTCCTCCAAAGTCTGCTTTGTGTCCCTTTTTCAATCGGGCCAAGAAGTAGAAGCCCAGCAAAAAGTCTAGTTTGCCTCCCTGCTACAGTGTCATCTTCAATCTCCAGCCGGCTGGAGACAGAGCCCGAGCCAGCCGCACAGTACCTGTATAGCCGCGGTTTTCCCCTCCAAATCTGACCTTTCCCCTTGTGTTTTTCTAAAATTAGTTGAGGGGAAATATTCCTCTTATCCTCCTCTATCTTTACCTCCAAAAATCGGAGCAAATCGTTGAGTATCTTATCCGAATCAAACTCGTTTTCGAGTTTATCTCCAAAACCGAGTTTTTGATTTCCCGGATCGATTTCTTACGGGAGGAGTCCGATCTCTTCAATCCAAGGCTATAAATAGGACCCCCTAGTCCTCCTCTTTCGTTTGCCCCCTCTCCCGTGGTCTCCCGTGCCTCGTAGCGCCGCCGCCACGTGCTCCACCCCGCCGTCGTCGCCGGCCGAGCTCCATCCGCGTCGCGCCGCCGCCTCCGTCGTCGCCGCCGGTCGCCGTCACCGCCGTAAGGTGCGCCGAGGTGTGGAGAAGCCCGGCCGCTCTCTCCCCGCTGTCGCCGGTCACCGGAGCCCCGTCGCCGCCGTCGACCGAAGCCGTGCCGCCGCTAGACCTCGTCGCCGGCCGTCGTCGTTCGTCGTTTGGTTCGAGGGTGAGTACCGTTGGGTTCGTCTCGTCGTCCTCTACGTGTTCATGTCCTCCAAAGTCGCAGCCGACCATCCAATCTCCGGCGAGGTCGCCATCTTGGTCCGGCCATTGATGAGGTCATCATGACGTCATCATCGTTTTTCTTTTTCCTGTTTTTCTAATAGATTAAATCTTCGGAAATTCATAACTAAATCATCGTAACTCGGTTTTGAGTGGTTCAAGTTGCTAAATTCATCTAAAATCATGATCTACATGTTTGTTTACTTTATATGTACTGTTTATTTGGTTTTTATTAGTCTTTTTCTTCGTTTTGCGTGTTAGCTTGTCGTTTCCGTCGTTGCGAAGGTTCGTGAGTGCGCCGGAAGTATTCAAGAAGATTAATTGAAGACCGATTATTGCAAGGCAAGTCACACAGATCCTAAACACAATCCTTTGAGCATGTTGATCCTATATTTAAATTCTCTATTTATTTCAACTGTGCATTTATTTTCGAATGTCACCGGGTGGTGTGAACCTATTCCTTTGTTATGGCCAGTTTGCATTGATTACCCTATTCCTTGATACCTTGGGTTATTATAACTTGACTAGTTGGGCTTTATATATTGGTTCAGCTAGATATTAGTTATGATTGCTTAGCCATGCTTAGAAACATTAGCACACTATTGGGATAACTTATGACTCACTATTATTTAAGGATGGCTTAATGATAGTTCACGATGGTCAATCGTGATTGGTTAATTAATTACTTGCCAACTAAAACTTGATAATGGTGGGTTGTGAGCACATGGTTTTGAGAGTCGTGCTCATGACAATTAAGGACCGGTTCGCGAGCTACTGTTGTGAAACATTTATCGTGCCAACCACAAGCCAGCGTGGGCAACGGCTTTATCTTTTGTATAGCGTGATTCATTATAGTGCGCCAGACTGAGAAGTGGCGAGAAGTCCACGGGGGTCGCTGGGGAGTCCATGCCTTGTTTATAAGGGGGTGATTATGATCCAGGAAAGGTGCGCTGTAATGGATTATGTTGTGCAAGGGGTATTGTCACAACTCCTTTCCGAGGTACCGTGGTGGTATTGAGGCACATGGTGACATGATGTGGGGTTGTGTCTTGTGGGTACAGTGGTACACCTCTGGCCAGAGTAAAACTATTCGAATAGCCGTGCCCGCGGTTATGGGCGGGTTGAGCAATGTTTTTCGTGATTAGTCTCACACCTCTCACAATAATTATGGATGTTATACTTGGTAATAATTTGCTTAGCTCCTGGTTTGGAGTTAGATCTGTACAGCCGGGTATGGTTGTTCAGGATGGTTGGGCCTGTGCAGCATGGGTGTGCTGTTCAGTGTTGATTAAAATTTTTAATTAATTACTCTACTGTTTTACTACTCTTAACTCTTTGCTAAATGCTGCTTTTGCAAATGAGCCTATATTATGCCATCCTTTGGTGTCCTTGTGCACTTGCATATTTGCTGTGTGGCTTGTTGAGTATGTCATATGCTCATTCTTGCAATAATCAATCAAACCTCAGTTGAAGATAAAGGATCCAGAAGGAGAAGATGTTTGGCTTATACCCCAGTTGAGCTGCCTGTGGGAGTGGAGCTGAAGCCATCGCTAGACCGTTAATTCCGCTGCTGTTTTCTTTTCTTTTGTAAGTATGTAACGTTATTATTATGATGGATTTGTATATTAAATTGTCAGTTTGTGTACCTCGGCTGATTCCTGGACGAGGATTTTATGCACAAATAAGTTCGGAAATTACTAGTGAATTTCCGAGCGTGACACAGGGAGGAGAGGCTCCCGAGCCGAACGGTGGCCCAAGGCCCCCGACGACCGGGGCTGGCCCTCTGCCCGCTTGTCAGACGGTGCCAGGTGCCCCCGACCCCAAGGATGGCCCGGGGGCCACTGCAGGAAGGCCGCACCTATCGCCCTCTGACCCCGAGGTTAACCCTGTGCCGACTCGACCCGGGAGAGAGCAGGGAGAAGAGGCCCCCGAGCCGAACGGTGGCCTAAGGCCCCTGACGACCGGAGTTGGCCCTTTGCCCGCTTGTCCGACGACGCCAGGAGCCCCCGACCCCCAGGACGGCCCTGAGGCCACTGTGGGAAGGCCGCACCTGTCGTCCTCCGACCCCGAGGTCGTCGGCACAGAAGACAAGTGCGCCCCGCGAGGCCGCTTGGACGAAGAGCGCCCCAGGGATGCGGCCCCTGGCGAAGAGGATCGGCCCCACCGAAAGGTGCAGCGGCCCGTCTACTTTGTTAGTGAGGCCCTCCGGGACGCCAAGACCCGATACCCTCAGGCCCAGAAGATGCTTTACGCTATTCTGATGGCTTCGAGGAAACTGCGCCATTATTTCCAGGCGCATCGGGTCACGGTGGTTACGTCTTACCCCCTCGCCCAAATATTGCATAATCGAGAGGGTACAGGACGGGTGGTGAAATGGGCAATTGAACTTTCTGAGTTCGATTTGCACTTTGAACCACGTCACGTTATCAAGAGCCAGGCCCTCGCCGATTTTGTGGCAGAGTGGACCCCGGCTCCCGAGCCCGTCTCAGTCCCCGAGGCCAGCTCGGGCCCCTCGCAGCTGCCTCACACCGCCCACTGGGTGATGCAGTTCGACGGCTCCCTATCTCTTCAGGGCGCCGGAGCGGGGGTCACATTGACCTCGCCGAGCGGAGACGTCCTCAGATACCTGGTTCGCCTTGACTTTCGGGCGACCAATAATATGGCAGAGTACGAGGGACTCCTTGCGGGACTCAGGGTGGCAGCTGGACTGGGGATCCGCCGCCTCCTGGTGTTAGGCGACTCCCAGCTGGTTGTTAACCAGGTCTGTAAGGAATACCGGTGCTCTGACCCGCAGATGGATGCTTACGTACGCCAAGTACGGCGTATGGAGCACCATTTCAACGGGATAGAGCTTCGGCACGTGCCCAGACGGGATAACACGATTGCCGACGAACTCTCACGGCTCGCTTCCTCGCGAGCCCAGACCCCACCGGGCGCCTTTGAAGAAAGGCTTGCCCAGCCGTCGGTGCGACCTGACCCCTTAGGGGAAACGGACGCGCCTGACCGGCCCCCGAGGCCCGTCGGAGTCCAGGCCTCGGGACCCGAGGGGAGTGCTCCCAGCTCCCTTAGATTGATCGCTTGGATCGTTGAGATCCAAGCATACCTCACAGATAAGACTCTACCCGAGGACCGCGAAGGAAGTGAACGCGTCCAGCGCATCTCCAAACGCTACGTGCTGATAGAAGGGACCCTCTATCGGCGCGCGGCTAACGAAATCCTCCTGAAGTGCATTCCTCGGGAACAAGGCGTCGAGCTTCTTGCTGATATCCATGAAGGCGAATGCGGAGCCCACTCCGCCTCGCGCACCTTGGTTGGCAAAGCCTTTCGTCAAGGTTTCTATTGGCCGACAGCTCTCAATGATGCGGTCGACCTGGTCCGGCGATGCAGAGCGTGTCAGTTCCACGCCAAGCAAATCCATCAGCCGGCCCAGGCACTGCAGATCATACCACTTTCATGGCCGTTTGCTGTCTGGGGGCTCGATATCCTGGGACCGTTTAGGCGGGCCCCGGGCGGGTTTGAGTATCTGTATGTCGCGATCGACAAGTTCACTAAGTGGCCCGAGGCTTATCCGGTCGTCAAGATCGATAAGCACTCCGCACTTAAATTCATTAAGGGCATCACAGCCCGGTTTGGGGTGCCTAACCGTATTATTACGGATAACGGCACCCAATTCACTAGTGAGCTTTTCGGTGACTACTGCGAAGACATGGGCATTAAACTCTGCTTCGCCTCACCCGCCCACCCCAGAAGCAATGGCCAAGTGGAGCGCGCCAATGCGGAAATCCTCAAAGGCCTTAAAACCAAGACCTTCAACATCCTCAAGAAGCACGGCGATTCGTGGATCGAGGAGTTGCCAGCAGTGCTCTGGGCAAACCGAACCACACCAAGCCGAGCAACCGGGGAAACGCCTTTCTTTCTCGTCTACGGCGCAGAGGCGGTTCTCCCATCCGAGCTCACCCTGAAGTCCTCTCGGGCCACCATGTACTGCGAGGCTGATCAAGATCAGCTTCGCAGAGATGACCTCGACTACTTGGAAGAGCGAAGGCGGCGCGCGGCCCTCCGAGCCGCACGCTACCAGCAGAGCCTGCGGCGCTACCATCAGCGCCACGTCCGGGCTCGATCACTCTGCGTCGACGACCTCGTCCTACGCCGCGTCCAAACGCGTGCTGGATTGAGCAAGCTCTCACCAATGTGGGAGGGTCCGTATCGAGTGATCGGCGTCCCCCGGCCGGGCTCCGTTCGGCTGGCCACGGGTGACGGCGCAGAGCTGCCTAACCCATGGAACATTGAGCACCTTCGTCGCTTCTACCCCTAATGAAGATGAAAGGGTTCGGGTGTCAGGTTTTGGGCTCGGGCCAACCCCGCACCCCCCTCGGGCGTGTAGGGTTGGCCGGGGGCTACCATGCATACATTCATCTTCATCTTTTTCTCTTCCGTATTTCAATAAAAGCATTTTCGATTTCCTAAAGGCTGTATCTGTGCTGTTGTTTCCTTTTGAAGAATCTTGACTTGAAATAGGTCACTCGTGCTCAATCCTGCCCTCGGGGGCTCGGGTCGGCTAAAATCGCCAAAAGGGGCCCAGAACCGAGCCGTGCCCCGGGGCGTGGTGAACTCCGGGGGGGAATCGGCAAAAACCCACAATCGGGTCACCCATAACCCTCGGTCACCACGCTTCCGGCCTAGCCAGTCTCGACATGAGGATCTCCCTAGGCACCAGCCCCGACCCGAGCCATTTGAGGAGTGGGACCTGGGCACGAGCCCTTGTTCAAGCTAAGACACAAAAGGACCACGGCACAAATCATCCTCGTTCTCATACACACAGCAAAATGAAATTGACACAGAAATTTCTTTATTTTGGTTGCAGATTAAGTTAATCTATACAAAAAGGAGGCCTGAAGGCCTCGGAAGAAAGAAAAGAAGAAAAAACTATTTAAAGATTGGCGGGGGCCTTGGGGCTCACTCCGATGCACCCGGGTCGCCAGCCTCATCGCCACTATCGCCCACTCCGCCGTCATCGTCCTCCTCATCGGAGTTGAGGGCAAACGCGAGCCGAGGGGCCGAACCCTCGAAGCTGTGGACGATATGGTTGGCGGCGTCCCAGACCTGTGCGCACGCGCCGTCCTCGGTCCCGGGAGGGAACTCGTCCAGCGCCGTCCATGGGGAGAAGTCGGGGTCCCTGGCCTGGTAACTCGCCAGTACGAGCTCCACCGCTCCTCGGGCAAGGTCCCTCGAGGATGACTTAATCGTCCTCTCGAGCTCCTCGGGGAGCCGTTGGAGAGTCCCGGCCATCTCCGAGAGGCGCTGGGCGAGGCCCCCCTGGTTGGCGGCGTACTTCGCAGTCCGCCCGCCCCAGAGGCCCGCCTGCCGCCCGGCGTGGTCTAAACGGGACACGGCGTCGCGAAGCATGCTGGGCCCTATCTCGCCTGCCAGACGAAGGGCCTCGACCTCCCCGGTGGACGAATCCAGCGCGCCCTGCAGATCCGCGATGGTGTGTTCGGCAGCTGCGAGGCGGGCGGCTAAGTCGCTGTCGCCCGTGGCCGCCCCGCCGCTACGCGCCCTTGCATCCAGCTCCCTTGCCAGCGCCTCGAGTTCAGCGGCCCGTTGGTTCAGTGCGGCCCTCTCGGCACGGGCACCTTCCAGATTGCGACGCGCTTGTTCCTCTTGCGCAGCTTCGCGGAGGGACGCGCTCTCCGCCAGCTTTTGCGCTGCGGCCTCGGCCTCCTCGAGGGCTCGCTCCCGCTCGGTGAGCGTATCCTCGCAGAGGCGGAGTGCGGACTCTTCTTCGGCACAGGCGGCTTCGTGCGCCGCCAGTGTAACCTCCCGAATAGCAACGGCGGCCTTGCGGTCCGCCAGGTCCCTCTCCACGACGCAGGCACGCTCTTCCAGCGCCATGGCACGGGCCTCAAGGGCTTCTTCGCGCCGCCGGGATGCCACCTCGGTCTCCGCCGCCCGCCGTTCTCGGGCAGCGGCAGCGTCAAGGACCCCCCGGGCGGCGTCGAGCTTCTTCCCTAGCTCCGCCTCCCAGCTCCCGTATTGAAGGCGGAGGTCGTCCTGCGCCTTGTTCATCACGGTAGTGGCGATGAGGGCAGCCCCCCGCTCCTCCTCCACCTCCCTGGCGATCTCCCCCAGCACCTTCCGACGGGCTTCGAGTTCTGAGGCGTGCCGGCGGTGTGCCTTGCGGCCCACCTCCACCATGGCCTCCACTGAGCGTCGCCCCTCTTCGACACGCGCCCATGCGGCGTCGAGCTCCGCCCGCTCTGCTTGCAGGGCCTCCATCTGGGCACTTAACCCGTCCAACACCGTGGTGTTTGCGACGGCCAAGGCCTGCAGAAGGGGTTCTGCGCTCAGTGGGGCAGCGGAAGGCGTGGGGGAGAGCCGCCTCAGTGAGGATGCCGCGCGGCTCAGCCCGCCGATGGACGTGCCGGACTCAGGGATGTCCCCCGGACCTGGCTTGTCCTGAGCGTCGCCCGAAGGAGTGGGCCCAAGCGATGCGCCCGCGGCCTCGTCGCGAGCTGCCTCGGAAGTCGTCGCCGCCTCGGCCTGGCGAAGTCTGGCCTCCTCCCGAGCGGCTTCTTCAGCTTGGCGAGCTCGGACGGCCACCTGGGCAGCTTCCTCGGCTTCCCGAAGGCGATCCGCGGCTTCTTGCCGATCAGTTTCGCGGGTTGCCTCGGAGGATGTCGTCGCCTCGGCCTGGCGGAGTCTGGCCTCCTCCCGAGCGGCTTCCTCAGCCTGGCGAGCCCGGGCGGCCCCCCGGGCGGCCTCCTCGGCTTCCCGTAGGCGATCCGCGGCTTCTCGCCGGTCAGATTCCCGCCTCCGAGCCTCCGTGGTCGCCGCATTCTCGGCCTCAGATTGGCCGGACTTGGATTGGCAAGAAGGACGCGACGGGATCTCGCTGAAGCAGAAGAAAAGCCAGAAGACAAACAAGATGGGTGAATGAAAACTTGTGTTGGAAGAATGAATACAGCCACAATGGGCGTGGGACGAACCTGCGAGGGGGTCGGTTAAACGACCACCTTGGAGGGGAAATGAGGTTTCCCCGGGATGGTTCTGTTCCCCCCATCTTGCGGAGCCGTTTCTTCTTCCGCTCCCCCTCGGGCTGCGGCGTCGGCGCGGCCCCCTCCGGGCGCCTGCTGCTGACACGCGCCACCCCGCCCCCTCGGGGAGGAGATGGGGAGGAAAAACCCTCTTGCTTCCTCTTCCCTCGGGCGTCGGCAGGGCGGCTGCCCCCCGAGCCCCCATCACGGGGCCCAGAAGCACGACCCCCTCCTGGGGTAGATTGATCTCCCTTGCGGCTCCCGCTCGCACCGTCATGGCCCTTAGGAGCTCGCTCCTCCGAGGCCCCGACCGCCATCATGATGGTCAGGATGTTGGCGCGATCTGGATCGCTGCAGAGGGGGAGGACTCCTTGGGGGATGAGGGATGCCTCCGCGGAGCTGAGATTCAGCACCCGTTGGATCATTACCTTGAAGTCTTCAGGGACCCAGTCCCATTTGACCCCCCGGTGGGTCCTCATACAGTCCTCGGACCCGGTGTACTCCCAGGCGCCCCGGGCGCGCCGCTGGAGTGGCGCGATCCGGCGACGAAGATAGTCGCCGAACACCATGGCCCCTGTGAGCCCCTGGGATCGCAGGCCCGCCAGGCGGTCGAGGACGGCGTCGTAGCCATCTCCCAGATCTACCGGCGACCGCCAGTTGGAGGCCTGCGCTGGAGGCTGGCTCGGAAGTCGGAGGCGCGCTTCGTCGGCGAGGGGGTGTAGAACCAGTCGCTCTTCCAGTCATCCCACTTCTTGCGGAGGACGCAGGGAATGTAGCGGTTCAGCACCGGCCCCCACGGCTGGAAGTAGCAACCACCAACCACCGACGGCGGCGACACCGGCTGTACGGTGAAGAACCACCGGAACAGCCGAAGGGATGGGCGCACCCCGATGAACATCTCGCATAGGTGCGCGAAGATGGCCAATGTCATTACCGCGTTGGGGGTGAGGTGCGCCATCTGGAGATCGTAAAACTCCAGAACATCCATGAAGAAAGAAGAAAATGGCGGAACCAGCCCTGCCATTGCAAAAGGGAGGAAGAAGATGGACCGCCCCGGGTAGCGTGGCGCCGGGCGTCCCTCGCCCAGCGAGACTATCTCCCGGCCGGTGGCAGATTCCGGCATGAAGCGGCGCGGCAGCCCGGCCTGTCTCTCGCTCACGATGCGGGAAGGCGGCAGCACGCTACCGTCAAGCGGAGCGGAGCCCCGTGCCATGACGCCGGAAGAAGAGATGTTTGAGAGCGAGCGCGTGTGGCGAAGGTAGGGCACAGGAAACAAGGAGTTAGGGCGCAAGCGGCGAAGACAAGGGGAATAATGGCGAGAGGAAGGAAGCAAATCTCTTCCTCGGCGACTTTATACCCTTGCCAACGCTGTGCCCGGCTCCTCGTTTCTCGTGCCCACTATCTCGCCCCCTCGTTTCTCGCGCCCACGCTTCCACTAATCCCATTCGCCCGTTTGCGGTGCATGAGGTGGATATGCGGCTGTGGCAGTCGAGATGGAACATATCGAGCGCGCGTTAATTACGCTCGCCGACCGAAGCGCCATCACCATATCTCCAGGAAAAACGAACCGGCTTGTCCCGATTTTTGTGAGTAATGTGGCAGTCTTGAAGAGACCGCTCATTATTGACAGTCGAGTTACCAATGCCGATATGCGTGATTTGCGACCGATTGGTTTTCTTTCCAACTGTAGAGAGCGGCCCCACCTGTCACCAGGCCTTAGGAAGTGGCGTCACGCCCGACCGCTTCCCTCGAGGAGGGCGATCGCCCTGGCATAACGCCGGGGGCTACTGTCGGTGACATGGGACCGGGAGTATCATGACTTAGAGACTTGAGGCAGACACGATCACCCACGTGGCCTAACCCCCTCGGGGGGGTCAGGCCCGAGGGCGATACGGCCGCCCTTCTCTTTGTCTCCCCGAGGGGTCGGACCGCTCCCGTCTCGGCCCCGAGGGCCGAGGCGCCCCGACCCCTTGTGGGTTTTGCGCCGCGTATATGGGGTAGGTGAGCATAGCGGGGCTCACCTAACCGCATTTATTGCGGTTTGGACGAGCGCGTCACGCCACATGTAGCGCAGTATGGCACGCTCGTTTATCCGGTCTGTGACCGGTCATACATCGGTCAGATTGCGGGTTAGGTGGCAACAGGCGATCTGACACACGCCTCGCCCCGTCCCGTCAGGATGAGAGTCTCTAGGCACTCGTCCCTAGCCGGAGCCAGCGTGCTAGCTCCTGGAGATGGCACGTTGGTCCTGGTCAGATATATGCCAGGCTTTATCCCAACCATTATAAGCAAGACGTTGTATGAAGAAGGGCGAACATGCAGATTGCTAAACTGACACGTGGTGGACAAAGGTGACCGGTCTGTGACTGGTCTGACACTGGTTATGTCGCCGGAAGACAACCGTGTTCCCACGTTGCACCTGCTTCCGGCGGAGTGGAGGTAGGTATGGGCCGTCCCATCAGAAGGGTCACTCGGGCAGCAGCCGTTGCAAATCTCCGCCCATTTATGAAGAGATGACAGGGTGATCCCCGAGGTCAGACGAACGAGAACGCGTGGCCACACTCAAAAACAGGCAGTGTTTCAGCTTCCAAGAGAAGGCAAGCCAAGTTTTACTATAGATAGGATGGGCCCCCACCCAAAAAGAGAGAGAGGGAGAAGTGGCGCATGTGGTATCCCCTTGAGATATAAAAGGAGGACCTTGCCCACTTAAGAAAGGGGGCTGAAAGGGGGCTGAAAGGGGGGAGGATCTGGAGAGAAGATCCCACGAGAGGAAAAAAGGGAGAAGAGGGTTTTTTAGAGTAAGAGCTCTCTGGCTCTCCAGCTCTTTGTAGCTTCTTCATACACAGATCCACCAGAACACAGGAGTAGGGTATTACGCTTCTCAGCGGCCCGAACCTGTATACATCATCCGTGTCTTGTGCTTTTTCCATTCTCGCGAACTTTCCACAGACTAGGAGCTTAGAATCTCACCCAGGGCCCCCGGCCGAACCGGCAAAGGGGGGCCTGCGCGGTCTCCCGGTGAGGAGCCCCACGCTCCGTCAGAAGAAAAACATAAGGAAAAGAAAAAACAGAGATGGAGGGAAGAAAAAAGGAAAAGGAAAAACAGAGAAGGAGGCAAGAAAAACCGAAAGAAAAGAAAAAACAGAGATGGAGAGAAAAACCAGGATGGAGAGATCAAGAGTAGAGGAGGAGGGCACCGGATGGTAGAAAACCAAAGGGGAGGGCGTGTGCGTGAAGGGGAAGGGGATGCGTGAGCCCTTGGTGGGACGGCGAGAGAGGAGCGTGGGATGTCGAGGTGGGCCCGGTGGGTTGGATAGGAAGGGTTGTAGAATAGGTATATTCTATAGGGGGTGTATAATAGAGTTGCCTTATACATATACATACATGTGTGTGTGGGGGGGAGGGGGGTTTATAAGTTCGGATGATATTAATCTCAAAAGAATAGCATTTGTTTTCAAGACAAGAAGTGTTTGTTGGTGAGATGGAAAGAATGTTTTGGATGGAGGGAGCGATCTTGAGTTCGAATGTTGCTTGATCCATATTTATGCATGGGTTGGAAAAATAATGTGACATGTGGGCAGTGATGTGTGACCTTATAGGTCTCCCTAATAAAAATACCAAATATTTTTTTAGGGTTTTTATAGTACGTACCAAAATTAAAAAATAAAGTGCACCCTTATAGGAACTGGCATCTAGAGTGCCACATATAGCTGTCGGTTCAGAGTTGGGGTTATTGGTACCGGCACCAAAACTGGTACCTATAAACCCTTTAGATCCGGCACCTATGAGCTTCGAAAATGTGTCCCCCAAGTAGCTGACCCATAAACTACCATAAAGTTCAATACGATGATATAAGAGAGAACAACAATTGAAGTCCAAGGTAACATGTTTCTTTATCAAATTGCATTCCTCTTAGCTCATAATAATAAAAAAATTGTTTGCTCGATGGTTGGGGAAGAAAGTAAGGATAATAAAAAGAATATTTTAGTGGATCAATAGTTAGATTTTTTTTATGTTTTATTGTTTTAACCATTATAGTAGGATAATGGATCTCTAGAGGATGTGGGGGGGTGGGGGGCCTAATGGGCGATCGATCGCCAGGACGATCGCCCAACGATCAGATCCGCCCGCCTCCCCTCCTCCCTCTTCTCCCCCTTCCTCCTTCCCTTCTTCTCTTCCTACTACAGTACACCACATATTTTTTAAAAAAAAACAAAAGGTTAGAAAAATTTATGTATAGAAATACTATATATAAAAAAATTTGAATCGGCTATGTAAACTTTTGGCTTATAAACTTTGGGTTTAAAAACTTTAGATGTATAGAAATATTCTATATATAAAATATTTGAATTCAAATTCAAATTTGAATCAGATATAATTCAAATTTAAATTTGAATCGGGTATGTAAACTTTTGCCTTATAAACTTTAGATGCATAAAAATACTATATATAGAAAATATTTGAATTCAAATTCAAATTTGAATCAGATATAATTCAAATTCAAATTTGAAACGGGTATGTAAACTTTTGACTCATAAACTTTGGGCCTATAAACTTTAGATATATAGAAATACTATATATAAAAAAATTTGAATTCAAGTTCAAATTTGAATCGGATATATAAACTTTTGACTTATAAACTTTGGGTCTCTAAACTTTAGATGTGTAAACTTGAGGTGTATAAACTTTAGGTGCATAAATTTACTAAAATAGGAAAGTAATGCGGTGCCAAAAAAGGAAACCAAGTGGAGGGAGAGAGGAGGGAGGGGATCTGATCGCTACCCGATGGGTCGGGCGATCGATCGCCCATTAGACGTTTCGGAGGACATGCCTTGTTCTTTATATATATCTTGGATTACCTGCCGGAATGTATATAAGTAGCTAAGAGATTTTTGTATGATATGAAAGAGATTGTAATAAGCTAACTAACTAATGAATGAAAGAGATTCTCAGTAATTAATTTTTGAATTACCTGCGGGAATGTATATCTTTTTTTTATTGTTTTAACCGTTATAGAGATTATTTAAACATCAATTTTAGTTGCATGAAAGAGATTTTTGCTTGGAAAAAATTAAACTCTCCTATAGCTTAGTTCCACCCAACTAATTTGTCAAAAAAAAAGTGAGTTTATTTTTAAAACATATTTATCCTTATAAAATATTTTAAAAAATGCCTTACCCGGCCAGCCACCTATATGAACACCTATAAATAACTAGATATTCAGAGCACACGCCATCAGATATTCAGACACACACCTTCAATAACTTGCAAGGATAACTCAAACTACTTGAATCAGATCAGACAAAAACATCATAAGAATATCACGATGTGTGGAGGAGCACTGATCCCGAACGACTATGGCGACAAGCCGCCGCCGCCGCCGTCGGAGTCGTCGGAGTGGGACGCCACAACGAAGATGAAGAAGAAGAAGAAGCGTGGTGGCGGCGGCGACGACGACTGGGAGGCCGCCTTCCGGGAGTTCATCGCTGGCGACGACGACGACGACGACGGCGGCGTTTCCATGTTCCCTTCTGGTGCAGGGACGATGGAGACGACCACAGAGGTGGCGCCGGCGGCGGCGGTGGTGGAGAGGCCGCGGCGGCGGCGAAGGGTGAGGCGGAGCTACCCGTACCGCGGCGTCCGGCAGCGGCCGTGGGGGCGGTGGGCGTCGGAGATCCGCGACCCCGTCAAGGGCGCCCGCGTCTGGCTCGGCACCTTCGACACCGCCGTCGAGGCCGCGCGCGCCTACGACGCCGAGGCGCGCCGCATCCACGGCCACAAGGCAAGGACCAACTTCCCGCCCGACGAGCCTCCGCTGCCGGCGCCATCGCAGGCGCCGTTCTGCTTCCTGCTCGACGACGACGACGACGACGACGGCGTGGCCCGTGGAAACAGCCCGGCGTCGTCGTCGGCGCCGGACAGAGCCTCCGCTTGCACGACGTCGTCGACGGTGGCGTCCGGCGAGCGAGGCGATGAGCTCATACTGCTGGAGTGCTGCTCCGACGACGTGATGGACAGCCTCCTCGCCGGCTTCGACGTGTCCAGCGAACCACGCAGTGTTTTGGTATGGTTTCTCCAATTTTTCGTCAAATGATCGATATCTCAAGTTTTTTATCATACCAATCCATTGACACAAACTGTTCATGGATGAAAAGTGACCTGTTTGTGTCTTTGAGGATTGACCGGGACAACTGCAAGTTTTCGGAGCCGAAATATCTATATCCGATAAATCAAACTAAAGATATTTTTCTTTTACACGGAAAATATAATAACTTCACCCTCACATATACCCGTAAAAGTTATCTCTAACACATGCTTAAAAAGAAGTAACGCAGCGGTAACTCCTTAGCCTAACTAAATTTACAAACTTATTTTTTGTCGGAAATTTCTGAAAAAACCATGCATATATATACACCAGAATACTTACTAAATTCCATGCTATGCAGTGCTTAATACTAGTAGTTTCCAATTGTCTAATCTAGCTTCTCCTTATTTTCTCTTCTTCATCTTAACAGGGAATGGTTAATTAGCAGCGCGCACGCCTGATTAGATCGGTACATGTGAAGTACAAGAGAAGTAGTTACTACTAGCTAGGAGCAAATTAACTTGGAGTGCAAGAATAAAATATGCATGTCTCTGCACTACTACTGTAGTGTTAGCAAGTTTGCTCATTGTTCTGTTGTATCCTTTCATGTCCATTTCAGACTTCCCAATGCTACATAAGGATGTACATATGTATGATGTTGTGTGCCTTGTTAATCAATGAATGTAAATATCTTTATATTGCTTTTGTACAACAAAAATGGTTATGTTGAGACTATCTATACGGAATAATGTATCATATATACATAAACTTTCTCGTGTACACACGTACATACCAACTAACAAATATCAATAAAAGTTCTAACAAAAAGTTATACCTATAATTTTAGTAGTATTACAACTACGTGTAAAGTCACATTTTCAAATTCATTTATATATATGGAGAAAATAAGACAAACTTGCATGTATCCCTTATCTATAAGGCTTGTCATATTTCTTTGTTAAGCATGCATGCTTAATGTTGGCTCGATAAAACTGCAACACATTTTAGCTAGCGGAAAGTATTGGCCATTAGGTGAAATGATAGGCCGTCTGTACGAGTGCGATGCTTCCTGCACCTCAAACCATATGGACATTAATTATTTGTCCATCGCAGTGGCAAACCTAGGATGTAATAAATTGAGTGGGTGCTAATTAATGCACAAGTGTAACAATATGACTAAATAAAATAGAGATATATCAACTCAATATTTTCCGATGAAACCTAATACACATACAATCAAAAGAAAATACATTGCTTTCGACATTTTAATTTGCATCTATATAGAATAATATATCCACACAAATCAATTAACAAATAGGTATGCACCCAGCGCTTCAGCTAGCTTCCTGGTATCATTGTTGTATGGTCAGTTTACACTAACTGCTAATTAGACTCACTAATAGCTAATTAGAGGCATGCAGTGGTTGGAGGAGTGGGGCTTGAGCAACAAAGCCCCAATAGTGGATTCGCCACTGTTCTCCCATATTATTGTTCTCTAACCCCCATAGGCTCCTCGCATACGTCAGCCTGCTTTGTGCATCAATAATTTACCTCCCTTAATTGTTAGCTTATCCACATGTGAGAAACAATCTTCATGAAAGTATATATTGTTTGTATGGTGGATCAAAAGGGAAAGTCATTTCATCTCATAAGGATACCATCTTGCGGCCATGTTCCATAGCCATCGACTTAGAAATCGGTAAATATATATGTACTTCTTGTTATCATTCTAATCCATTGATCACAACTAGGGTGACTATACAAGTTATTATTCCCAATCTCTTATCGGAGTTCTATTCAGGTAGCTCTCTTCGCTCTACATTAATTTATGCTGATAGGAAGCTAGAATATATATATCCATCGTCACACGCTATTCGTTCATCTCCATAAACTAACATATATTTCGACCAAATCACTATATATGGTATTGGCATCACTAGTACCGCTATGTAAGGAGCTCCAAATTGTGTTTTGTTTTACTTTCATTACCTACCCTTCTTCTAAAATAGTAAATATACAATTTTGGTAATTTTAGTTTCATAGTTATTATTGAGAGCGAGAGTATACCCTTCATTTTGTTCTCTTCTTCAGTGTTTTGCATGGTTGAAATGAGAGATTAATGTGAGCAAGAGCTAGCTAGGGACCTCTCACAGTGGCAGAGGCAGCGTGGGGGTTGGGGGGGTCTTTAGACCCCCCCCCCCACCCCCTAATAAATTATTAGAGCCCCCATTAAGACCCCCCTAAAATTTAAATCCATGTCTATTACAAGGGGGCTAAAATAGACTTTGTCTGAGATGGTTAGAAGGCCTAAAAGGCTGAGGAGCCTCACTATAATTTTATCCTGGCTCCGCCACTGACCTCTCACCCTTACCCGTTTTAGTAATTAACCACGGATCTAGCCCAGTTTCCCTTTTTGGTAAATTTCTGTGAACAGTAGAGGACAAACAATTTGTGAAAATATCTTTATCAAGAAAGCCATAGTTTTGAACCATCAAAGTAAACAGCTAGCAGGATGATGTGTATATATGATGATGATGACATATGAGGAGTTTGGTAGCAATGCCGTGTCAACATGTAGTTATCTTCCTGGCACAACTTGCTGGTTTATCAAATAGGAGTGCTAGCTTAGTAACTAACTTGCTGGTAAATCATTTTCAAAACAGATCATCTATTTATCAAGTGTGATTTACTTTTCTTCTCTATCAATTACTTTTCCAATAATTGGCCAACATCTGAACAACATAAATTTCAGTTATTTCTTCAGAGTTAAACAACTATTGTTATAAATTAAAATAAGAAAAATTAAACTTTGTTGTCAATACCTGCCTGAAAAAAAAATGTATTTAAGATAAGCACAAAACTAAATGCACATCTATAAATTAATCTAGGATATACTTCCTCTTTTTTTATTCGACGTCATGTTATACATGAGAGAACGGAGGGAGTAAAAGGAAACAGAAACAAAAGA
Source organism: Oryza sativa Japonica Group (assembly GCF_034140825.1). Classification (NCBI taxonomy): domain Eukaryota; kingdom Viridiplantae; phylum Streptophyta; class Magnoliopsida; order Poales; family Poaceae; genus Oryza; species Oryza sativa. Next base: position 10,732,872 of record NC_089043.1, on the reverse strand, counting down.
TTGTAAATCTAAATATAATGGGTTTTTTTTCACCATGGAAGTTTAATTTATTGACAACTTGCTGATTTTTAAAACAAGATTTGCTGTGAATGTGTCGCCATATTTTTTATGAAAAAATAATCAACATGTATTTACGTTGTAAGTCTCTAAATTACATATGTAATTTTAGTGTTATAATGTAAGTCCCTAAATTACATATGTAATTATACTAATTGCATTTACAATTACACTAGATTTATACTATAATTACATTTGACATATTTCTACCTAAAAATCTGTCGCCATATTTTTAGATATACACCCCTTAAAAATTAACTTTGATAAACGGCACTTCTCTTATTGGTTTACCAACATCTCTCATGACACTAGGATGATATCTACAACAAGACTCGTGGAGCCCAGCTGATCTAAATCTTGGGACTGGGACACCTAACATCCACGAAAAAGATACGTCTCATGCTGCATGCATTATCCTCATCAGCGTGTTGCACAACTTGTTTAAGCTATAGGTAACACATAGACTAATCGTGCTACTAATTCCGATAAAAACACCTACGCAAGCCATGACAATTCGTTAACACGCATGATCATTTAATTTGTAACTTTCCAAAAATATCTATATAGCTACTTGTGACTAGTCTAATAGATAGATATATATATATATATATATATATATATATATATATATATATATATATATATATATATATATATATATATATATATATATGTGTGTGTGTGTGTGTGTGTGTGTGTGTGTGTGTGTGTGTGTGTGTGTGTGTGTGTGTGAGTGTGTGGAGCCCATCTAGGTGGAGGAACCAAACGGGTTCGACCAAGAAAAAGATATGCATGCCAGCTTGCATCACTCTCAACATGTGGCACAACTTGGAAGTATTCTTCTACTAACTATATTCCAACGAAAGCTTGAACATATATATAAGTTTGTGTCGATGACTGGAAAACTTTACAATATAGGTTTCTGGTCATCAATAGTTTACCAACACATATGCATACAACAGCGAGCTATATGTGGCGAGTAACTATGAGATTGGATGTTCTATGCATGTCATGCTACAATCCTTCCCTAGCTTTACCTTTCGGCGCCTCTTCGCTTGAATTCTTCCCTACCTACTCTCAAGTCTAAATACTTTTTTTATGATGACTTACAACTGAAAATCACATAGTTCTACTTAGGGTTCATACTTGGAATGAAATGGAGTTAATTGGACCAAAAATTTGGGTTCATATTTTAGTAGGAAAATATTAAATTATGACTTCAAAAATATTGCGGATCTTTGTTGGAAGTGTGTACTTTCACCTAAAAGAGAAGTGAATGAATTTGAGTAAAAACACTTCAACTCATAGGATTATCTTCTTGATTAATAACTTAAATAAACATAGTTTCATCAAATTAAACAAGCATATATCTCCTTTTGGAATTATTTATAATTATATAGTTTTTCTCGTTAATTTTCTTAAAAATTATAAGCCATGGTTTATATCTTATTCAAAGCATATTCATCCCATCTTCTCTTATCCCTCATGTTCGCTTATTAACTAACACTCATGAGCTATTCAATCTCTATCATATTTTTCCATTTCCTTTCTCTTGCTTTCTTCCCGATCATGATGCATGGCTCCATGACACCTGAGAGAGGATAGAAGCAGGGGAAGAGTTAGGTCTATGGCAATTCGGACTTGAGCCTTATGTTTGGCTCCTTAATTCCACTTAAAGCCTATTAAAAGTTTATGATATTTATAAAAATATTTGCCATGTTCTTTTCAACTACCGGATTATTGTCATGAATTCTTAAGAAAAGTTCTATTGCATTGCTTAGATCCCTTGTTCTACTTTATTTGCTAGGTTTTATCAAAATATTTCATATTATATCTATAATCGTGTAGATATATAGTTCACTATAATAATCGTGAAGATGACTAATAAAAATACATTAGTTCGATTCTAGAGGCGAAAATTTTTAACATCACACCTAGTTAAAAAGGCATTAATTAGGAAAAAAACACAATATACTGATGGGCAACGATTGAAAGTATGAGAACAGAATGGTCCACTTGCACACTTGTTGACACAAAAGAAGAGGTCGAAATGCTACAAAATATCTCGTGGTATCCCCTTCTTATGGCACATCTCCATCTCATCCTTCTAGATCATGTTGTTGTTCATGACCTTCTTTCCTTAAATTGGTTGAATAAGTTAGGTGAGGCGATGACTTATATATCCTGAAAAGAATATTTCCATATATAAAGCCCTTTGGGTTGTATCTATAGGGGTTTTCCATTCCTCCACTATTTTGAGGATTCCAAACATTAGATAAAATCTCAAGACAATATGTTTTACATCTGTTATGTAAGTCCAAAACAACATATCTCTTTATGTCTCCTCTTTAGGCTATTCTAAAAGTAATTTACTCAAATTCATGTGATTTTCATCTAGAACAACTAAATACCTCTTTTATGAAATTTCTATTTCTCATCTTGTATAGTAAGCCATGATAACGTCACCCTATTTTTTTTCGCTATCTACATCATTTGGCATATTATAAGCTATAACGGCTTGTGATTGATTAAAAAAACCTATAAGTAAAACTTTTATATATGCATGTGCCCTTATATATTTAAGTAAAACTATAAGTAAAACTTTTCTATCTTAGGCTTTATTTGAAAGCTCGTTTAGCTTTGGCTCTTTTATCACACGCAAAGTAAGAAATATTATTAACGTATGATTAATTAAATATTAACAATTACATACTTAATAAAAATATGTTTATTGAATTTTTTAAAAGAAGCCTCTCCAAGAAAATTATTTTTTTAAAAAAACAAAGTGTTCTCGTAATAAACGAGGTAGTTACAAAAGTTAAACTGAGCCTTAGAGCAGGTACAATAGCAGGCTATAAGCCAGCTGCAAACATATTTTAAGAAGATAAATCAGGAGAGAGAAGAGCAGCGGGCTACAGATTTGTAGCCAGCTGTAGCACGAACTCTAAGACGAAGTGTGTCTATGATAGGTGGGACTAGATATTAATAGTATAGTATGTAACTATTATATGAATGAGCTATTAAATTGATTATACATGAATTGGAGGATGGCTATACTATTCAACTTGCTCTTACATTGCAATAAGCTTTGTACTACCTCACTTTATCTTTTTCTTTTTTTGAGAAAAAAAATATCTCTAGGGGTCCCACCACGAGCAGCGCAGCAACCGCAAAAAAGATACGGCATCGGCATCAGCAGCCAGCTTGCACCCCCGGGGGCCCCACACCTTGCTGACCTTGGGCCGTCGACAGCCACAAGATGTTGGACAGGTGGGCCCCACACGATGCCTCCTCCGACGTGTGCAGAGAAAAATATCTCTAGGTTCGCTGAACTTGGCGCTCGATGTGTAGTACACGGCAATTTGCTGCGCGTTCTCGGCACACGACATTTTGGACCAACTTGCTTCTCTCCACTTGGCTGGCTGAATTGATTAATTAATTAATTAAAAGCCAGTGGGCTAGAAGGCCATAATAGCCTCTGTCTATCCTGTGACAATATATGGCAGTCGTTGCTACTTTTGCCAGATGCATTGCATCCTTTGCTTGCAACATGCATATGGTAATACTGTACAAAACAATCGTACTACGACCTAATACTGTAGCAGTACCTATCTATAGTTTCATATTTTTTTTCTTTCAAAACATAGTACAGATGCATTCACATCGGATGTTTGGACACTAATTATAAATATTAAACGTAGACTATTAATAAAAACCCATCCATAATACTGAACTAATTCGCGAGACGAATCTATTGAGTCTAATTAATCCATGATTAGCTTATGTGATGCTACAGTAAACATTCTCTAATTATGGATTAATTAGGCTTAAAAAATTTATCTCGCAAATTAGCTTTCATTTATGTAATTAGTTTTGTAAGTAGTTTATATTTAATACTCTAAATTAGTATCTAAATACAGAGACTAAAGTTAAAGTCCCTGGATCCAAACACCACCTAAAACTTAGATCTATAATTCACGAAGTAATTATAGATATCTTGCTGTCGATGAGTACATCGCTAACCATTTAAACAATAATTTGGTTCCACCACCAGAAACCTCATCAGATGAGTTAAACTTATTATGCAACTTCGTATGCTAGCTGAGAATTACTAGCTCTAGCTAACATGATGAGTGATGTCCAATTCACTGTTGTTTTCCATCATATTCGAAATGTAAAATACTCTCTTTTTTATATTATAAGTACCGTTTGTCAAATTTGATTGGTTTTATAAAAAAAAATGTAACATTATTTTCACTACAAAATAAATACACTATCGATAGTGGGTTTGTAATGAAACTAATGTATTTAGTGTAGTTGATGTTATTTTTCCTATAAATTTAGTTAAATCTGAGAAGTTTGACTTAAAATAAATAAAAATACCTTATAATATGAAATGGTGAGTAATAGATACCATAATAGCCTCTGTCTATCCTGTGGCAATGGCAGTCGTTGCCACTTTTGCCAGATGCATTGCATCCTTGCTTACAACATGCAGGAGTAGCTATCTAGAGCTTCCTATTCTTGTTTTTATTCCGTAGCATAGTACAAATGTACCCTACTCCCTTCGTCATAGAATATAACGATTTTTAGGGTTGTACATGCACTACTAAAAAAAGGTTTTTCAGGCAGGCTAAATCCGTCTTTTCAGGCAGACCAGCAGGAGGTAGATTCACCCGACTGCAAAGAACAATTCAACAAATAAAAAAAGACCCACCACCGCTGCCGCCGGCCTCTCCCTCCGGCCGACGACGGCTCTCCTCCTCCATCCGCCGCTGCCCCACATGCATCGGCGCCGTCGTCGTCGTCGCGTCATGGTCGTGGTAGTCATCGTCGTCGTCGCGTCGGCGCTGTCGGTGGGGAGGAGGGAGGAGGGAGCCAACAGCAAAGAGGGGATCGAGCCGGCGGCGGAGGCGGGGAGGAGGGGAGCTGGTGGATCCGCAGCTTGGCGACGTTGCGAAGGTCGTCGTCGTCGTCGAGGAGGAAGACGGCGGCGAGGAGGGAGCTAACGGCGGAGGCGGGGAGGAGGGGAGCCGGTGGATCCGTAGCTTCGCGGCGTCGCGAAGGTCATCGTCGTCACGGCCGAGGGGAGTCGGCGGCGTCGCGGTCGTCGTCGTCGTCGAGGAGGGAGCCGGCGGCGGAGGCGGAGGATTTCTCCTAAGAGTGTGTGTGTGTGTGAGAGAGAGAGAGAGGAGGGGAGGGAAATGAGTGGTGGAGAGGAGAGGATAAGGATGGTGGAGGAGAAGATAAGGATGACTAGATTTTTTTTTTGAGGCATGATTTTTGCAAGCGGACCTAATAAAGTTTCATCTGCGAAAATCATATTTTTTTTCAGGTGAGTCACTTAAGAGGTCCGCCTGCGAAAATAAATGTATTTTTGCAGGCGGACCTCTTAAGTGGTCCGCCTGAAAAAATTGATTTTCACAGGCGAACGTTGAGCTCCACCCCCGGTTTACATTTTCCTAGGCGGCCATTTAGCTCTGAGGGTCAAATCCGCTTGGAAAAATAATCTCCCAACATCTGCAAAAATGCTTTTTCTAGTAGTGATGGGTATTAAGAAAGTAATTAGAATTAAACGAAAAAAGGTTGTGATTGGTTGAGAAATGAAGGTAGGTGAGAAAATTGAATGGTAGAGGATTGTTATTGGTTGAAAAGAGAATGTTGGTGAAGATGTTATATTTTGGGACAAACCTTACAGGCTAAAATTTATTATATTTTTGGACGGAGGGAGTAATTCATATATAAAGTTATTATAGACATCTTAATATTAAAGGGTACGTCATCAACCACTGAAACAAATTAACCTAACTAGTTGAGCTAAACTTATTTCGCATCTTTTGTATGTTTGTTGAGAATTAGCTCTAGCTAACGTGATGAGTGAACTCCAATTCACTGTTGTTATTTTCATATTCGAAATATAAAATACTCTCCTTATTTTATCTTATAATTACCATTATCATAAACCGACTACCAACCTATTGATTCTCATAGTCTTAACCTCCCAAGCCGAGCGAATGTCTTGTCACCCAATGGGTAAATTCAATCATTGACATTTTTTTCATCCTTGATTGAAAAAGAGCTTACTCAGTTCTTACACAATTCTACCAGCCAAGAACAACCAAATATTCCGATAAAAAATAATGTTTATGGGAAATGTAGTACTCCCTTTGTAAATTTTTGCGAGGTCTACGTTGCCAGCTTTTCAAATGTTCTGTTTCTCTGATCGACATGAGTCCGGGAAGTTCTTGCAGCAACTTAGCATTAATGTGCTTAATTTACAAGATTCAATCGAATCCATTGACATATATATTATAACCTCGTTACAGTTCATATTGTGCTAAAACCCGTTATTGGGATTATATATTTGAACCCGTCTTCATATCTTAGAGTAGAGCAAACAATATATTGTTTCACACACAAGTATATATGCAGAATGACTCATCAGTATCGATTCCAAACCCTCATATATGCTGAATTTTGAACGGGCACCACTATGAAAACGGTATTGATAAGGGCTAACTGTCAGTGCCGGATCAAGAACCGACGCTAATAAGGTTTTGCACGGTATTATTTTAAAAAGAAAAGAAAAAAAAGAAGAGATTACAAAGCAAACAAAAGAACAGATCAAGAATCAATACATTACATAGCCGATTCATCTAAATCACTAACATATCAATACCCATGCATCCACATAATCAGCTGAGCTGCCACCACCGATACTCGCCGTGGGTAGACAAGTCCGCCCGTCCGCCCATCCTTGTCGAGCGGGCTGCCCACGAACTTATCATTGCGAGATCTGGAGACCATGGCACCACCAAACCCCCACCGACTAGTCGATGAAGCAGTAGACTAAGGAGCGAGGAGAAGAAGCACTACATCAAAAATGATTTTCGCATATTGCCAGGCACCGTATTCGTAGGCGGGCATAGCACATGCCTGCACCTAGACATCTAAGAAAATCAACATCTTTCCATACGAACAGCGTAATCACATGTGTAAACCCCTTTTTATCATCTATGTGGGTTGAAAACATATAGAACCAACACATTTAAATAATTATAGTTGTCGGTTCTAAAGAAATACCATCACCAATACTATAGCTGTCGTTTTTCTAAAAAAAAAGGCACCCGTAAAATCGAGCCGAACCCGCTCCCCCCTTTGCCTTATCTCCTCACCGCACCCACCCCCTCTCTCTATCCAACATATCTCCTCACTCACCCGTCCTTATCTCATCCATCTCTCCCCCTCTCTCTCATCCTCCATCCACCTCTCTCTCTCTCCCCCACCTAATGGCGGCGCGTTCCCCTTCGCGAAGATCTGGCAGGAGGGGAGGCACGGGCTTCCAGGCAGCGGCCCGGTGACGCCCTCCCCTACACCAAGTCCGGTGGGAGGGGAGGCGGTGGGCTACCATGTGGCGGTGGTTCCCTCCCCTCCGCTAGATCGGGAGGGAGGGGAAGCGGCCTAGCAGCTGCGGCAGCGCCATTACGCCATTACGGCTTGTCTGGAGTCTGCAGGAGGTCTCGTCTATACAAATCAATTATAATTATGCAGTAGTGTAGGTTGAGGTGCAGCTCTCATTGAACAAGCTCATTCCCGTCGCCTCCTCCATCTCGCCCTCCCTTCAATAATATGGCATATATTCTTAAGTATAAATTTGTTGTTAAAAATGATTGAAGTTTTAATATAGACGATTATTTAAAAGTAAGACATTAATATAAAATAGTGAGCAGACAAGGACGTACTTCTGTCGCCATTGAGACTCCAAATATCTCCCTATCCACCTTCGTCTCCGACTACGGTTGGGATTCCAGAACTTTCTAGCCAGAGAGGGTGTATGACAAAGGCACAAAAGCAAAGGAGAGCAATCTGATGTACCGTGCATAATCCATGGCACCAAGGGACACTATAATTTTGCTTATGTTTGTCTTAATCCACACCGTTTATTAGCAAACAAAAAATAATTTATGAGTATTTTTTATATATATTCATCTTTGCCTATCATTAATGATGTAAAAGCAAATATTGTGAAATAAACAGTGATAAAAAACCATATAATTAACTTTAAAGATTAAGTTTTAAACTTCAACTGTTTTAGGTAATTATAAGCATAATTGAAATGTTGAGGTTGAAGGCATCCACCACAGGTCCACAATTATATGCTATCGCAGTAGTAATACATAGTATACAGTACAACTTATTTACTACTCCCTCCATTCTCCATTCCAAAATATAAATATTTTTAGACTATCACACAGTTTCCGAGATGCTACTTTAACCAGCAATATTATAAAAGTAGAATATTTTAAATAAAACGAGTTGTATATTATGATAGTTTGTTTAATAATAAATTAAGTAACATCAATTTTACATGATTAATATTTTTTATTTTTTTACTATTAATAGTTAAAGTTAAAAATATTTGATTTATCACTATGCTAAAAATGCTTATATTTTGAGATGGAGAGAGTAGTTGCTTTGGGAAATCGCCAGCCTTCGATGCATCCATAATTTCTTACAGTTCCATGCATGACAAGGGAAAAAAAGATAGTAAAATATGAATATATGATACAGTATACAACACAAGTTAAATAGTATTTATTTTTGGATGGGTCAGCCGTCAAACAAACTTTGAGGATAACTACAAGTTCAATGCAGAAATTCCCTTAGTTTGATTGACGTTGACGAATATAAAAATATTTTTCAGTGTTTTATCCTTGACGGCTGCCCACAGGAAAATATAACCAACGTCAGGTTTTTCCAGGTCCAGTCAAATGTCAAGTCTTAATTTTGAATTTTAGATTATAATCCAAGATGATTGTGAAGTTTAAAATTCGGTTTTAGGTTAAATTTTAGTTGTTTTTTCTGCAACATTAATTGTTCGCGTGCTCTCTTTTCATGATTGCAATAAGACAGGAAAATATCTAAACGAAAATCTTAGTAAACCAAACTTCGGGTCACTAGTAGGAGAATGATTTTTCCATGCGGTTGAATCTGACTTTCGCCTGCGGGTGGGCGGCCCGCACACAACAACCAAGGTCTGCGAAAATCACGATTTTCGCGTGCGGGTGCTTATGTCGCCCGCACAGGAAAATAAAAATCTGGGAAAATAATTTTCAAAAAAACCAATCCGCCGGTGGCTCTGCCGCTCCCGGCAGCCGCCGCCTCCTCCTCCTCGTCGTTGTCGTCGTCGTCGCCGGCCTCCGCGGATCCGAATCCTGCGCTCCCACTGGCCTCCGGGCTCCCCTCCGGCTGCACCGCCGCCGATGCCCCTCCCCTCCGCCGGATCTGGGGAGGGAAGGAAGGGGAGGGGAGCGGGATCCCACCGGGGTGGGGGGAGCGGCCGCCGCCCACCGGATCGCGCTCGCCATCGCCGCGCCGCCGCGCACCGTCGGGACTCGGGGAGAGGAGAGGACGATGGGGAAAATGAGGAGAGGAGAAAAGGAGGAGAGGAGGGAAGAAAAAGAGAGAGAGAAGAGAGGAGAGAAAGTGGGTAGCAGGGAAAGAGATGGTGGATATTTTTGTGTGCGGCTCTCTTAATAGGTCCGCACGCGAAAATAGGCACATTTTCACGTGCGGTCCATTTAAGAGGACGCGCTATTTTTCCAGACACAACCAGTTATGATCCGTTTGCAATCTAAATGACTCCATGTTTAGGAAAATCTTTTGTGTGGTAATGGGTTACAACCCAAACCTGAAACAACCTAGGGCCAAAGCCTATTTGGAAAAGCTTTGATTTCACTTTTTTTTTGGCAGATATATATAGAGTTTGTAGGCTAATGTGAAGTTTTATCAATAATGGAAATAAAGTATAAACTAATTGATGTCATGCACTTTGCTGTAGAATATATGATGAATGTGTATTACATGTTACATAATGTAATAATTGTAGATGATATAACATGTGTATATTAGAGTTAAAATTATTTCTAACATATAATAATTTCTAGAGCTGCTAATGGGTGATGAAGTGTCATGTTTGTATGTTAAGCTTTAGAGCTAATTTTTTTAGATAATGGAATATAACATCCCGACCTTTGCTCAAAAGAGCTATAGCCCATTATTATAATCTAGCACTCAAAACAAGTATTGTCCAAAAATAAAAGCAACCAGCGCATAAAGATAAAAATAACCAGTAAAAGATACGGAGAACACATTATTAAAGTATATTTGTGAATCTCCATCCATAATTGGCAAAAAACTGCATAACCATCGACTCAAGCTTTCTGCATGCAACTTTTAAAAACTCTCTGTATTCATCCTACTTTTGTAACTGTGCTCAAAACCGGAGCCAATATGTTGCCCTGAAAATTACCCGCATATATAAAATATATGGTGATTTATGAAAAACCATGTTTGCATGTTAAGCTTTAGAGCTAATTGGTTCTAACTAATAACTGTTAGTGATGATATGGTATGTTTGCACATTAAACTTAGAGTTAGTGGGTTACCTATACAAAAGGTATAGATAACACCCCTTCGACAAATAACCCTGATTTACCTTAGCCAGAATTATTTTTAGCGCTAGAGATATGGACTATAACTTTTTTTTCAATGAACAAAATGGCCTTCTGAACCGTCTGAACCGGATCATCATTGTCTATTCATTTTAAATCGACACCAATGTATCACAGTTGGTTTTTGATATCAACAAAACAGGGGTAGGAATGAAGTATCATGATTGATTCATAACACGACCAACATTGATATTCAATATTGGATAGTCTACACCATAGTTTGTGTATTGAGTGTCGATTCGGTAGTGATACTTAAATGACAGTTTGTTTTTAAAAGAAATTAATAAATTTTCATATGAAATTGGATAAAGATAAATTTTATGTTAAAGTTTAGATAGTTCGATAAAATCCACGACTATTGTTTTGGATTTAAGAAATGACTTCGAATGGAGACAAACTTTATATGAAAATTATATGAAAAGTATTATCACTGATGGAGAAATGATTTTTGCTGGGTCGACCCAAAACGACAATAATCCCGGTTCCAAAAAGAACCGGGACTAAAAATGATCTTTAGTCCCGGTTGAAAACCCCAGAGGCATTCTATGATCTTTAGTCCCGGTTGGTGTTATGTTTAGTCCCGGTTCATCCCCTGTCAGATTGATGTCAGGGGGCCTACCAACCGGGACTAAAGATCACCACTTTAGTTCCGGTTGGTGTTCCCACAGATCCATATCCCTTATCCTCTCCTCCACAGATCGAATCTCTCCCCTTCTTTCCCTTCCTCCTCTGCTTCCTACATCCTCATCCCGATCCATCCCCTCCACCTCCTCCCCTTCCTCATCCGATCCCCTCCCCTCTCCTCCACCTCCTCCTCTCCCCTTCCTGTCCATCCTCCCCTTCCCCTCCACCTCCTCCCCTTCCTCATCCCCTCCCCTCTCCACCTCCTCCTCTCCCCTTTCCTGCCCATCCTCCCCTTCCCATCCGGCAGCCGACGGCCGCGGCGACGGGCCGAGGCGGTGGGCCGGCGGCCATGGCGGGCGGCAGCAACGGAGTTGTTTTCTCTTTTTTTTTTTAATTTGTGATTCACATGTATAATTTTGTGATTTATTGGATGGATCTGAGATGACCTGTGATGTATTTAATTTGTGTGTAATTTTTTAGGATTTGTGATGTATTTGATTTGTGTGTATATGTAACTTTAAGATTTGTGATGTTACTTTATTTGTGATGTGGATTTGGGGTGTTACTTTGATTTGGGGATATGCTTCCCACTTGATTTGGGAAAAAATAAAAAAAAAGAAAAGGGGACCATCTGGAACTGCCGTATTCTCTCTTTACTCCCGGTTGGTGTTACCAACCGGGACTAAAAAGATGGATCTTTAGACTAAAGATCCATCTTTAATCCCGGTTATTTGAACCGGGACTAAAGATAGTGATCTTTAGTCCCGGATTCGTAGTCCCAGTTGAAAAACCGGGACTATAGGGGGTTACGAACCGAGAGTAAAAAGCAATTCTCCACCAGTGTATGCTCAACAGGATCTTTGTAGTAGTTTTCTTTTGAAACCATTGAAAATGTCAAATAATTACAAGTTTCAGACAATATATAGCAAAGACTAAAGAGAAAGTTATACGCGCTGAGAGAGATTTTAGGTTTGAATCCTATAAACTATACGCACACAAAAATTTTATACGGAGTATTAGTAAATATACAAAATATTTATGAATTCGGAAACACCATAATGGACTACCCTGAAAAAAAAATTACAGGTAACAATAATTTTATAACATGGTAAAGTAAGACGAACAAAATAGAGAACAAAATAAAACGTCGCCTAAAAGAAACAAAAAAGAAAGCCTTAATTCTTCCGAAAAAATTCCCCTCCGCACGTACAGCAGCTAGCTGCACGATGCGGCGCCCCCACCATGACTGCAAAATTTCCAAGTTTCTCGCTAGTTTAAATGCACGCCGCTAGCTTAGCTACTCTCTTCCACCCACAACCCCCAAGCATCAGCATCACAACCCACCAATCGAATCGATCGAACAAGACACGACACCATGCGCCGCCGCGTCTCCTCCTCCTCCTCCTCCTCCTCGTCCTCGTCGCCGGCGAGGCATCACAAGGCGCGGCGCAGCAGGAGGAAGCTCGCCGTCGACGAGGACTGGGAGGCCGCCTTCCGCGAGTTCCTCTCCCGCGACCACGACGACGACGACGACGACCACGACGGTCAGCATGTCGTTGTTGCGCCGTTGATCCGTGGTAGTGACAAGTGCGTCCACGGCCACGAGGTGGTGGCGTCGACGGTCGGCGGTGGCGCAAGCGGCGGACGACGACGAGCCGACGACGACGACGGCGAGCGGCGGCGGCGGCGGCGGAGGGAGAAGCGGAGCTACCCGTACCGCGGCATCCGGCAGCGGCCGTGGGGGAGGTGGGCGTCGGAGATCCGCGACCCCGTCAAGGGCATCCGCGTCTGGCTCGGCACCTTCGACACCGCCGAGGGCGCCGCGCGCGCCTACGACGACGAGGTTCGCCGCATCTACGGCGGCAACGCCAAGACCAACTTCCCCCCATCGCCGCCCACGCCGCCGCCGCCGGAGAAGCCAGCGGCGGAGAGGAGCCCCTCGACGACGCCGACGACGACCACGGAGGACTCCGGCGACTCGCGCATACTCATCGAGTGCTGCTCCGACGACCTGATGGACAGCCTCCTCGCCGCCTTCGACATGACCACCGGCGACATGCGCTTCTGGAGCTAACGAACAACAGAGCAGATTCAGGTAATTAAATCCACACCCAAGCAGGTCTAAAAGTTTTTAACAATTTCATGAAACAAAATTAACAACAAATCCAGTAAGATAAATAGGATTTAACAAGGATTGCAATGGTAATTATTGCACAATTTTACCATTTCGGTGCTTTCAACTGTTCAATCACCGAAAGAAATTCAGCAACTTTTGAAGGGCACTGCTACGCGTACTTAATTTCTTTTTTTCTTCTACAAAACACTTTCTAAACAAGTTCTCGAATGTTCCATTTAATTAGATGGGAGTAAAAAAGAAATCCAGAATTAGTTATAGCATGTGGCATTAGCCATGAAAGTTTTAGTAAAAAAAATTTGCACTTTTGAATGATCTAGATCATAGAGGATCAGTCGAATTCTGTGTGTTCATGCCATTTCTAGCATTTACGTGCAGTATTAAATAAAGTTACTACTATTTTTTTCTTGTTTTCTCTATGTTACTCATCATGATTTTACATTTTTCTTTCCCTTTTGACAGGACAACATAAACGGCACGTCTTTGCAACCTTGACATGCGACTCGCCTAATAATCTTGTCAAACAAGGGCCGCCAGCTTAATTAGCTTTTTCCAAAGGTGGGGAACAATTTTGGGGGATGCAATTAGGACGCACAGAGATGACCCCAACTTGTCAATGGGAATTGAACTCTGATGACCTTTGTAATGATAATCAAGGCACCACATTGTGGGGTTAAGCAAAGTTTTGGCAAATTAGCTTTGCCTTGCAGGAATAAATCAGCATTTCTTTTTTTTTCCTTTCACTGGACCCCAATAAGGTAATTTGCATACATATGTCCCATGGATCGAACAATATGAAAAGTAATTGTATAGTGTTGGTTGCAGAGGTTATCAACACTTATTCGGGTTACCGCGACTCTCGATTAGTCAATCACCCTCTATATATGCTATTGTTGTCGTGATGTTGTCATGGTTATGTACGCTGTGGTTCCCTAGCTTGGGTTGTAGAGTTCGACGCCAAGTTTACTACCATATACCATAAATACAATTCCAAATCCAACTATAATCAAATAGGCCTTATATATTTTAATCTATTCTAACAAATTTCACTGTTATGAATATACCACTATCTAGAAGATGTTCAATTACCATATCGTATCACAAGTCCTTCGTACTTGACTTGAGTTGTTATCTTCGTAGCTTCATTTGATTCGCTCGACAAATCTAATTGTTCGAACTCACCACATGGAAGAGCCATCACCGCTAGCACTCACAACTCTGGCCCCCCATGACAATATGTTAAGAACTAGGCCAAGAGGAACTTTGCAAGCAAAATGGAAGATTGGAAGAACAGACAATCATCAGCATGATAATAATTAAAAAAACTACTCCCTAACCGCTTTTCCTAATTACAGATATCTCTATTATTAACAGCGGAGTCATCCGTACTCCCACCGCTCTCCCTCTCGCGTTAAAAAATCCCTATTAAAAAGCGGTAGTTTAAAAAAAAGTCATACTCCAAATTATATATGGAGCCATTACAATACACGAATATATTATTACTAATATAAGAAAACAAATTCAAGTAAACCAAGTTAGATTGCCTCAGTGCGATTTCGACAATTTCAGGAAGTAATTTATCAAGGCATTCATCATCACCGATCAACAAAAGTTCATCGCTGACAAGTCAGAGCAAGCATCTTTCTAACCATAAGCATTAGCATTAGCATTAGCAGCTGATTGCACGCGTCTTTTATTCAAAACAGCATTAGCGTCTTATTTTTTTAAAAAAAAACTGTAACAATATTAGCATCTTTCTAATCATGCTATGACAGGCATCGGTAATTCACTATGATGGACTCATCGTCGGCACTCGCGGCAGAGCACCTACTGCTAGCATGACATGACATGAGTACTTAACCTTTGGTTTGATTTGATTTACTACTCCACAACAACCAGCTAGTACTACTGATCATCTCTTGTAGCTGCCAAATGATTTTAAACTTTTTTTTTTGACATGGTAAATGATTTTAAACTTGAATGGCAATTTTTTTGCCCTGAGCGGCTGTTCTTTTGTCCCATATTTTTTTTCTTCTAAAAAGGTTGAACGGCTAAACAGCTGAATAATTTCTATAGTAATTATTGGATGTACAAACGAATAAATTAAATACTATAAAGTTAAAAATAAATTTAAAATGGTATTATACATGAAAAGTTTTTAAAGATCGCATAGTTTAGAAGCTTGAGAAGTGTGCGCAATCATTCATCGTTCCATTCCTTAAAAAAAAAAGAACAAGAGAATCAAAATCTGAACCATCAACCATGTAGTTCAGTCGTTATAACTCGTAAGAAAATGGTGGCCTAACCTCCTCCTAATAACACAAAAAAAACAAGTATGGAAGAAAAATGGATGTCGTAAATGTCAATATCAAGCAGGTAGTCAATCCATCGAGATCAGGAGGGAGCTTTCCACCGGTGAGCCGATCAGAGAATGGAGAGGAGGAGGAGGAAAGTGGATCACCTATCAGGGAGCCGCGTCGGCGGCGGAGGATGGAGGAGGCGGCGGCCGGAGCCGGAGCCCGAGATGAGGAGTCGGCTCGAGGTTGGGTTTTCTTGCATGCCAGGCCATCTGCCGCGTGGGCCTGGACCTTCAAGGCCTATTTCACGCTTCACTTCCCCTTTTTTTTAACTGAAATGAAAATTTCTTTTACCAGTTCCAACTTATTTTTCTCGGTGAATATCTGTACTACTTTAAAAATTGAGGACTGCTACAGCACGGGATACCGTTCGAACGGTACACTTTAATGAATCGATTTTTTTTCCTCTCATGCTCGAGATTGTGCAAAAATACAATGAAACAGAAGGGCTCCCCTTGGCTCCCTTGCTCAGCCATAGCAATAGCAAAGGAGGGAGGCATTGAGGAGAGAAAGAGAGAAGAGGAGTCAGTGACAGGTCGCTCCACGATCGCCTAAGAGGCAACTACACGTACCTCCCTCTCCGCGATTTGGTACCAAGTACTTAGGGTACCAGACTTGATCCCTAAAGGTACCAGATCCAGTACCTGGTACCTCGGTATAGGGTACCGCCCATCGTGGTACCAAACCTTGGTACCAGGGTGTCGGGTATCAGATACCCTCCATACACAAAAGTTACACATATTCCACATTTGAGTTTTTCCAAATAAGTTATTCCTATTTGTAGTGTTATGTATTCAAGGCTTAAATGAAGAGATAAATTAAATGTTTACTAGAATTCAAGGAGTCATCTAAATACTCATTGGTTGCATGCTTGCATTCTCTCCTCAATTTTGTAACATTCAAGGTGATTTTAATTTCTCCTTGGTCTTGGTGTCAAAAGTAATATGTGTAATTTTCCATTTGCGAATATGCCTTTTGGCTTATTCCATCAAACAGCCAAACGATGGGGCTGTAAGTTGACCCATATAGACGGAATAATGTTCTATAGTATTTCTGTAAAAATATGGCCGTTCTCTTCTCTTCCCTACCGAACCGGCCTACCCCCACCCTGTATTACTCTGCATCCGACCCCTTCCCCTGTATTACTCTTGATCCCATTGCAATTCATGGGTATAGCACTAATGTGTAAAAAAGGTAGAACATTATTCTCCACAATTTATTCTAATAACAAAGTGGAGAAAGTGTGTAGAAAAAAGGTGGTGCGTACAAATTGAAAAAAATTACCTCAAAATACCTTCTATAAATATTGATATTCAGAGGTGGGTCCCTAAGCCACCTGCATGTGAAAAATGCTTTTTCTTAAAGAGAAAGAAAAATAAAATAGAACAACGTCGATTTAGATCCATCGGAGAGCACATCTACATTAGAGAGTACCATGGCCAAGCTCAAAACATCAACATGCACTAGAACATGAACAAGCAACGACTTCAATATGAGCAGCATAACATGAACAACAACAGTTTCGCCATCATCGTCTCAGTCCTTGCGCGAACACCACCGCCAAGCACCACAGCCTCAATCTAGATCTGGTTATGACCGCAGCTATAGGAACAGCAAGTGGTTCAGAATGCATTTAGATCCGGTACTCCTGATCGGCGCTCCCAAGCATTGGTGCACAAGATCCGACCTCCTCCATCTTCCTTCCCTCCCCCTCTGCACTTCACCGACACCACTGCCCTTCTCCTAGTAAGCTTGAGGTGAGTGGAGAGAGAGAAAGAGGGAGGGAGGGAGGGATGAGAGGTTGGGGAGAGACCAAGGAAGATGAGGGCTCAGATCTCACCTTGGTTGTCCCACTCTCCTATCGGAATCCATGCCAGCACCCCTCCCAGATGGTACCTAGCCCTGTGCTGGGCCTCCTCATTCTCGCCACAGTATCTATTGTAGGGATGGCAATTTTACCCATGATGGAAACAATTATATATATATAACCACCATGATGCAATGAAGAAAAGTCAATTGACTCATTGCATCGTCTTCCCTATCCCTATGGCGCCTATGAAGAACAATACAAGGGTGCTATGGCTAGCAATTCTAGTGGTCATGTCCATCACCTTCTTCTACCAGCATGCAATAGGGAGGAGCATAAGTATGCTTTTATCTATTTTATCTCCCGAATGATCACATGATCGTCCGCTCCCCGGTTGGGCAGTAAGCGTCGGAGAAGGTCAATCACATATTGGAATTAGAAATTGTGTTCTGCATAGGTTTATTGGATGGTCCAGATCTAAATTGGTCATGTTCTCTGATTAGTGAGTGCCCTGCCTATCAATGCGTGCTCTTCTGTAAAGACCGTGGTTTCAAGGAGGGTGAAAGCTGCTACAAGATCAAATGAGATATCTTCTGTAGCTGTGGACATATCCCATGGATTCCGCCTCCGGGGATACCACATGTTTAGAGTTTTTCTTTTAAAAAATATTGACCGCTAAGGGTCTAAGAGATGATGCTGTGATGAGGTGGATCATAAATTTATAATAGAGATGATGCTGTGATGAGGTAGATCATAAATTTATAATAGTCTCGTATGGAACCATTGTTTTAAGATGTTTTTGATGCTTAGCAAAGTTACATGTTCTTTTATCTTAACTGTTAACACTATCATGCTTTAAAAAAGAACACATCAGTTTGATAAGGAAAATAATTACAATGATCACAGTTCATAAAATAGCATGAAAAAAACAAGCAAATATTATGGGTTGGAATCAATAGAATCCCTTCCAAGTTAGTCGGAAGCTTTAAACCTTTTAAAATGGAAAAGTTATAACTTAGAGGCCCACCAGCAGCGCCAGCGCAACAAGGCAGAAAAATAAAAAAAGCCGAAGAACTAAAATTCTCCACCCACCTGAAAAAAAAAAAAATTCTCCGCCCGAAATCGCGACCCCACCAAAGTCCAAACCCCGCATTCCCCCCACGCTTTCCCCCCCGCGAGCCTTCTGGAAGAAGCACGCATCGATTGACCGCGACCGACCTCGCCGCCGGCGACCGTACGGATTCCGCCCCTCCCCGCCGCGGCGGCGGCACCACCGGGGCGCGCGCGCCGGGATGGCGCTGGAGCTGAGCCTGGTGTCCGCTTCGCCCCCTGGTGGGCTGGCGGCGAGCCCGCCCCCGCCCGCCGCCATCCCGGGGAAGGAGCAGCAGGTGGCCGGGGTGGGGATCCTGCTGCAGATCTCCATGCTCGTGCTCTCCTTCGTGCTCGGCCACGTCCTCCGCCGCCACCGGTTCTACTACCTCCCCGAGGCCAGCGCGTCTCTCCTCATCGGTACGTACGCGCGCTACGAATTGATCGTGCGAGTCGCAAACCCTAGCTGTCAAGGATCGTTTCGTTTATAGAGTTTGGATTAGTTTGTTGAGGTGATTATTGGTTTGTGGGATTTAGAAATTAGAAGTGGGATGTTCAGATGGAGATGGTATGGGGATTGATGCATGTTTCCGATGCCCTGCAAATACTGTGAAGGGTTGGAATTCAGTGCCATTCTAGGTGAAATGCGAAAATGAGCCGGGATCATGCTAATAATGTAGATAATTCATTTTGTCTGCCTTTGCCTCTGTGGTAGCTTTTCTACAAGAAACTTAATTCTAGATGAAATTTTCAGCGAAATGAGAAGGGATCATACTATTAATGCAGATGATTCATTTAGGAGATGCTGCATGGTAGCACTTAATTTGTCTACCTTTGTACCCCATTTATTGGGATACACAATTCTTTCGAGCCATGGCATCATAATATTAGGTCCCGTTTGTTTCCACTACAAAGAGTGGATAAAGTTTTGGATATTCGTGGCACGCTTTTCAAACTGCTAAACGGTGCGTTTCGTGCGAAAACTTTCTATATGAAGGTTGCTCTAAAATATTAGATTAATATATTTTTCAAGTTTGTAATAATTAAAACTTAATTAATCATACGTTAATACCACCTCGTTTTGGGTAAAATACTTAGTCTTCATCTTTATCTTTATCTTGAGGAGAAAAGAACACCACCTTACTAAAGTTAACACTAACTAGCTAGATTCTATGGCATAGGGCGTCACAGCATGAGTAATTTTTTAAAGAAAAAGATCACCGATAATATGTTCTGAGTTTATCACAGAAACAAGTTGATGATATGATAATTTTATATTAAAAAATAGAGCTGTATCAATGAGACCGTGGAAAGATAGAACCTCAAGTAAAAAGGGAACGTAAAGAATGGATCAACACCATTTCCTTGTATGGTCATAAGCTGGTAGAAGGAATAGAAGAAATGGATAAATCATACGTTTCGACTAGAATAATGGCAGTTTTTTGTTGGCTTATTTCTGTTTTTTGGTTGAGTTTAATGCCATTTAAGTAATGCCATGAATGGGAATGCAAATTATATATAAAAAATAAAAATCAATACATAGATTTAAGGACCTCCCCTCAAATGTACATGGCGCTGTAAGTTTTCCTTTGCTTGATTTTTTTATGTAGTTAATTTGGGGTAGGAACTAGTTCCATGGTTTCTGTTTTACCTTGTTCCCCTCATATGGAGAAATTGCATGACCTGTCATCCATTTGTGTTACCCTGCAAGTTTCAAGTCTGGAAAAGAGAAATTTAAATGAAAATTTGTTGAATTTTCTTATTCCGCTTGCCTTGTTGTTACTCATGGGAAACTCAACAGTAGGGTCAATATTAAAGTCATAAATGATACATGAGTAAAAACATATGTTCTTAATAACAAACCATTTTCAAGTATAAATGCTCGATTTGCATGCCTTGATTAGTAGTAGCTATCCTTTGATCAAGGTGAACAACTACAATCCATGTTCTGCTTGCATAGAAGCTGAGCTGATGCAAATCAAGCTCAGTTACATGAGTAAAAACTTCATCATGAAAATAAGTTGAGTTCTCTAGTTCTTTTGTATTTTCTTAAATTTGTCATATGATTTCCTTTATGACAGACTCGCGATATCAATATCATTTTGATCATGCATATTGTGGACACCCTTTATGTATGGAACTTTAATGATTCTGTTACAGGTCTAGTTGTCGGTGGGCTTGCTAATATTTCAAATACAGAGACCAACACTAGGTTTGTGTTGTTTTATTAACATTTATACACAATGCAAGAGTATTTTTCACATGATGTAGACATATGCTATGCAAGATTTGGGAGTTATTTCATTCCCGTATCATGCTTATTATTATCAGGAATTCAGGATCTTATGCATGCTGTATGTATGCTTTCCATTGATTCTATCTTGTTTCCTTCAATGTGCAGGATGTGGTTCAACTTCCATGACGAATTTTTCTTCTTGTTCTTATTGCCTCCAATAATATTATATCCTTTTGATTTTCAAATTCAAACTTAATTTCTTATACTGTTCTAAAAGATGCTTCATAATATCTGAATACGTTTTCCTTGACTTCATAGAACCCAATCAGGATTCAGTCTATCCCCAGTAAGTACCTCATGATGGCAATAATTCAAATTGTCTAGACTTCTTTCCTTGAAATAATAATATATTTTTTTACAGAAACCATTCTTTGCAAATTTTGGGGCTATTGTAACTTTTGCCATCCTTGGGACATTCATTGCTTCTGTTGTAACAGGAGTTCTCGTGTAAGAATTTCACAAACTTTTTGTTCTAATTCTGTCTGAAGTATTTTATCTTACTAGTCAACCTCTATCATACTGCAGCTATCTTGGTGGGTTGACATTTCTAATGTACAAACTTCCATTTGTTGAGTGCCTCATGTTCGGTGCTCTTATATCTGCAACTGATCCTGTCACTGTGTTATCAATATTCCAGGTGCTTATTTTTTTCACGTATCTCGTTCTTGGACATGTGTACTTATAATTCACGTAACTGCC
The DNA here is from genome assembly GCF_034140825.1 of Oryza sativa Japonica Group. NCBI lineage: Eukaryota > Viridiplantae > Streptophyta > Magnoliopsida > Poales > Poaceae > Oryza > Oryza sativa. The sequence goes on along the minus strand of NC_089043.1, from coordinate 10,711,295 downwards.
TTGCATGGCTAGAAGGTGATTAGGATATCATATAGATATAGATTGGGAAGAAAACTTTGTATGAGATGCTTAAATTTTTCATGCACGAAACTGCACACATACACATACACACTTTACCAATATGAGTAAACCTCTTATCTCAGGAAACCTATCCTAAACCATGTACTACATCTATAGGGAAACATGCCTAACTAGCAAGATGACTAAGGTACCGTTTGAATTAGCAAATCCATCATTTGATTTTCAGCTTATAATAAGCCACTGCTAAATTTGATTTTTAAAACTTAATTTTGGAGTTGATTTTGGGGTTTCTTCATCATGTTTTATTTTTGAGCATTGGCTTTTAAACTACGAATAACACAGATATAAACGGTTTACACATAATTTCTTTTGGGTTGCTTCTATGCCGTTTTATGGCTTATCAGATATAGGCCAAACAATAAGACTGTAGATGATTGGTGGATGAAAGCTGCTGGATGATTTACTTGAATATAGGGATAAAATAAATATTATATATCGTAAACTGAACAAATAGCTTATAACAAGTGGTCCAAGGAAGCAATGCAGTAGAAGATTTTTTTTTTTTTTGAGAAAACATAGTTTTAGAAGCGTGGAGCAAATAATCCGGTGGATAGTCTGAAAAGAACAGGGCCTAAGTATTAATGCACCAGCAGGGCTAGGAAACAGCACATATTGATACACTCTTGTGAACAGATTTTTGTTTGAACTTCGCTGTTGCATTATGATTTCTATATTACATGATGTTGTCTAATACAAAAAGAAAATTTTAATGAGGTTGTAAGCAGTCAATAAATCAGAAGTTGTCTCTGTTGTTTGATGTTTTAAAATTGTTGTGTTCTCATTCTTGAAAGACGCATCATCTTCATTTCTTTATATTGCTACTAGTGAAGCATACCATAGACTCTCAGTACTATACATGGAACCCCACTTTTAGAGGCAAATGATTGTTTATGTAAGTAAATGTAAAATAGAAACCTGGTTGCAATGCTAAATGAATATGAAACATTCTGAAAGCAAATATTATCCTAATGCCCAGGTAATTGATAAAAAATGTGCTAAACTCGTAACACTGTTTTGTTGTAGTTTCAGTGTTGTACCATATTTTTGGTAGCATTTGGCTTGAACTTGAAAACAGATCATTACTACTAGATTTTGATGCACCATCAGAATTTACAACAGAAGTTTGTGGTGGTAAAGTTACTGTATATTTAGTGTAACATACTGAATCAGTGCATGCAGCCATTATTATTATTTTTTATGTACTTTGATATATGTCCTTAGCCAATGTTTTTTTTAAAGATGTTCCATTGTTTAAATATGGCATATTAAAAAATGTTGGAGGATTAGTGGCCATATGGATGTTGGGAATCTGAACTAATGATGCATCTCCTGAAATTATTCCATGCAGGAGCTGGGCACTGATGTTAACTTGTATGCTCTTGTGTTTGGAGAATCTGTTCTAAATGATGCGGTTTGTTTTTACTTCTTTCGAGTGCATGCAATAGTAGTAATTACTTTTGTTTATGACTAACATGCATATCTTATTTGGATAGTGCAGATGGCGATTTCGCTTTACAGGTCTGTCTCTTTCAATTACATATAATTCTTTTGACATATGCATTTCTTGCTTATATCTATCCTTTTGTTCAGGACAATGTCATTGGTCAGAAGTCAAGCAGCAGCTGGGGAGAACTTCTTTATGATGGTTTTCCAGTTCCTTGAGACCTTTGTTGGTTCATTGTCATCAGGTTGCATCACAGCTCAGAATATTCTCAACTATTTCAAAGGGACCTTTGGCATTGTGGTTGCCTTCTAAAATTGGTTCTGTTTGATGCAAGCTAATGAACATCATATATTTTAGAGCAATATAAGAATTATTTTACTAGAATAGGTAAAAACAATGTTTTAATGTATGGTACATAACAGCACAGCAGGGCACAGTATTAATGGCTGGATCTTATATAATATGCTACCCCTTCATGTTAGCAAAAATGCTCTAGCAAGTTTAGTCATAAACGTTCTCCCTTTTGAGGAACTAGACTCTGATGATCAAATACCAAAATTTAGTTTTATACCGTAGATGCCCGGAAAATATGTACCTGCTTTTACTCGGGGTTGAAATTTTCTGGACAACGATATATTCTCCATCACTAATTCGAACTGATCTAGTCCCTTTCATAGTCATTGTCAATTCATTAGCTCATGTAACCATTCCATTTGTCGGATTGCAGGTGTTGGAGTTGGATTTATCTCTGCTCTTATATCCTTTTCCTAAGTTCTACATGGAAACTCTGTTTGCAAAACATGAAAGACTATGCATGCTTAGTATTGACCAGTGTGTGTTTAATCTTATCTTCATATACCAATTCAAAATCTTCCTCTTTAAACAACTTTCACAAGAAATGTTCTTCTCTTAGATTAGCAGCAACAAAGAAAACATGGTAGAATCTAAATTGCAATATTCATTTTCTTCTTATGGTCATGTTTTCCATTGCTCTTATTGAATGTTAGCTAAATCTTCATATGCTTTTTAGTGGCAGTTGTGTTATCAGTCCTTGGCTCCTTATAGCTTTGTGTAAAATGCATTATTTTTTTCTTTGTAATAGTGTTAAATTGCAATATTTATGTATTACTATTTACCATTTACTCATTGCTTGTTTTACGGTAAATTATTTTATTTACTACTTGATCTTGTGCAACCTTGACCACTCTGTGTACCTGTTTAAGTATGCTGGACTGGATATTGACAAGTAAGTCATATCATGCTACCTGCTTTTAGTTCATAGACTTTTTCATGATTTCATACGAAATATGTTGCCAGTCTAAGCCTGCTGAATTGTTAACGGTTTCAGTCTTCAAAACTTGGAGTGCTGCCTTTTTGTTCTCTTCCCATACTTCTCGTAAGGACACTTAAATACTTCACTCTACCCTTCTTCTATACTTTTTTTATTAAAATATTTCGTATCAATTCTAGGTATATGTTAGCAGAAGGACTTGGGTTGTCAGGAATTGTTTCCATACTATTCACAGGAATGGTAAGTACAATATGCAATATTGCAAAATAGCATATTATATGAAAAACCATATCTGCACACCATGGCTATGTCTCTTGGAATCATACTTGCTATTTTTTTTTCTCAGGTTATGAAGCACTATACATTTTCCAATCTCTCAAACAACTCTCAGCGCTTCGTTTCTGCCTTCTTTCACTTGCTGTCATCTTTAGCAGAAACATTTGTGTAAGCTCAGGAGCTTTGTTTGAGTAATATAAAAACAACCATTCCCTTTTGCTCTTAATGGACAATTCCTGAATTCATTTTTCAGGTTCATTTATATGGGCTTTGATATTGCCATGGAAGAACATAGCTGGTCTCATGTGGGCTTCATATTCTTCTCAATTGTATCCTTAATTTTGTTTTTCATTTTCCTAAATCGCCAGTTTTGGCCTTTTCTCTGTTTGGTAGAAAATTGGTTCCTTGACTTACTGAACAACACAGATATTTATAATCATTGCAAGGTACTGTCATGACTTATGAGCCCTCTATGCAAATATAATACTTAATTGGCAGCCAAAGCCACAGTTTTGTCCTGATTTGCAAAATTATGTCTTCTCTATAGTAAAAGCATGTAGTAGTGGGATGTATATGAAAGATCTATCCCTTATTTATGTGCATCTATGACCATTCAATACAGTTTAGACTTTAGAGAAATGATAGATGTCGCGAGAGCTTATATCATTTATCTACATGCTTGAATATATGACTGCAATAATGTTAGACCAGATGTAGAAAATCTGTCCCAAGTGTCAAATTGATCAGTTCCAAGTTAAGCCTCAGTGTAGGAACAGAATTTTCACAATTTTTCACTTGCATTTATGATGTAATTTATATGTACTCCCTCCTATTTTAAATTACTTGTGGTTCTAGGTTTTTCCTAAGTCAAACATTCTAAGCTTTGATCGTCCATTTCTATACACTTGTATAGTTTAACATCATAAGCTTTACTCCCTCCATCCCAAAATATGTTGACTTTTAGCTGGCAAGAAGTTGCTATATTTTGGGACGGCGGTAGTATATTTTTAGATTCACCCTGAGAAATATACGGATTTCTAAAAATTAATGGTCAAAGATTGACATGTTTGACTTAGGACAAACCTAGAACGATAATTAATTTGAAACAGAGGGAGTATTCAGTTTTACATTGGTTGTTTCTCATCTTGGCGGTGGTGTTTAACTTTATACATTATTTACTCTGCAGGGCAGTAAATGTCTTTTCTTGTGCATATTTGGTTAACATGTCACGGCCAGAACATCGACGCATACCTCTAAAGCATCAGAAAGCACTTTGGTTTAGTGGTGAGGGCAGATCGCCATTACAGCTGGTAGTTTATATGATTCACATTTCATTCAAGATAATTGTTCTTATTTGTACAAACAGGGCTTAGAGGGGCCATGGCTTTTGCACTTGCTCTCCAATCTGCCAATGAACTTCCTGGAGGACATGGAAAAACAATATTCACAACCACCACAGCTATTGTTGTTTTAACGGTACCTGCACGTTTTCCATTTTCTATTACTTTGACTTCAATAAATGGTGACACTATTGATTGGAATGCTATTGTTTATTCTTACGGCCGTCCTTCAGATGGCATGTCATGCTTGCACATATACTCTACTAGTTGGGTAACTTCTCTGTGCATATGGTACTTTCAAATAGGCAATTTATTGTTGATGTGGCTGCCTTACAAAATTAGTTCCATAGACCAACCAAAATTTTCCAAACCATTAGGAAAATACAAGGCATGGAAATTCAAATTGCTACATGCATTCTGTGCATTTTTTTTCCTGGTGTTGCACGTATGGGAGTCCTGAATCATTGAACTAACAATGAGATAATGCATCAGTAGGAGTAGGACTAGTGCAATATTAATTGAAAGTAAACTGAACAGTTCTAATCAATCACCTGAAACCTCACAGGTACTTCTTATCGGAGGATCGACGGGCACCATGCTGGAAGCTTTGGATGTAATTGGTGATGAAAACAGATCAATAGAAGTAAGCGTCGTTTTTTTTTTCATAATTCTGAATGGCTTGTCACTACTCTCTTTAAGACTTAAGATGGACCTGGGCTACAGAATACTGTTCCAATTTCTAGAAGCAAAAATATTATCATCAAAGGTGGCTGATTTGGTTATCTTGTTTCCATTGCCCATCTGGTTCATCCAATGAGACTACGGTTGATTAACTGTGTTATTGGTCATTGCACGATTTAGGTTATTTGGTCTTGTATAATTTGCTTGTTTCTTATACTTTAAAGACAATTAGGAGTTAGGACTAAAGACTTCTGTGTGACACCACTTGCAGAATTATGACGACAACAATGGTTACATCCCCCCAACGTATGAGGAAGGTTCATCATCTGGAGGAGGATTAAGAATGAAACTGAAGGAATTCCACAAAAGGTACTACCTGTCTTATGTTTCCATTCGCTACACGTCATAACATGAAAAAAGGAAATGCTTATCGCCTTGTAATGATCATGCAGCACGACATCGTTCACTGCCCTTGACAGGAACTATCTGACTCCATTTTTCACCAGTCAAACTGATGAGGATGATGATGTCTTCGGTAAGTAGCTTATTCTTTTACATGGTAGCTAGCATACAAGAGTCCGCATGATACTGCAAAATGATCTTATTTGCCTAGTCTGAAATGTGTTGTATCGTAATTGTATTATCAACTTAATTTTTACTGCATGGGCTGCAGTTTTTTTTGATCTTTTCCCCTCAATTGCTGAGACTGTTCATTGTTGTCTTCTTGTTTTGTGATATAGGTGAACAACCCCAAAACCAGAGACGCGGATTCTATGACCAATAGCTTGGATGAGTTGCCACCTGACAGCCACATACACGATACTTAGCATGGTAGCATGTGATGAGATTGGAAGCGATCGTAAGTATACAACTTCTCATAGTTGAATAGCATATGAAAGAGCATACCGTAGGATAGATATCATAACACAACTTGATTCGTCGGCGATGACGAAAGCATGCTGCTTCATGTATATATTTTAGGCCTCGATTAGTACGTGGTGGAGCTGTAATGAGACAAAAATGATTGTAAGGGAAAAAAAACTGAGCCCAAGCCCATGTCATGAGTTAGAATGATTGCAATAACCCAGAGCTGATCATTGGCAGCTTACTGTCAAGTTGGAAAAGCATGTTAACCAAATCACCAGCTGTGTCATTGGCTGGTCTTGAAGTTACTGATCATCATTGGGGCTTAAATCATTCATGTTTGAAAACTTGTCGAATTTCCGATGACACTTGTTGGCTGTTGCATTCAATATGATAGTGGTACTAGTACTAGTAGTACCATATTGTCCTTGGATGTGCCGTGTTGATGACACTCAAAATATCTGCCGTTGTCCGGCTACTGAATAGAAATTGGCCATTATGCCACTCCCAAGAGTGGGTTTCGCCAAAATGCCATTCTGCCGAATGGATTCGTTAAAATGCCATGTACAAGAGATACCAAACATTTGTTTTGCCATTTGCGCCAATTCTCTCCATTTTTACCTAATTTTGCATCTGGGCTGACCAAAATACCCCTTCGGGCTGGTTCAAGACCAGTACTCCGCAACACCTCCTCCGGCTGTGCCGCCGCCGCCGCCTGCGCGGACCAGTACTCCGCCGCGACGCCCGATAACTCCTCCGTCACGTTCGGTGACGACGAGGCCGACAACGAGTCGCATAGCAGCGAAGGCTACGAGCCCGAAGCCAAGTGCTGGTAAGCCATCATCACTCAATCAGCAATCAAAACGTAAATCTCCACGTGTGTGCATGTGTTCTTGGGTCTCATGGATGTCATGGCTGTGTGGTTTTAGGAAGGAGGATGCTGACAATGAGGGTAGCTCCGGCGGCATGGGCGGCGGCGCTGGCGGGAAGCCGGTGCGCAAGCCGAGGCTTGTGGTGCACACGCTGAGCGACATCGACGTCAACATCGACATCCTCGACGCCGGCTTCCGGTGGAGGAAGTACGGCCAGAAGGTCGTCAAGGGCAACCCCAACCCAAGGTAATCAATCAATCAATCTCCTCACTAATCAAAGAATTAACCAGATAAAATTCCGTCGATAAGTCGATCAATCTCTGTTCTTGTATGCATCTCTCTAATAATCAATCTGTTCTTGAATGGCAGGAGCTACTACAAGTGCACGACGGTGGGTTGCCCGGTGCGGTAGCACGTGGAGCGGGCGTTGCACGACACGCGTGCCGTGATCACCACATACGCCGGCGCCGTCGTCCAGCGCGATCCGGCCGTCGGCTGTCTCCGGCCAGCAGGGGCACTACACCCTCGAGATGCTCCCCAATCCCGCCTGCCTTTACAGCGGCTAACGGCGCCGGCGCGGCGTTCCAGCGCACCAAGGACAAGCCGCGGGACGACCTGTTCGTCGAGTCGCTCCTCTGCTAGTGCCACTGCTAGCCCGAGCCGATCTGGGCCCCACATCGCCTGCTTCCCATGTGACCGAGTTAGAACAAGCAGCCGAAAGGGCATTTTGGTCAGGTCGGGTGCGAAATTGGGTGGAAATGGAGAGAATTGGTCCAAATGGCAAAACAAATGTTTGGCATCTCTTGTGCATGGCATTTTAACGAATCCATTCGGCGGAATGTCATTCTGGCGAAACCCACTTTTGACAGTGGCATAATATCCAATTTCTCACTGTATTCACGTTACGTTGTTCATGACACTCGTAGTAACATAATTGCCGTACTCTTTGTTCCAAAATAAATCAAACTTAGATAGTAGGAGTACTTTGTTTAGATTCGGGGTAGTATTAGATTGTATCATAGTTGTACTTCAGTGTAACGTCGCTGCTCGTCGTCCCTGGTACACTGTACACGTAGTGCAGAGCTAAATATAATTAACAATATAATAATGATGGTTGCAGCAATAAAACTTGTATGAATTTATTGCCTATTTATTTATTACAATGAATACTCCCTCCATACTCATAAAGGAAGTCGTTTAGGACAGCGACACGGTCTTCAAAATACAACTTTGACTTCTCGTTTCTATAAAAATATTTATTGAAAAGTGATATATTTATACTTTTATGAAAGTATTTTTCAAGACAAATCTATACATATAATTTTTACATTTTTAAACTCAACAGCTTGAGAGTTTTTCATAATTTATATTCTCAAGGTTTGACTTAAACATTGTTCTAAACGACTTTCTTTACGAGTACGGAGGGAGTATCTAATAACAGGTACAGTAGAAAGGTTCCATAGCCATAATTTGAAGTAGTACTACGTCAGTTTGGTCCTTGACGTAGTTAATTGCAATACTTGATTGATGAATAATGAGCCAACAAAGATGTCCTGAATCATCTACGGGGAAAAGCATTCCCTAATTTTTTTTGCCGCTCCTGATGTTTTATGCGCAAAACGTACGAGGCCCCATCGTTTCCTCTATTTAGCATTAGTTGCTACCAAAATTTTAATTTTAAAATTTAATTTTTGAAGTTGATTTTGAAGCTTTTTTCCATCTAATTTTATTTTTAGAATTGGCATTTAAGTCGCTAAAATTAGAATGAGTCCATGGGACATTGGGTTCCGCCAACAAAACAAGAGGAAACCGGTACCTGCGAGACTGGCGAAGTCGGCACAAGAAGTAGGCAAAGCTAAAGAGGATTTTGAGTCCTCTGCTCTAACCAGCCATATTATTATTTTGCTAATACACCGTATGACGTATTATCCATATTCGGCCAAAAGGCCTAAAACTCAAAAGAAGAGGTTATGTTCAGATTGGAGAGAATCGTTTATTCGCACTCATGTTTCCTAAATGGCTAAAAATACGTTTCTTTTTAAATATTTATATAGAAAAGTTGCTCTAAAAACCATATTAAATCTACTTTTAAGTTAAAAAGAAATTAATAATCAGTTATTTATGCGGTCGGCTCATTTTGCAATCTCCATTTGTAGAAATCCTGCGTTTTCTCTTCACCAAACGGGTTTGTGTTACATTATCGAGATCACCGATGATGGATGTTGGAACGCCGATGACGCCGCGGAGAGCTCCCCCGTTTTGGTCGGTGGAGGCGGCAACCCCGCCATCACCACTCGACTGCAACAACACACAAAGGGACAAACACAGATCAGCCGTTCATCTGGCGACCCCGCATCTGGCAAAATCCTCACGGGGCCTCACATCCCCTTTCTCGCCGGCGCCGTATTAAAACAACCCGATCCCTCGAAACTAGCCGTTACGCGTCAACGGCTACTTCTCCTTATCCCCACCTCCTCCTCCTCCCCCCCCTCTCTCTCCTCCTCCTCCTCCATTCCGATCTGGTCAGATCGCCGCCTCCCATGGCCATCGCCGCGCCGCCCCCGCCCCCGCCCCCGCCCCAGCGTACGGACATGCCGGCGGCAGCGGACCTGCCACCACCCCCGCCGCCGCTCGCGATCCCGCTCCCGGAGACCACGCGCCGCCCGCGCCGCCGCACCAGGGAGGTCAGCTCCAGGTACCTCTCCTCCACCACCCCGGGCCCCGTCCCCTCCTCCCCGCGCCTCTCCACCTCCTCGTCGCGGACCCCGTCCCCGAGGGCCCACCGCCCCCGCGCCGCCACCCCTTTCGCCAACGAGAACCACCCGCCGCCGCCGCCTCCGCCGTCCACGGCGTCACGCAGGCGCGCCGTCCTCAAGCTGTTCGACGACGGTTCCGGCGGCGCCAACCCGCGCGCGTCGGCTGCGGCTGCGGCGGGGACGCCGCGGGCCCTGCACCGGTCGACGAGCGGGCCGGCGGCGGCCGCGGCATCCACCGCGCGGAGAGGGTACCCGCGCATGCCGACGCCCGCGCGGGCCGCCTCCTGCCCGTCGTCGTCGTCCGCGGCGGCCGCGGACGACGCCGCGTCCTGCTGCTCCTCCGACACGGGGTCCACCTTCACCGACCTCTCCGAGGTCGACGGGATCGCGCTACCGGCCGCGCCATGCGAGAGCCCGCCGCTGCTCGGCCCAGCGTCCTGCCGTGGGGGCCGTCTCTCGTCGGAGCTCCGCTCGTCGGTGCCTGAGTCCGGTGGATCAGTGAGGGCGTTGAACCCGCTGTGCTACCGCTCGCTCAATTCGGCCCTGTCCGGTTGCCCGGCGCCGGCGGGGAAGGCGGCGGTGAACGCCGCGAGACCACCGCAGCCGCATGGGGTGAAGGCAGCCGAATCGAAGAAGGTGGCCATGATTGGAGGGAGGAAAGTCCCCGGGAAGCAGGAGGACGTGCACCAGCTCAGGATGCTGGAGAACTCCTACCTCCAGTACAGGTTCATGAACGCCCGGGCAGAGGCCGTGGCAAGGGCCAAGGCTTCAGTGGCAGAGGTGAGGTTTTCTTTCACGACTGGCTTGTTTTGCTGATCTGAACCTCGATGATTATGGAATTTGGAGTCCCAATTAGAATACTGATGATGTGGTTTCTTCCTCTCTTGGATGAAGAAATCCCTCTTTGGGCTTGAGGAGAGGATCACTGCGCTGCGGGTATCTGTCGCCGAGAAGAAGATGGAGGTGGAGAGGATGAGGAGGGAGCAGACATTGCGCTCTGTTGTTGATGCTCAGGTATAGCGAAATTGGGCTCCTCCTTCTTTCTGTAAATTTTGAATTGCTATGGGGCGTTTTGCGTAGTAATTGGTCCAAATGAAAATGAATGAATATTGAATTCGATGCGTGGGAAAGTGGTGAATTGATGTATCACATGATGTATCAAATAATTTACTGACTCATGTGACTTGGGGTAGTGTTATTTTGCACCAACATCACAAGTTCACAACCTTTCATCTCAGTTGTCATTCTATGGTACTCGGTAAATTGGATCCATACGTTTATCTTGAAATCCAGATCAACCCACTGGCCTGCATTACTAGTTTAATCTCTGAATATTTTTTAAGAAAAAGAGGAACATGTTATTTTTAAGAAAACTTAACCTGTGGCTCCTTTTGTTTTCCTATTCTAGTATTCTGTTGTACTATCAAATTTAATATTCAGAGAACCTAAGAGCTAGAAGCCACCAAATTGAGAGAAGACCTATACTACTGACTGCATTATTATAACAGTAGATTTATCATGTTATTATGACATAAGTTTTACAATGTTATTATGACAGTAGTTTTCATCATGTTCGACTTGTTAAAATTTCTTTTCTGGCCAAACTTTCAGGTACCGCACTTGGATCAATGGTGTGATCTTGAGGGGGATCATTCAAGCTCTCTTATCGGGTTAACATCAGCCCTGTATAATTCTTCACTTAGACTACCAGTCATTGGGAATGTTCGGGTATGGTTTCATTTTAACCACGTCCAATGCTACATCAATTATGAAAGTAATGCAGATTAAGCATTTCATTATTTGTATTAAGGGGAAAAAATTCTTCTACTGTTTGCAGGCAAATAGCGAGGAAATTACAGAAGTTCTCAACTCTTCTGTACAACTGCTGGAACCAGTGTCTTCTTGTGTTAAAAATTTTCTACCAAAGGTGAGAAACCATATTAACCTTAAACATTTTACACCTTTCCAAGAGTTTGGGAGTTCGTAATGCCACATGTAAACTTATTGGAGTGGCTCCTGGCCCTGGGGAGTTAATGCAATAGAACGTATGACAGACCTTTGAATACCATACCAAGTCCTGATAATCTTATTTTACAACTTTGATCCATAAAGTAAGAAAGCTTCATCTAGGAACTTCACTGTGTTCTTCCATTGATGCAAATAAAATCTATCTGTGTCCAGGTTCAAGAAGTTGACGATGTGGCTGCTAAGCTTGCCCAAGTTATAGCTAGTGAAAGAGTTGCGATTGAGGAGTGCGGGAATCTCCTCTATCAAGCTCACAATTTGCAGGTATTGTTTTGGACATTTCGTGAAATTTCGTGAAATACCTACCTACCGCGTTAATGATTTTGAATTTATGTAGATGCGAGAGTATAGCTTGAGGAGCCAAGTCATGCAACTGAAGCAGCAAGACGAACCAAAATGAAGAAAGAGGAGTTCAAAAACAAACACGCACCAAACTCATTTGTTTGACAGGCAGAACACAAATTTTTTGTTTGTGCTTATTTGTGATCAGGCCAGCTGATCATACATGATTAAAAGCAGAAGCATCCTTCTGCACGGCCCAAGATTCTTTGTGGTACATATGTTAATTCTTTTGTCGGTCATTTGTTTCTGTCATCATAGAAGCATTCTTGTTTGTTAGTGTTCGTAAGAACTGTCAGAATTGTGGTTCTGCAAATCAAAATTTTGTTTATTCTTTGTATATATACTTTCCATAAATAATTATTGACTTAATTTTCTTTCAGAAAATCCAGAGACGACTTGTGTGAAGAAAGTTGTATTGCCAATAGATGTAGAACTAACTCGTAAAAAGATTGAGAAGATCAAGTTCTTTTACCCACTAATAATCCTTGAATTGCTAGCAACTATAAAACTTACTAGCACCTATGTTCAAGATAATACTAGCTTTAAAATCAAAATTATCAGCCATAATATTATTCTTGCCCAGGCTCTAAAAAATTTCTAGATCCATGTATACATACGTATAAACTTTGTATATACGTAAATAAACTATATACAGGGCGGCACCCATCCATCAACTTGTAGCATTGCATTGAGGACCGTGAGTTTATTTTGGTCCCATTATCGAACAAACTAGCCACAGACACAACGTTGTCAGAAAAGCCACCAAAATTCACATTGATTTATTACATTGACCATACCTGCAATGCCGGATGCACTGCAACTTTTGACGGGCAAGTCTATACATGCAAAATATTTTTTACAAAACTCGTACTAAAATTTTCTTACGTGGCAATGCCGCGAGTAAATGAGATTTCCTACAAGTCGCACCTAGTTAAACCAAATAGTTAAAGAGTATTTTGTAAGAAAATTTTAGGCTGTGTTCGCATGTGGATGATGGGAACATAGTGACTCCGCACGGAAAACGGAGCAATCCATTAGCACGTGATTAATTAAGTATTAGTTAATTTTTTTTTCAAAAATAAATTAATTTGATTTTTTAAACAACTTTTGTATAGAAACTTTTTGTAAAAAATACACCATTTAGCAGTTTGAAAAGCGTGCACGCGAAAAACGAGAGATTTGGGTTGGGAACCTAGAGGTCCGAACACACCCTTAGTATGCTCGTAGCTGTGCTCAATTTTAAAATTTTACCCAAATTATGAAGTCCAACACCAAATGTCCAATGCCCTTCGTCCTAAAAGATAACAACATGTCACATATATTAATAAAGTAGGTGGAATTATATAAGAGAAGGGTGTAAATAGTTAAAAAGAGAAAATATATGGATAAATTAAATGTAAGGTATTTGGTTGAGATAAGAGAGTAGTACTCCCTCCGTTTCATACTATAAGACTTTATTGCCCACATTCATATAGATGTTAGTGAATCTAGACACACATATATATGTTTAGATTCATTAATATATATATGAATATAGACAATGCTAGAAATTCTTATAAATATGAAATGGAGGAAGTAGATAAGAAGTTGTATTTTAGAATGGAGGGAGTACTCAAAAGCCAAAGTTAACATGAATTTTTCCCTTATTTATATATACACCGCCCATCTTGGCTTCGTGAAATATTTGTCTTAAAATTAAGGCAAATTTTGCTACAGGACATTGTGACTTCGCGGTTTTAGCTGTAGGATACCGTATGAAGTGACTTTGAGGGAAGACACACTATAAATATGGTAATTTCCTAGCGGACACCGCAACTATTACAATAATAATTTCTTGTAGAAGGGGAGAAAAAATCGTGTGAAATGTCAGAAATACCCCTGGACCCACATATTAGCTCTCCCATCTCTTTTCTCTCACCCACAAGTTTTTCTCTCTCACCCAACCATGGCAGGTGGTGGCAGCGACAACAATACCTTTAATTAAATAAAGGTAATAAAAGTGGACCAGGGATTAAAGTATTTAATATCCTAAATCAAAGGAATACTTTGCAAACCCCTAACTAAAAAGTACTACCAACAACAAATAATTAAATCTTCCAAATATAAGAAACATCACTGAAACACATGAATTAAGATCCTCGCTCACAATGGGAATTGATTATATTTCCCCAAATAGTGAATACCAAAATAAATTTAGAGCTGGTTGAGTTCAAGCCCTAACTAATTATATGTTTGCTATAATTATAAAACGTACCCTTCTTAAATATTAGAAAACTATTTTATAAGCAGAAAACCTAGACAACGGTATCCCGTTGGAACGGAATACCCTTCTATGAGACAGGACCTAATACCTAATATCTGTTGTGGTACCAGCTGCATGGTACCCGATATATGTGATACCTGTTACTCGGTACCTGTGATACTTAGGACCTGATATCTGTGATACTCATGTAAGAGAATACTTAATATGTTTATCCCGTTGCAACGGGATCCCGTTTTGTAGCATCCCTCTTTTATAAAACCCTTCTCCTCAGGAAGATATTTTCAAACTAGTCTCTATAATCTTCTCTTAAGAAGAATAAATGCATAAAATTATTTCCAAAATCTTCGGGCCCAAACCCTAGCCCTAGAAAGTCTCATGGACAAGTTCATTTTGGGTCCCTCAATTTGACGCCAAGTCTGAAATTCGTACCTGACCGAAAAACTAGATACAACGCATTCCCAACCTTGCAAAACTAGTGTAAACGAGGTCCTTAATAGTAGTGCTATTGGTTTTGACCAACATGACGACTATGTGGATCCTTTGACTATATTTTCATCCCATGTGATGCTTACATAACAATTTGATAGAAAAAAATGATCAAATTAATAAAATAAAATAAAATAAAATATGGAGGTCATATATCAGTCAAACAAAAATATAAAAATAGTAAGACCCACGTGTTAGTGAGGTCTCCCACTTCGTCCACCGCACCCTCCCTACCTCTATCTACTCTCTATGTGGCTCTACCGTTGAGGCGAAGTAAGTGGGGAGGCCGGCAGGAGGCAGCCGGGGAGGCCGGCGAGGGGGGCGGGGAAGGCTGGCGAGGAGGGTGGAGCTGCCATCGAGCAAGCGACCGTGCCACCTCGCCGTGCGGTAGCCACCGCTTAGCCCCATTTTGCCCGTTCTCGGCCGCAACCCCCGTTCTGCTCGCTCGCGCTGCGCCGGCCGTCGTTCCCCTCCGTTCAGTGCCACACACTCTCGAACAAAGTTAGATCGATCTCAACATGTTTGCTTCATATATTGGTGTTGAATAGGATTCCACGAAAAAAAATGTCATTATCACAATAAATCAAAGTTGCCTACTTGCCTTGGAAGGGGAGCATATAATTCATGTAGAAGTTATTGTAGTTAGCTAGTTTCGGCCACAACATTGGCAAAAGCACCAATATTCAGCCTCTGCCCGGGAACGGGATAGCCTAAGATAGAACTAAACTAAAAACAACTATAAAAGAAAAACTTACAACATTATGAATGTCTAAGAATTAATTTAATCAAATATAAAAATAATTCACATATATGATGAAAGCAATTTACACATAAAAAAACTTATATCTTTATCAAAATATAATAACATAAAATCTTGTTATAAATATTTAGTTACAAATAGGGGTGATAACGGTAACGGAAATTTCCGGCCGACCGATGTTCATTTCCGACTTTGGTAATTGACTGAAATAAAAATGGAAATGGAAACGGAGATGGTTCTGTTGATATACAGATCGTTTATGTATTTACTATTCTTTTGTGGAAATTACCGTTTCTTATAATATGGTAATAACCGTATTTCTAAATATGTCGAGATTTATAGGGTATTTCTACTGAGACATACTAACTCTTCAATCAGTCTCTAAAATAGAGTTAATTTATAATTTATGTAGTATAAACTTAAATTTGTTTATACATATTACATAGTTATGTAAAGTTAAATATATTTTTTTAAAAGTTTAATGTTTCCGTTACCAGTTTTAGATCTGTACTGACATGTTTCCATCCGTACTGTTCTATTTTTGGTTTTCTGATATTTCCGATATCGTTTTCGTTTCCAACTTTACCGTTTTCTATTTCGTTTACGAGAAAAATATAGTTATGGAAATGATTGAGGCTATTTTCCGATCATTTTTGACCGTTTTCATCCCTAATTACTGTCACACCCTGAAGTTCTCCTTCCAAGCCTAATTGGAATTAATAAATGACCCCAAGAAATTATCTGTGTAATGGCAAGAGAGAAACCCTAATTTAATAAATGCAAATAATAATCGGAAATGGCATGTGGAATTTTTTTTGGGTTCTACATGTCAAAATATGCTAACAGGATTTTTAGTGGAATTTTCATAGCCCTAGAAATAATTTTAATCAATTAAAATTGAGCACAAGCAATTATTGAACCCCTGGAAAATCTTTTTCCCTTTTTCCTTTCGTTTTCCCTTTTTTTCCCTAAATGCGCCGTCGGTCCACGCGCCAGCTGGGCCGGCCCGACGCCGAAGCCAAGCCAGCGGCCGCCCCGCGCCCCTCCCCTCTCCGGGTCGCCGACAGGTGGGGCTCACCAGTCGGCACCGTCTCCCACCTCCGGCCGCCCGCGCCCGTGCCCGCAACCGCCGTTCCCACCTTTCCCACGCGCCCCGCGCACGTCGCCCACCTCTCATCGCTCCCTCCCGCACGTCCCGCAACCGCCGCCCCACTTCCCCCGTGCGCCCGCGCCGAGAAATAGCCAGGATTCGATTTGTCGAATCCCGCCAGCGTTCTCTCTCCACCCCCCAACTTCGCCGGCCACTCCCCGCCAATCCCGGCCACGTCTCGCCCCCTCGCGCCTATGTAAAGCACCCCCGCCCCCTCCTCCACCTTTTTCCCGTTCTCGCCAAGCTCTCCCGTGCACCCCACCGCTCTAGCGCCGTCGCCCTCTTCTCCGCCGCCGCCGCCGCCGCTCCGGTCACCGCTAGCCGCCGCTAGTCGCCGCGCCGAGCTGCGCCATCGATGCCGTCGCATTCGCCGCCCCGAGGGCCACACTGTCCACCCCTTCCCCATCTGATTCCGCCGCCGAAGCCCGTTTCCCTCCACACGCCGGTGAGCCCGCCATGGCCGCCGCCTTCGGCCGGCGTCTCCCCCTGTCTCACTCCCTCTCACCTTCTCTAATCTCTCCCATTTCGTCCCTCAGGTTGTTCCGGAGCCCGTCTCGCCGTCGCCGCCGTTTCCCGCCGTTCGCTGTCGTCGATCCTCATCGTTGAGGCCTTCCCCCTTTTCCCCTCTCTCTCCCGCGCCGCCTAGCACTGCCGCGCCGTTGTGCCGCCGCCTAGCCGCATCGCCGCCGCTTGCTGCCGTCGGTCCCTCGCTGCCGCTTGCCGCCTCGCGCCACCGCACGCCAGGTCGTTGGGCTGGCTTAAGCCGCCCGCGCGTGCGCCTGGCCGCGCGCCGCCTCGGGTAGATCGGGGCCGCTCATCAGCCGCTCGCGTGGCAGCCCAGGTGGCCGCCACGTCGGCGTCACGTCGGCGCCACGTGGTGCTCCCATCCCCGGTCCCGTGGACTCGGTCCACCGCGTGGATCGGCGGCGCTGTGCCGATGACATGTGGGGCCCGCATGTCGGCGCCGCCCCCGCCCTTCGCTGACGTCACCCGGGGTTAATTAATACGCAATAATTTGATTAAGGCTTTTTCTTTTATAGTAAAAACACAATGAATCTTCTAAAATTTATAGAAAATTCATCCGTGCTCTGTTTAGGCCCATTCAAGTCTCAGTAAATCAAGAAAAATGCAAATAATCCATTAAAAATGGTTTTGTTCTCTGTTTCAGTAGTATTATAGCCTATTTGCATTGTTTGCCGTGTATGTCGCATAGATTCCGGCTCTCCCGACGCTCCGGTGTATTCGAGGTAGTCGCCGAGGTTCCTCCAGCCGCAGAGCAAGGCAAGTCATGCTTGTCACTTGAACATATTGATCCCATATTACAAATGCTCTATTGTTTTCCTTTAAACTAGATCGTACGTCAGGGACTGAATTTCTGCTGCATCCAACAGCTCATATTAAGCAGATGACGTGGCTCAATCAGGTTTTGAGAAAGATTAATTCTTTCACTACTTTAGATATTGCATCATTTTATAATGTTACTATGGGGTGATTACCTACTGTCTCAGCCATACTATTTATTATCTTGTTCCTTTGTTAGCTTGGGTTGTAACTTGATTAGATGTTGGATTAGGGATTGCTTAGCCATGCTTAGTTTAACTAGCACACAATGGGGGAAACACACTAATACATAGACTTCGGATCATAGTTTGATGTTGGATTAGTACCACTGCTTTGGTGTTGGTTAACTAAAATATACTAATGGTGGGCTGTGGGTGCATGATTTTGATGGTCGTGCCCATGGCAATTAAGGACCAGTTCGTGGGATGCGCTGGAAGAACTTATTGTACTTATCACAAGCCAGCGTGGGCAATGGCTGGGCTTGTAGTGTAGCTTTCCTCTAGCTGACGCATCCAGGCAAGGGTGGGCGTGATGGAGTTTGGATGGGCCCTGCGACGGCCTATGCGGCTTTTGGATTTACCTAGGCATGAGAGGGGACTGTCCATTGCCTTGCGAGGAGTAGGGGTGAAACCTGAGGTGTGGTGTGTTCGGTTAGAGGGGTTTATGCGAAGGGTCCTGTCGCGGCCTCTTTCCAGTATGTCATGGTGGCATGCCGGCACACGGTAACGTGTCGTGGGGCTGTGTCTTGTGGGTACGGTTGTACACCTCTGATAAGAGTAAAACTATTCGAATAGCCGTGCCCGCGGTTATGGGCGGTCAACCAGATTCACCGTGATTAGTCTCACCCTAGTTTAGTCTAATGGAACTGATTATTTTAGGTGGTGGTTTGGGCCTGTCTCCACGTGGTGTAGCGTTGAGCAGTGATCAGTTTAATATTGCTTAATTATTATAACTGTTTTACCGCTTTCAACTACTGTTTATAAATGCTAGCTTTATGCAAATGAACCTTCTTTAGCCCTTCTTTGGTTATACTTTGCATCATACCCTCCATTCCGGTATGACTTACTAAGTACAGTGAGTACTACTCAGTCTTGCTCTATCTCCCAACCCTCAGAGTTCGAGTATGCGTCCGATGGTGGTTTCTCCGAGGAGTAGGCTTCGTCCGTGCCATCGAGGATGCCTGTGGAGTGGTGTTCCTGCTGCTATCCAAGTCAAGGCTTAGCTCCAATTATCTTTTATTTTTCGCTGCATTTATGTAAGACTTTTATGATGTTTGTTTGACGTGGATCTATATGTCAACTTTGCCGTTTGTGTACCCTAGCCGGTCCTGGACATGGGCTTTAATGCACATTCTGCTTGAGATTCCATTCGGGAATTTCTGGGCGTGACAATTACATATGATATAATCGGATTATATTGGATAAATAATTTAAAAGAAACTTTTATTTGAAATTTAGCTATTAGGATTTTTTTCTTACTGTTACATACTTCCACTTGAAAATGAGATTAGAGATGTATGCCAATTATTTTCATTTGTTAAAATGGTAGCTGGTTAAGACTAATTAGCCACTTTTTAGTCACGTCTAAAATGACTAAATTTGTACCTAAGTACCAGTATAAGCAAGACTTTTGGTATACCAGCCCACAAAGCGTGACTGAATACAAACATTCTTTATATCCTGGTAAGAACAGATTTATCTTTGTTAAAAAATATTACTACCTTCGTCCCAAATAAGTACAGCTGTGGGAATCTATGTCCAACGTTTGACCGTATATCTTATTTGAAAAATTTATGAAAAAAATAGTCACACATAAAGTACTATTAATGTCTTATCATCTAATAATAATAAAAAAACTAATTATAAAAAAAATTCAAATAAGATGAACGGTCAAATGTTAGACATAAATAATGCAAAATTACATTTATTCTGTGACGGAGGGAGTACAAGCTAGAGGGGCACCAATCTAACACATATAAAAAAAATCCCAAGTCCACTAAAGTTTACAACCAATACACTAAAGTACTACCTCCGTTTCACCTCCGTTTCAGGTTATAAGACTTTCTAGCATTACCCACATTCGTATAGATGTTAATGAATCTAGACACACATATATATCTAGATTCATTAACATCTATATCTAGATTCATTAACATCTATATAAATTTTAGGTAATGCTAGAAAGTCTTATAAACTGAAACGGAGGTAGTAGTATATATATATGTATATACGTATATATATATATACGTATATACGTATATACGTATACGTATATACGTATATACGTATACGTATATACGTATATACGTATACGTATATACGTATATACGTATACGTATATACGTATATACGTATATATATACGTATATACGTATACGTATATACGTATACGTATATATATACGTATACGTATATACGTATATACGTATACGTATATACGTATATATATACGTATATACGTATATACGTATACGTATATACGTATATATATACGTATATACGTATATATACGTATATACGTATATACGTATATATACGTATATACGTATATATATATATATACGTATATATATATATATACGTATATATATATATATATATACGTGTATATATATATATATATATGTATATATATATATATATATATATATATATATACATACGTATATATATATACATACGTATATACGTATACATACGTATATACGTATATATATATACGTATATACGTATATATATATACGTATATATATACGTATATACGTATACGTATATACGTATATATATACGTATATATATATACGTATATATATATATATATATATATATATATATATATATACGTATATATATATACGTATATATATATATATATACGTATATATATATATACGTATATATATACGTATATATATATATATACGTATAGATATATATATATATATACGTATATATATATATATATACGTATATATATATATATATATATACGTATATATATATATATACGTATATATATATGTATGTATATGTATGTATATGTGTATATGTATATGTATGTGTATATGTATATGTGTATGTGTATATATATGTGTGTATATGTGTGTGTGTGTATATATATATATACAGGTGCTATCCAGTTCTTTACGTCTAAGCTGAAATAAATCTATGTTAGAACCAGGTGCATAGGACGCTGCCAAAAAAACACTGGCAATCTCATGCATATGTACGTTCTGGTCTTCTGAAATTAAACTAGAATCACCTTTTTGTTTTGTTTTTTTTTCGACGAAACTGGAATCACTTGGTTCTCAATTTTGTGATCACGGCTGATATACCTCTGTATCTCCTTTTTTTTTTCAATGTATGGACTACTTCTGAATTCAGCAGTGTACCACTTCTGTGAAAAGCACACTGGTGGAGAAACCCTTTGTAGTCCCGGTTCGTAACCCCCCTTTAGTTCCGATTTTCAAACCGGGACTACCAATCCGGAACTAAAGATCGCTATCTTTAGTCCCGGGTGAAATAACCGGGACTAAAGATCGATCTTTAACCAACCGGGACTCAAGATGGCTCAGCCACGTGGCCGGCTGAGCCATCTTTAGTCCCAGATTGAGCTAACCTTTTTTTTTTGCATGGCCCTGTTGCTGCATGGTTTATATATATATATGTTTCAGTACATATATATGCATATATATATATTATATTATATTTATATATGTTTCAATACAAATACATATGTACATGCATAATATATATGTATTTATACATATATATGTTATGCAAATGCATATGTATATATATATATGACCAAAATATATTTACATTATAGAAAATGTGTATACATGCATATAGAAACATATGTAGTCATGTATTAATTACAATCCATTATATGTCCTAATTAGCTACGATTTCGATGTAGTAGTAGTCGCTAGCTCAGAAGCTAAGGACCTATGAATTGTGTTTCCGTCGTAGTAGAATTCACCCTTGGGATCAAGGATTTGTTCGTTGATGAATCCCATGAGTTGTTCTTGAACCGCCGCGATAAATTATCCCTGATGCGAATAAACTATATGAATGTATAAAATTGATTAGTAATTAAACAAGAAATCGATACGTAATGAAATTTTGAATTTATTTGTACGTACATCGAGCTCTCTTGTGGTGATGATTTGGTCTGCAAGGCAGTGGCAATACTCGCACACGTAATAGCCGCACAAGTTAGTTCCCTGCTTTTGCTTTGCGCACTACAAATAAATGACAAACAACGAGAGATCTAATTAATATACACTTGTATGTATTTGAATCGGAGAAATATAAATGTAGAGCATGTGTACTCACAGGAAATTTGAACTTCTGCCTAAGTCTTTCTCTCCATTTGCCGCGGACCAAATGACGGAACCGATACCAAGCCCTACATGGAGTTTAAAGCTATGATTCGTAGTAGCAATTAACATAACAAGATTTTCTTAATTAACAGAGGAACTTATGACGGTACCTGTCTATAAGTTCGAAAACCTTGTCAAACGTAGACTCTTTTTTATCCATTGAGTCATATACGTTGACGGTGCAGGCCGACAGGTCGAAGAGTAAAAGCACCCAGTGGAATCTGCAATGTGCGTGGGATGCATTACATATGAAACACTTAGCAAGTTCGTACGGGAATGAAATTTGGTATAGGAAGACAGTAAAATTAAACTAACTCTGTGTTGTACGGCAACAGTATGAACGTCTTGTAATGCTGCGCCTTCAGGAGATGGACGAGATTGTCCTCTGTGGCTTGCGGATATTGGTCGAGCATTGCGACGTTTATTTTCCGAGGGTCGATGAATCCAGTATCGAAAACCCCCGCCGTCGGGCCCTTTGAATCTCCATTTTACAACGATAAAATGGAGTATATTATTTTCTATAGTCTACTTATATACAAGGACCTAATTAATTAAAGGAGACATAGTAAGAAATCTAACTGAACGATATACTTACAAAATCCAGCAACTCATAATAGAGACGTTGAGGGCGTCCAGCTGGTATAGTTCGTAGATTCCCTTGAAATTGATCCAGAGAATGTCATCTCCTTGCAAGAAGTCCGTGTCCCTGATCCTCGCTCCGATCATCTCTCTACCGGTGGCGCTCATCTCCATGTACAGCTGATGGAACTTGTACATTTGTGTGGGTAAGGACTGCAGCAGCTCAGGCTTGACAAGCGGTTTACCGAGTTCGTACATGTATTTCACTTTCGCCTTTTCGATTGGTGCGACTCCTAACAATTGATCTGTAGTTAGACTGGTGTCAGTAATAAATTCTTCTATCGTCATTTCTTTACCGGTCACCAACGGCTCGATCTCCTGGTTTGGTTGCTCTCCAAGCTGAGGGACTGGTTTGGACTTTCCAGAAGATGCTTTCTTCAGCGTTCGCTCATAGTCCGATAGCTTAATGGCCTCCTTGGCAGGTGCAGACATACCCCTGAAGAAGTTCATGATACTCGGGTCTATAGGAATCTTCTTTTCTGGACTTCGAGGCTTGAATTGTCTCTTGACTTCTGATGCCACGTAAGCGTCAAGCTCCTCTTGCGTGCAATTGTACCCCGGGTCCTTGTTCTTGGCGGCGTCAATTTTCGCCTTCTTCGTTGTCCTTCTGTGGGCAGGCGGTGGAGCTTGGGGGGCCCTTGACTTTGAAGGTGCCGGAAGAGGAGCTTGCGGAGGAGTCGGTGTAGGAGACCGAGGAGGAGTCGGTGCAGGAGCCTGAGGAGGAGTCGGTGCAGGAGCCTGAGGTGGAGACGGTGCAGGATCCTGAGGAGGAGATGGCGGAGCCGGAGGAGATGGTGCACGAGACGCCGCTTGTCGCCCAGGGAGGATGATGTACCGCCTGCGCCATAGAATAATGGCATGGCTTGTGTCTCGTAGATGCGTCTCACCGTCTCCTCCAGGGTAATCCAGCTCGAGGTCCTCGTACGCGCCTTCGACCAACTCAACTTCGACCTTGGAGTATCCTGCTGGAATCGGCCTACAATGGTAAGTACCTGAAGGGTCCGTTGGGATGGCCATGCCCGACGCCACCTTCATGTGGTGAGAGGTTATTTATTAGTAATCAACATATATAAGCAGCAACTAGCGGAATGGGCAAATCTAAAATATATAAACTACGAGCTTACCTTTATTGATAAGTTCTTGAAAGGAATATGCAGCTCACA
This sequence comes from Oryza sativa Japonica Group, assembly GCF_034140825.1. Classification (NCBI taxonomy): domain Eukaryota; kingdom Viridiplantae; phylum Streptophyta; class Magnoliopsida; order Poales; family Poaceae; genus Oryza; species Oryza sativa. Next base: position 10,687,137 of record NC_089043.1, on the reverse strand, counting down.
TGGTGTCCGCTGAGTGATGTCATCAACGGGGCAGGTGGATTCGTCCTGGGTTTGCATGGCGTCCATGCTCTGTGATCCTACCTGCCCCGTTGAGGCGCAGTTGCTACGGTTTCCTGACGGGCTCACCATTGCAGGAGGAATGGTCGGCTGGGGATCATTGGACTGATGTGCGGCCATGCGTTCATCAACCTTCCTTGCCACCTCCTCTTGCATGCTGAGCTCGTAGCTCGATACCCTGAACTCAAGATTCTGCAATATTTTCCTCGGTATCTCTCTTGCTCCTCATCCGACTCCTGTACGTGTGGATGTCCTCCTTGAACCCAATCTTCCAAGGAATCACCCCTTTCCCTCATGTTCGTCCTAGATGCTCTGGAGTCTGCAGGGCGAGTGACAGCTTGTCCCTCTCTCTGTCCGGTCGGAACGTGCCCTGAGAAGAGGCTTCCACTGCGTCTGTTAGTCGACGCGCAGCCTCTTGTATCTGATCGCCGAAGACCAGTGAGCCATCAGCTAGGTTGAGCATTCCACCGTGAGCATAGTACCAGAACTTTGATCGTTCCGGCCAATTAGCGGTGGCCGGTTCGATACCCCTCTCAAGCAAGCTAGCCTCCATCTCCTCCCACTTCGGCATCGCGACGCTATAGCCGCCTGACCCCAAGTGGTGATGATACTTCTTCTTGGCGGCATTTTCTTTGTTTCTTTCCATCATCGCCTGCCCTTGTTCACCTGTCTTATATGCAACGAACTCGTCCCAATGATCCCTTAGCTTTGGGAATGTGTTGAAGTTCGGTGTCTGCCCCTTCAGGATATATTTCTTGTATAGCTCTCCCTTGAAGCTCTGAAACTGTTCTGCCATTTTCTTCAGAGTCCACCTTTTCACTTTGTCCTCTGTACCCGCGGGAAGGGTGAATGTCTCGAGCATTGTGGTCCACAGCATCTCTTTCTCCGAATCTGGGACAAAGCTCTCATGATCTCCGTGTGCCCTTGTTCTTCGCCAGTACACGGTACTGACAGGCACGTTATCCCGCACAACCCAACCGCTGTGACATACATAGTTCTTGGCGGCTTCTGCCGGGGCACTAGGTCGTCCAGCTTATTCCACTTCCGTTATGATGTGCCGACCCCTCAAGCTTCTTCGCGGCACCTCGTTGCCCGCGTGCTCTCTTCTGTCCAACGGAGGGTTGACTTCCACTAGCCTCCTCCTGGTTCCCCTCCACATCCCTTTCCACGTGCCACTCCTGGTTCCCCTCCGCATCCCTCTCCACGTTCCCTTCCTCGTTCAAATACTGGTTTGGATCCTCGTTCCCCTCTTCTTCGTTCCAGTACTGGCTACTTCCCTCCGCGATTGTATCGTACAATATCTGTTCCTCATTGCGATCAGCCATCTGTTCATATAGGAAACATTTGCTAAGTCATGAGACATTTATGTTTTCACAATCTTATACTAAAACTCAAATAGTGATATATGCTAAGTCTAGGTGATGTATATTATAAGACCCTAGCTAGTCAATAATTATATACTAAGTCTAATTACAAATATAATAATCTTATATTAAAACTCCAATAATCTTATATGCTAAGACTAAAATAGTCATGTATGCTAAGTGTAACTGTCGTATATTAGAACCCTACACAATCTTACATGCTACGTCTAATTACAAATCTAATAATCTTATACTAAAACTCAAATAGTGATATATGCTAAGTCTAGGTGACGTATATTATAGAACCCTAGCTAGTCAATAATTATATACTAAGTCTAATTATAAATATAATAATCTTATATTAAAACTCCAATAATCTTATATATATGCTAAGACTAAAATAGTGATGTATGCTAAGTGTAACTGTCGTATATTAGAACCTTACACAATCTTACATGCTAAGTCTAATTACAAATCTAATAATCTTATACTAAAACTCAAATAGTGATATATGCTAAGTCTAGGTGACGTATATTATAGGACCCTAGCTAGTCAATAATTATATACTAAGTCTAATTACAAATATAATAATCTTATATTAAAACTCCAATAATCTTATACTAAAACTCAAATAGTCATGTATTCTAAGTGTAACTGTTGTATATTAGAACACTACACAATCTTATATGCTAATTAAGTCTAATTACAAATCTAATAATCTTAATTGCATTACAAATATAACAATCATATATATATATATATATATATATATATATATATATATATATATATATATATATATATATATATATATATATATATATATATATATATATATATATAATTACGTCACTTGCCTGGGCGAATTCCTTCGAGGGCTGGCTCTACCATTCCGGCTTGAGGGACGACTCCGACAACATCTTTTCTGCAAGATACAAAAAGATGTATTAGGATAAACGCGAAGTAACATATATGGCATTTGACGTTCACGTTTCATTCACGATATCGTTCACATTCGCGTTCTCGTTAAGGTCATGTTTCATTCACCTACGTTTGTTCGTTCACGTTCATTAACCTGCCTATAATTGCATTTCACGTTCACGTTCGTTGGCTCGTTCACGTTCGTCCGACAACGTTCTCGTTCACGTTCATTCACCTTGTTCTCGTTCACGTTCGTTCGCTCGTTCTCATTCACGTTCGTTGGCTCGTTCACGTTCGTTGGCTCGTTCTCGTTCACGTTCATTCACCTTGTTCTCGTTCACGTTCGTTCGCTCGTTCACGTTCTCGGTGTGGCGGCAGCGGAGCGGCGGCGGGGCGGCGCGGCGGCGGCGTGGCGCCGCGCGCGGCATCGGGCCGGCGCGTGGCGGGGCGGCGGCGTGCGGCGTGCGGCGCGGTGCTGTCGTGGCGCTACGCCCAGTGGCGGCGTTTCACGGCGGCGGCGTTGCGTGGTGGCGTCGTGGCGCGCCGGCCGCCGGTGGCGCGTGGCGCGGCAGCGGCGTGGCGGCGTGGCGCCGGTGCAGTGCCGCGGCGGCGTCGTGGCGTCTCGTGGCGCGGCGTCGTCGTGGCGCGGCGTCGTGTCGTGACGAGGTCGGCGTCGGCGTCTGAAACTCGGCGGCCGGCGGCAACCGAGAGGGAGAGAGAGAGATCGAGAGGGAGACAGCGGCGGCTCTCAGCCCAGAGATGCGGCGGCGGCGGAGGAGGTGGAGGCGGCGGCGACGACGACGAGTGCGAGACGACGGCGAGATACGGTGGCGGCGTCGGAGCGGGGATGCCCTAGGCAGTGGCGGCGAAGGAGAAGCCGAGAGAGATCGATCGGGCAAAAACTTCTAAGTGTTGGTGGAGAAGACGAGGGCGCGCATCGGGAATATATATAGTCCTAGATCTTTAGTCCCGGTTGATGAGAACAACCGGGAGTAAAGATATCTTTACTCCCGATTGTTGAGAACAACCGGGACTAAAGAAAAGATCTCTCAACAACCGGGAGTAAAGATATCTTTACTCCCGGTTATTCTCATCAACCGGGACTAAAGATCTTTTCCTGCTATTTCCAAATTCTTTTTAAACCCGGTTAGGGTTAAGAACCGGGACTACTGATAAGCGCACTGAATATTATTTTCCATTACATATGTGTTTCTAAAATAGAAGATAATGCATTACAATTATTTAAAGTACAAAGATTAATGACAATTACTTCGAAAAATTATTGTTGTCTGTAATAAATTAAGTGGATAAAACGTAATAAGCAAATATATGATTTAAAATTAATAAAAATTCTAATAATCATATATACTTAGCATATGAATGATATTATTAAATTGGTAAAAACTCTAATTAACATATGTATATACATACGGCATGATTTAAAATTAATAAAAATTGTAATCATCATATATACTTAGCATAGGAATTATATTAAATTAATTATTAAAAACTCTAATTAACATATGTAAATGCCATATGCATGATTTAAAAATTTTAAAAATTCGAATAGTCATATATAATTAGCATATGAATGATAGTAAATTAAATTGTGAAAAACTCTAATTAACATATGTAAATGCCACATGCATGATTTAGAACTTTTAAAAATTCTCTAGTCAATTATAATTAGCATATGAATGATAGTAAATTAAATGTTAAAAACTCTAATTAACATATGAAATTGCCACCTGCGTGATTTAAAACTTTTAAAAATTGTAAGTATCGCATATAACTAGCATATACATGATTTAAACTTGTTAAAACATCTAATAATCGTGCGTAATTAACATATGCCATACATCAATTGATTTATATGGATAATCAATACATCCAAAATAGTTTACATCGTGTACACAATAATTACGGCAATACATCGGCGGTGACGGTTGACCGCACGTACTTTCTCCTCACTATTGTTCCCTCCTTGTGATCGCTACGTGAGTAAGAGGTGTCTTCATTTGATAGGAGGATGCTAGGGTCAATCGTCACCATGAAAGGGGGTTGCCCATCCAGCTGATCGTAATCCTCGTCAGTCTTGTCCTCAACTCCGACGATTTTTCTTTTGCCTGGGAGAACCACGTGACGCTTAGGCTCGTCAGGCCCTCTGCCCTTCTTTCCTTTGCTAGACATGTCCTTCACGAAAAAGACTTGTGTTACATCATTGGCAAGGACAAAAGGTTTGTCCGAGTATCCAACCTTGTTAAGGTCAACCGTTGTCATCCCACTGTCATCAATCATTACGCCTCCACCAGTCAACCTAACCCATTGGCACCGGAATAGAGGGACCTTGAGAGGACCATAGTCAAGTTCCCATATGTCCTCGATGGCACCGTAATACGTGCCAGTTGTTCCATCGTGTCCCATGGCATCAACACGAACAACGCTGTTTTGGTTCGTGCTCTTCATGTCTTGGGCTCTCGTGTAGAATGTGTACCCATTGATCTCATATCCCTGAAATGTCGCGATCGACCCAAACGGTCCCCTTGCCAGGAAGGCAAGTTGTTGGTTGATCGACTCGTTACCCATGAGATGTTGTCGTATCCATGCGAGGAAAGTATCAATGTGATGCCGTGTAATCCATGCATTGGACTTACCGATGTTCCTGGCGCGAACTAGAGCCAAGTGCTCCTCGATGTAAGGAGCTACCAATGAAGATTGTTGCAGAACCGTGAAATGGGCTTTACGGAATAAATTGTTGTCTACCGTCATTATTGCTTTCCTTCCGAGAGCTACCTTTCCCCGTAGTCTCCCTTCATGGCGTGATTCAGGTACCCCGATTGGGCGAATATCTTCGATAAATTCTACGCAAAATTCGATGACCTCCTCTGTTCCATAACCCTTGGCGATGCTTGCCTCTGGACGAGCACGGTTACGAACATACTTCTTCAGAACGCCCATGTACCTCTCGAAAGGAAACATGTTGTGTAGGTACACAGGCCCGAGAATACTGATCTCTTTCACAAGGTGACAAAGCAGATGCGTCATTATATTGAAAAATGAAGGTGGAAATATCAACTCAAAACTGACGAGACATTGCACCACATCATTCTGAAGGGCTTCTAATCTATCCGGATCGATGACCTTCTGCGAAATTGCGTTCATGAATGCACATAGCTTTGTTATTGTTGCCCGGACATTGTCTGGAAGGATACCCCTTATTATAACTGGTAGCAGTTGTGTTATCAACACGTGACAGTCATGAGACTTTAGGTTTGTGAACTTCTTCTCCTTAATGCTTATTATTCGCTTGATATTCGTGGAGTATCCAGACGGTACCTTTATGCTCTCCAAGCATTCAAACATACTTTCCTTCTCTGCGTTGCTAAGAGTGTAGCTGGCTGGACTTAAGTAATGGCTTCCTTTCTCCTTTGGTTCCGGGTGAAGGTCGCCGCGTTGTTCCTTATGCTTCAAATCATTACGTGCTTCCAGTGTATCTTTCGACTTTCCGTATACACCTAGGAAACCAAGAAGGTTTACGCAAAGGTTCTTAGTGAGGTGCATCACGTCGATTGCGTGGTGTACGTCCAAGAATTCCCAATAGGGTAACTCCCAAAATATAGAGTTCTTTTTCCACATCGCCGCGTGACCATCTTCGCTCTCTATAGGCTGGCTTCTAGGCCCCTTTCCGAACACTACTTTAAGATCTTTAACCATAGCAAACACTGTTTTCCCGTTGCGATGTTTAGGCTTCGTACGGTGGTCAGCCTTATGTTCAAAGTGCTTGCCTTTCTTCCGTACCGGGTGGTTTGCTGCAAGGAATCGACGATGACCCATGTATATAACCTTCCTACAGTGCTTAAGATACGTACTTTCTGTTTCATCCATACAGTGAGTGCAAGCCTTGTACCCCTTGTTGGACTGTCCGGATAGGTTGCTAAGTGCAGGCCAATCGTTGATGGTTACGAACAGCAGCGCTCGTATGTTAAACTCCTCCTGTTTGTCCTCGTCCCACACGGGGACACCTTCCTTCTTCCACAACAGCTTAAGATCTTCGACCAGTGGTCTTAGGTACACATCGATGTCGTTACCAGGTTGCTTGGGGCCTTGAATAATAATCGGCATCATTATGTACTTCCTCTTCATGCATAGCCAGGGGGGGAGGTTGTAGATACACATCATAACGGGCCAAGTGCTATGGCCGCTGCTCATCTCTCCAAAAGGATTCATGCCATCCATACTCAAACCAAACCGTATGTTTCGTGTGTCCTTTCCAAATTCTTTAAATTTTCTGTCTATGTTTCACCATTGCGAACCATCGGCGGGGTGTCTCAGCATCCCGTCCTGTTGACGCTCTTCAGCGTGCCATCGCATCATTCTAGCATTCCCCTTGTTCCTAACAAACGCCTTAGCTGTGGTATTATAGGGAAATACCACATCACCTTAGCAGGAATTCTCTTCTTTGTTAGCTGCCCGTCAACTTCTCCTGGATCGTCTCGTCTAATCTTGTATCGTAGTGCTTTGCAAACAGGGCATGCTTCTAGGTTCTCATACTCCTCACCGCGATATAGGATACAATCATTCGGACATGCGTGAATCTTCTGAACTTCCAGTCCTAGCGGGCAGACTATCTTCTTAGCCTCGTACGTTGTCTCGGGCAATTTGTTTCCCTCCGGAAGAATGTTCTTGACGAGTTTCAATAAATCGCCAAATGCCTTGTCACTAACCCCATTTTTTGCCTTCCATTGCAAGAACTCCAGAGTGGTATCCAACTTTTTGTGCCCCTGCTCGCAACCTGGGTATAACGAAGTTCTGTAGTCCTCTAACATCTTGTCCAATTTATGGGCTCCCTTTTCACTTTCGCAGTCCTACTTGGTGTCCTGCAACATCTGACCAAGATCATCCGCAACGTCGTTACCATCAGCATCCCTTTCCTCCTCGCCTGTTTGATTTCCTTCAAATCCAACGTACTGAGCAAAGTCCGGAATATTGTCATCTTCTACTTCATCTTCTTCCATTTCAACACCTTGCTCTCCGTGGGATGTCCCAACAATTATAGCTTGACATGAACCCCGACTCAAACAAGTGGAAATGAATAGTCCTGGATGCAGAATACTCTTTCTGATTCTTACACTTATTGCATGGACAACAAATAAAACCCCTTTGCCTGTTAGCTTCGGCCACTCTCAAAAAATAGTGCACGCCGTCAATAAACTCTTTGGACCGCCGGTCAGCGTACATCCATTGCCGATCCATCTACATGAGTCGAAAAAAAATCGTACAAAAATAATTATTCTTACAATAATGACAGTCATACAATAATTATAAGATAATTACAAACTGTTTCAACAGTCATACAATAATGACATATCTTTATTCATACAAAAATCATAAAATATTACACCAAATAATTCTTATTTACTATTTCTAAAGTTTTAAACTAATTTTAATGTGTTTTACTTCTTTTAATTTTTATTTTAGTTTGTTTTCTAGTATTCAAGATTAACTTTCACTATAGTTTTCCTTCTCAACTATTTTATAAAACCTTCTTTAGCAAATCAACTAAATTTCTATATATTCTTTCTTCCCCACACAAATTTTCTCCCTCATCAACTTACAACTACATTTTGGAGACAAAAAAGTGTGCAAAACATAGCTGCAAATGTAATATGACAAAAAAAAACATTGGAGGATGAAGTTGCAAACCTTTTAGGCACCTCCGATTTATATGTAATCACCAAAATAAATTCACTAGAAATTTTGGCATGACCTGCCCTCTTTTTTGAAGAAATTTTGAAGCTTGCTCGGGCAGCTGGAGGAGGAAGAAGACATATATATAGGGGTGGGACTTTAGTCCCGGTTGGTGTTGGGCTAAAGATCCCCGAGATCTATAGTCCTGGTTGGTATTACCAACCGGGACTGAAGTTACGATCTTTAGTCCCGGTTGGTGTGTCCCGGGGGGGCCTGACAGGCCCTGACAGCATTTGAACCGGGACTAAAGATGATCTTGACCAACCGGGAGTAAAGATCAAATATGCCCGTTACCCTTTTTAACCGGAACTAAAGATCATCTTTAGCCCCGGTTTTTATTGCATTCGGGACTATTGTGGAATTCGGCCGATCGACGAAAGATGGTTTCTCCACCAGTGGCATATGCTACTTCCAATTTTCCAAATACATGCATATTTCAGGAAAGGACCCATGCAACATTTTTTGTCACGGCACAGCATGCATGCATGTATCAGCCAAGCCTAAGGATAGTCCTAATACAAAGGTAGCATATACTTCTCTATAAAAATGATAGTATATACTAATACAAAGTAGTATATACTTTACTTCTCTACGTAAAAAAGTAGTAGAAAAGAAGTATGTGGCAGCATATACTTCTCTAGGTAAAAAAAAAACAAGTACTCCGTCCGTTTCAAAATGTTTGACATCGTTGAATTTTTAGTACGTGTTTGACCATTCGTCTTATTCAAAAATTTTAAGTAATTATTTATTCTTTTCATATCTATATTTGATTCATTGTTAAATATACTTTCATGTACATATATAGTTTTACATATTTCACAAATTATTTTAATAAGACGAACGGTCAAACATGTGCTAAAAAGTCAATGGTATCAAATATTTTGAAACGGAGGGAGTATGTGGCTGTGGCAGCATGGCATATGTGCGTATCTAGCTAATTAAAAGAAGCAGCACGATCCTCTTAAAAAGGCAGTATATGCTTATAATCCTCGAGATTAACTATTAATATTAATCATGAATATACTAGTTGGAAAGAAAAGAAGTATGTACTAACATACTACTTTTAAAAAGTACATACTTATACTACAATACAAAACAAGTATATATACTTCTACAACAAGTAGCTAAGTATATATTTTTAATGAGAAAAAAAGGTATATACTTCCAACGAGCTTCCATTAAATTTACGTACGCACCGGCCGGTGCATGCAGATATTTGAAAAAAAATAGAAATGGTGTTTTCTTTTTTTTATCTAATTATTCATTATGAACTAATGGATATCCATTAAGAAGAGGGAGTACATACACCTGGGAGTACAAAAGAGAGATCATATATATATATATATATATATATATATATATATATATATATATATATATATATATATATATATATATATATATATATATATATATATATATATATATATATATATATATATATATATATATAACTACTATACAGGTGCCCCAACCCCACCCACACACACTCCCCACCCTGCTCCCACCAAGTCCATACGTATGCAGTTAAAATTTAACTAATTGACGACCAATCTCGATCCCACCCCTGCGCCCCTCCCCCTACTATCATAGTCTGAGTAAATTTTTTACTTGATGTTCCTACTATCATAGTCTGAGTAATTTTTTTACTATGACGGACACTGTCTATTTATATGAGTTTCTATCCGGCAGTAACCATCCAACCCCTAATCCCCGAAATTTTTGGATCCATTCACTCGGCCGTCGAACGCCTCATCCCACCGTCAAGATGGCCGGACCAGCTGGGATGCGGTGAAGAAGGAGCGGCGGCGGTGGCCGGTGAAGATGATGGGGCCGTCTCGTCCATGCCCGCCTTGGAGACTGGCGAATGACCGACGCGGCAACGCCACCACCGAAGGTAGATTCCATCTCCCTGATGCAGTGGTCGTCGCCCGCAACCGTCGCTTCTCAATGATCGGAGCGGCCGGATCTGACCCTATGTGTCAGCCGACGACGTGGAGAGTGGAGGGGACCTGGTGTCGTCTCTTGTCAACCCCGTGCAGCGGCGACTGACTGCAATCACGGCGATCGGCGCAAGCAGCACCTTCCAAACCACCATGATGTGGATTGAGAGGTGGCCGCCGAAGCTGGTGGAAGCTCGACCGATGGCATGGGCAGCGACATGGACCACGAGCGGCTCCGTTACCTTCCACTCCCGGCAACTACGAGCTCGACCGTGGGAGGCACTCTCGGCGGCGTGAGGGATCTCGCACAAGTTGTCGGTTTTGAGGCGCTGCAGCTGCAGGAGCGAGCCGCTGCCTGCGCAAGTCATCGGCATCACATATATTTTGTTTTTTTTCCATTGTTTCTTTTTTTTGTCTTTATTATTTTTGACAACGCAGAGGAGAACGGATGCCTCGACGCCGACGGCTCCATCGTGGTCAATCCACATCGACGGTGGCCTGGAAGGTGCTGCTTGCCGGTCGCCGCACGCCCCCGGGCTGTCCAATCAGACCGATCGAGAGTGGATGCAAAATGCTCTAGGCTGTAGATCAGCAAATATAACCGGCGACAGATGCGTGCTGCTCTTTGCCAATGCCGATGAGAGCTGCCGATGGCCAATGTTTTCTTTTTGTGTATTCTGTATTTTCTTTCCACCAGGACCGTGTGATTATTTTATACATGTGATTCACTGTATGACTGGATGCAACAGATGTATTATTTATATATTATATATATATACCCACAATCTACACCCTATATGTAGCTTGCACAAATCTTAGGGCAAGTATATTAGGTGCTAACAAAATGTACCATGCATGATGTTTACGTTATACTATATTTTTTACAAGTGTAAATTACCTTGTTTATGTAATTTTTGTATTTCTTTTATGCAAAACTTGTATATGTAGTTTACCTTGTTTATATAAATTATCTTGTTTATGTAGTTTTTGATGGTAGGATATATATCATTTTGGAAGTATCATTTTTGCAAGATGACAATTTGGTGACTAAATAGCATGTTATAAACAAAATAAGGGTTAGAGAAATACAATGCACTAGTTATATAAATGTCATATATGATTGTTATTGGAAAAAAATTATTTGGTAAAAAAGGCAACATACATGTTATACATATTGTGAACCAACCTAATCCTAATCTTTTCTCTCTATAGTAAGCATTCATTTGGTTAAGGTTAGGTACATTTTGCAGCATGAATCTTGGAACACATCAACGGTGTAAATTGTAGGTACATGTGAACCCCGAGTGCAAATATACATTTTCATATATATAGCAAAAGTGCCCGTGCGTTGCACCAGGTGTACAGTGATAAAAAGTGTTGTTTGGTTTAGTCAACTAATCTGCTAAAAAAATGTTTGTTCTATATTTGTGGAATATATATGATGTTTAGTTGGGATGATTTGTAGCATGGGAGAAAATGGATGAACGAACAATGCGATTTTCTTTGTCCAAAAGGCGACGGATGAAAATTTGTATCACAAATGGAAATATTTATTTTTTATGTAGGTAAGTCTAATAAAATATGAGTGGAATTTTTGTACTAAATGTACTTTGAGTTGCGAGAATATATACTTTTTAGAAACACGAGCATTGAGATTGACGAAGTTACCACAAACGCCTTGAGCAACCGTCTTAAATCAAAGATTTGAATCTAGGTTGATTGGTTCCTCCACAAGAAACCTATCCAGTTAAATTATACACACTTTGCAATTGTGGGAATATACCTGTGTATTGTTACCTGAATAAAATGTGTTGAGTTTAACAAATCGTAAAAATTAATCTTATTATTTTTGTGAGAGTAAGTATTGTTTTTTATTTACAAATTGTATTTGAGGTCAAATATTAATAAGTAGATATAAAAAAAATGAAAGAAGATTATACAGGGAGGGAAAAAAAATAAAAAAAGAGCGGATAGGGACAAAGAAAAAAAAAGAGCAGAGGGAACAGGTCAAGATATTTTTAATTGTTTAAACATTTTTAATAATGAGATGCCCGTGCATTGCAGCGGATAAACTAAAAATATAATAAATACAAAAATATTATATGATTAGGATTTAGATTTTATGATATGAGCCCCATTAGACCTTAGAAATAGAAAAAGTTGTAAGAAAAAGTCCCATTAGACCTTATCGGCCTGCTATTGTGCGCCCAACCCATGAAATACGCGTGGTGCTACGGCCCGATATGGACGCTGGCTCGATTTGAGCCATTTGTTTTGATGGACGGCTCGGATCGATTCTAAATCCATCAAAACCCTAGCCCGAATCACACCTTCCCCCGACCACAAGCTCCTCCTTTTGCTCGGCTCCTCCCCGACCGGTGGCACCTCGTCCCATCCCCTCCCCTCTCCCGACCAGCGGCACCACTCCTCCTCTGCCGCCCCCTCTCTGCCACTCCCTCTCCTCCTCCTCCTCCTCCCCCTCCCCTCCCCTCTTAGCGGCGTCTCTCAGTGCGGCGGCTTCCCGCGGGTAGATCCGGTGGCACCAATGGCGCCGGTGGCTTCCCACGGTGAATCCGATGGCGACGACGGTAGCAGTTCCCACGGTGGATCCGGCGACCCCGACAGCTACACGCGTGGTGGCGGCTTCCTGCGCCGGATCCGACGACTACGACGGTGGCGGCGGCTTCCGGTGATGTCTTATTTTTTTTCCTCTTTCACTTGATTGTCTTATTGGATTTTGCATCTATGTTTGTGATGAATTTTTGCTGAATCACTCGTGCATTTGGTTGTTGATCTAGACTCTAGATGATTTTATTTTTGTCTTGGACTCTCATCTCAGACGTTCCGGACGAGGGATTTTTTTTGGAGGGGACGGATGAAAAAGTAGCGTGTTGACGGACGAGGTGACGATCGGAAAGTTACGAATATTTTAGTTAGTTAAGAGGTGTTAGTTTTTTTAAAAAGACCAACTCTTGTAAAATATTATAGGTGTAGGTTAATATAAAACCGACACCTATAACACCCTTTTTTTTAAAAAAAAGGCACCTGCAAAAGCCAAGCAGAGTCTTATCCATCCATCCACAGCGGAGATAAGGCTGAGCAGAGCCGAGCCAGTGGGGCCATCGAGGAGATAAGGCCGAGATCTCGCATTATTTTTTCTCGGTCTCTCGTTTTCCTCTCCTCTCTCTCGGTCTTCTCTCTCGCTTTCCTCTCTCTTAGAGCCGAGGCGGCAGGCGGCGGCGCAAGAGGGGAGGCGGTGGGCGCTGGGTGGTGGCGGCGGGTGGAGACGGTGCGGCCAGCGGCAGGAGGCGGCATCGGTGGCGATGGCCGCGCCCTCCCCTCCTCGTCAGCGGCGAGTGGCGGCATCGGCGGCGTGCAGCGGGAGGAGCGGCGGCTGCTCGGAGGCGCCCTCCCTCCGCCAGATCCGGCGGGAGGAAGGGCTCCGGAGCCGCGCCGCCTTACCATCCTCCATGCCACCACCCAATGCGCCGGTTACCTTGACACCCGACATGCCTCCTCCTGCCTTTGTTGTTGGATTTATGATAATACATGGGTTTCTTGTGGGGGTCAAATTCATGAGGTCGAAAGATTAAATTTGGTATTTTCTTGTTGTTTTTGGTTGTCTAGTTGATTGATTGATTTGGGGATCTAGCTTGGGGATGTTTTTTGAAGACAGACTCGGACTCAAATGAACGAACCTAAATTTTGGGAGGGACGGATCGCACAGTCGTATGGATGAAAATTAGGTGATGAAAGGAAAATAGGTGACGAAAGGAAAATTATGAATAATTAGTTAAGATAATGGATTTATTTTATATACGGACGACGGAAACTTTTTTAATTTTTTAAGTAGTTAGAGATTAGAGATAAAGATTAGATCTTTTCCTTTTGTGATTAGGAATTTATATTGTTTATTTATTTTTTAGAAATAAAAAGAAAAAAAGAAATAGGGAGGGGAGCTCTTTTTTTTTGGGAGTACCTATACAGCTGGCGCCACATTTTGGCCCAAAAATGTGGCGATTCCTGGACCACACAAACTACTGAGGCCACAAACAAAACGGGCGTGCAAAAAATCAAACCATACCCGTTACAGCAAAAAAAACCCATAAAACAAGCGCCACATTTAGGCCTAAAAATGTGGCGAATCCTGGACAACAAAAATCACTCCGGCCTTCAACCAAAACGGGCATGCAAAATAACATCACAACAAACCCATTTAAAAAAGCCCACAATGGCAAGCATACAAAAAAGCCCATATGGGCTAAAACTAAAACAAGATGAGCCCACAACTAGAAATAACAAAAAAAAAAAAGCCCATGAGTGACAGCCAGAAAAAAAAAGGGTTCATCTTCAGCTACAAAGAAAGGAAAAAGACATGCTAAGTGAAAAGCAACGCCAATTAAGCACTTTAGAAAAGATCAGAGCAAACCACGTGACAAGTGCTCATCTAGCTCGTTCTCTCCCCCCAACCATGGAGATCGCTGAGAAATCTAGACAAAAGGAATTGGAATCTGCTCAAGAAAAAAACACCATGGGAAATCCTACAATCTCAACAACCAAGGATTTCTCATCAGAAAAGCAGATCGCAAAATCCATTCAGATGGAAGAGAGCACAAACCCTAGAGCAAACTTGTCTTCTGCAGGTAAGAATCTTACAAACCTTACAGCTATATGGCATCCAGATCTGTTTTATGTTCTTCTTCATGACATATATGCAAGTCGCATCCCCCCACACATACTCCTTTCATCTTAACACAGTATACTTCTCACCAAAGTCACCTAGATCTGGAAAATGAATATGCTGATCAGATCAAGCTTGTTGCATTTAATAAATTAGATTAGTGAAAAACTACTGACAAACCAAAATACAAACATCACTATCCAGGAGAAGCTCTACTGATGAATAATGTATACAACAATCAACTACTAAAAACAAATCCATTTTGCAGCTTACTTTTTGAAATTTTCTTACTTCACTATACACCTAATACTACACCATCCCCAATCGCCCCAATCCACCATACAGTAAGACATTTTGCCCAAAATTTCAACATTATGAAAGTTTAGAGTTTGCTAATGCCATAAAAACAAACTCCTCAAAAAATTATAATCACCTAATACTAAAATTACATTTGTAAGTTTAGTCTGTATGCAATGTAAATTGAGATAAAACACAACAATGGGGATGCTTTCAAGTACAAAGTACAGTAGATACTGTCAATTGTGTTTCACTGTCCAAAATTTTTACATCCTACCAAAAAAATGCCCAAGTGACCAGACATGAATACAAGTTTTGTTTTCAATCAATTCATATAACATGGCACACAAGAAGCTAGCAACATCTCGCCGTGAATCAATGAAGACTAATCCAGGCAGTCCATGAACATAGGAATATACACACTTACAAAATTAGAAGTAGTTAAAACAAAGAACTACAAAATTGAATGTTAGGAAACAACAAGTTACAAAATTGCAAAAAGAAAATACATTCACCAGTAACTAAAATTACATTTTTAATTTCAACATATTAACAATGTAAGAAGTGAACAAATTGCTACAATGATGCAAACATCTTCACTGTAAATTAAATTAAATTCATATAAAAATATATATAGAAGTTGAAACCAAAATTACACAGTAAAGTACTAACCTAGCGAAAAATAAACTTAAAAAGGAGAAAATTACATTGGCCATAGATGAAAATTACATTTGTAATTTCAATATTAAATCAATGTAAGTTCAGGAAAAATAGTGTAAATCTACACCAAACTTGAATACAATTATAAAACTACTTCATTCCAGAGAAATTATACTTCAACAAAATTTCAACTAACAAATCTACACCAAACTTGAATACAATTATAAAACTACTTCATTGCAGAGAAATCATACTTCAACTTCAAATTAAATTATAAAACTACTTCATTCCAGACAAAGCACATTGACACAGCATAACCCGTTGATGAGACATAGCAAATTAAATTTTACCTAGAAATAGGACAACACAAGATTTACAGTCAAATATAATAAAAATTACATATGTAACTAGGATGTAAGTAGGGTATAACTAGGATGTAACTAGTGTGTAAGTAGGGTGTAACTAGGATGTAACTAGTTTGTAAGTCGGGTGTAAGTATGATAAAAAAATCATTTACCTATTACTAAAATTACATTTGTAGTTTCAATGTATAACTAATGTAAGAGAACAAACTGCAAGAGCACTGCTCTCTATGTTATTTTGGGTGTAGCTATATTTATGGCGCCATATTTTTTACCCAAAAAAAACTCGGCAGGTATTTACATTGTAAATTCCTAAATTACATATTTAATTTTAGTGTATTTACAATGTAAATATCCAAAATTACATATGTAAATCCTAAAATTACATATGTAAATATTAAAATTACATATGTAAATAGAGTGTAAGTAGGGTGTAATTTTGCATGTAGATAGCAAAGGAGCGTGATCGATTGGATAAATCACAGCAAGCAGCACAGGTGCATGTGTATATAGTACGGACTAGTGCTTGCACGCAGAATGGCAAAGCAGTCCTGCACGAATCTAAACGAAACTTTGAGGGCTAACAAACTTACTGTAATTAGAGAAGATTTATGGCGAAAACCGTATTTTTTTAACTTCAATTTGAACTACTATATTCATATCAATGAAGAAAACAGAAAATTACATTCACAAAACAAAATTCACAGTTCATAAAACAAACCTAGACTAATTTACTATAATTCGGTAGAATTACATTGACCTACCGTGTAAATTACATTTGTAATTTCAATATAATGTCAATGTAAGTTCCAATGAAACAAATTTAATGCATTTCAAAACAAGGAGATTGGTTGATGAGTCTATAAAAGACTAGTATTTAAATAATAAATAAAATTACATTGGTCTATAACTGAATTTACATTTGTAAATTTCTTGTTTTTGTTATTTAAGTTTTTAAAAAAATGCAGTTCAAACAAAAAGTGCCAATTTAGGAGATAGAAACTAGACAGCATATAAATCACAGTGAACCATGCTATATGAACAAAATTATGGGAAATAATAAAACAACTGAAATTTTATTTGATAGAAAAATGATAAAATTATAAAACTACAACTAACATTTTTTCTTATCAAAATGCAGGTACCAATTCTACAGAAATAGCTTATGGGGGACAGATGTTACATGAAGAGTACGCGTTGCTAAGCTTGCAAACAGAGCTGGTGAGAGAAAAAAAATTAGTTGGACATAGTGATAACAGTCTTTATTATTATATTGCTAATAAATTTAATGTTGAAATATATGCAGGGACAACAAATGAGCTACACAGCACTGATGCAGCAAGTTATTCAAAGTCAAAGTCCTAAGATAAACTTGCATACCAATCAGGTGACAAGAAGCAATTCATAACTTTTTTGTAAAAGCAATCAGCGCTGAAATTAAAAGTTTCATGTTAAACTAATAAATTTTCTGGACAAAAAAAATGCAGGGAAGGCTTGCTGAAATGAACTATCACCTTCAATCACCAATAGGATACAGTGTAAGTTGGATAAAACTCTTAACTTGGTATTTGAACAACAAACTGGACATAACTATATTACTGTATTTCCAATTGTAACACACTATTTATTTTGTCTTCCATGTAGAACTCAATGATTCTCACAACAAACAGATGCATTGATAACTTTGATCAAGCAGTTCTTGAAGCAGAACAAGAAGTGCAGGTATAGTAAGATAATTAACACAAAATATTAAACAAAAAAGCAAAAAAAAATCTCGTTTCTTACACATGCTCCCACTTGTCCATGCAGATGCCTTTTGAAGACCAATGCATGGAAAATGATATAGAGAAAATATATAACAGTAACAATGACAATCACTATGTATGTGTTTTGTTAGTTTATAATATGTTTTTATTTTTATTTGTATGCATGGGAATACTTTTTTTATTACAACAGAAAACAAAAATTAAAAGAACAAGTTGATTTTGCAGCACATACACAATATTGAGTCAGTGAGCAACTCTATTGGAGAGTGCTCCAATGTGAATCAATGGTTATTGGAGGAACATGAAGACAATTGGGGCAATGAGGTTACTTTAGAACAAATGTTCATTTTTTTTGTTATTATATTGTACAATAAAAATAATGTTTCTTTACTACTTAACATCCAAGTGCGACTACTAACACATAATATGAAATATTTTTTAAAAATTCAGGTACAAATTACTAGCACAGAGAATTCAGCACTTGAGCAAGTAAATGGTGCAGTGCAAGCTAGCATAGCTTCTACAGAAGATAATGCAGAAATAACAGACAAAGAAAATAAAGAAAGTGCAGCAGATGAAGAGGAAGCTGACAATGATGAGATAGATAGCCGTCATATACCTTGTGAAGGGATGCAATTCAAGACTGATGATGAAGCATACACATTCTTCAACTTCTATGCTTATTTAATTGGATTCTCCATTGTGATTGCCCACAGCCTGAAGACCAGTGACAAGAAAAGGAACAATGAAGTCATCAAATACACATACAAATGCAACAGGCATGGAAAAAATCAGGACAATGCAACCAACCAAGTTCAGAAAAAGAAAGGGACAAGAAATACAAATGTTCTAGTGAGAACTGATTGCAAATGTGTGATGGTTGTTAGAGAAAATAATGGCATATGGAGTGTTATAAGACTAGATCTCAGTCACAACCACAATCTTTGCCCCCCAGAAGAGAGAAAATTCCTCTACTCACACAAAGACATGACACAGGAAGAGAAGAGCTTAA
The DNA here is from genome assembly GCF_034140825.1 of Oryza sativa Japonica Group. Classification (NCBI taxonomy): domain Eukaryota; kingdom Viridiplantae; phylum Streptophyta; class Magnoliopsida; order Poales; family Poaceae; genus Oryza; species Oryza sativa. Next base: position 10,668,326 of record NC_089043.1, on the reverse strand, counting down.
TTCTAACACTAAAAGAATGTAACATACCAACAAGAAGCATGGTGGTGATACTGGCATCACTCCGTGGAGGGTTATCATCGCTGCCATATACAAAGAAAGACATCAGCAACGTCGCTTCATCAAGTAATTCAGAAACAAAGAACAAGGACATGAGTCAAGTCTTGCGGTATTTAAGGAAAAAAGAAGCAGAAGATCCAGGTTTTGGACAGATGGCAGATGTAGGGATTTATATGAGCAGTTTGGAGATTTTGTGAGTTTTGATACAACCTACAAGACAAACCGATATGACTTGCCATTTGCACCTTTTGTTGGTATGACAGGACATGCAAATACATGCATATTTGGTTGTGCATTCCTTGGAGATGAGACAATAGAGACTTTCAAGTGGGTCTTTGAGACATTTCTAACGGCAATGGGTGGGAAGGAGCCACGAAGCATAATTACTGATCAAGATAATGCTATGAGATCTGCAATAGCACAAGTAATCAAAAGTACCAAACATAGAAATTGCCTATTTCACATCATGAAAAATTGCAGGGAAAAAACTAGCACCACATTCACAATCACAAGCAAAACAGATGAAACAAAGAAGCAGCTATACAAAGATTTTGATGATATTGTGCACAATTGTCTGACTGAGCAAGAGTTTGAAACTCTTTGGCCACAAATGATTGAGAAATATAACCTACAGAATGTGAAATATTTACAGCTAATGTTTAAAGCAAGGGCAACATATATCCCTGTATACTTCAAGAATGATTGGTTCCCATTTATCCATAGCACAACTCTAAGCGAAGGAACAAATGCAAGGTACAAAAAAAGAGGTGGGCCCAAGACACAGTGTCACTAGTTTCCTAAAGGAGCATGATAGAATCAATGACAGAATATTTGAAACAATGCACAGCAATGACCATAAATCAAATACTAAAAGACCAAAAGAGTTTTGGTCAGATTACTGCATAGAAGAACAAGCGTGTGAACTGTACAACTCATCAATCTTCGAAAGATTCCAATTAGAGCTAGAGAAGACATTAATGCTACAAACATCAATCATAGAAGAAGGCAAGACATATTTGGTGTTTGCTGCAACAAACCAAACAAGACAAGAATGGAGGCCGAGAAAGTATGTGGTTATGACAGACTTACCTAATGAAGATTTCAGCTGCATTTGTGCTAAGTTTTCAAAGGATGGAATTCTCTGTTGTCATGTCCTGAAAATAATGTTACAATTAAATGTTCAGAAGATTCCAGACAAATACATCATTGATAGGTGGAGGAAAAGAGAGAAAAAAATAGCCACAAATGTTGAAAGATTTACATACAATGGGGATAATTTAGCTTTAAGGTACAACATACTATCAAAAAAAGGTGCACTTATATCATCAAAAGCATGTAAGAAAGTGGAGACTTATAATTACCTGCTGGAAGAAATGGATAGGTTGGATAAACATATTGATTCCATGCTTGCACAAGAGGAACAGATCACAACATTGGTAGATATTGCAGAAGATTCAATGATTGCAGAAGATGAAACAATCACAGAACCAAATGAAGAGGAACAATTGCAGGAAAAAGAAACAAATGAGGAAGAGGAAATTCAAGACCCAGATCAAGCTAATACAAAAGGAAGGAAATCAATAAGGCGCAAAAGAATAGTAGAGCAGATGATAGACAATAACAATAAGAAAAAGAAAAGAAGCAAAGGTGATCCAAAAAAGATAATGGAGAAAACATTTTTGAAAATAAGTTTGTTGTTCATATATTTTCTTAATGCAAAAATTGTGCAAAAGACTAATTTGTGGTTATAACTGTCTTGCAGGAGAGAAGAACCATGCAAAAAACCAACAGAGATCAAACAGGGCAGCAGGGCAAAAGCAACAAAAGAACAGAGAGTTGGAGAGCAGTAACAAAACAAAGAAGAAATAGTTGAAAAAAGAAGAAGAGAAGATCAGGAGGATATCTCTGTGCGACTATGTAATAGTATCATCCAACAAAAAAAATGTAATTTACTAGTACTTAAGCATTTGCACAAAAACAATTGTAATGCCAATGCCATCAAATTTGGGATTACTTGAGTTAGCACCCTCTATTTATGTGAAAATTTTATATTGTATGTTATGAGGACTGACAAATATGGCCAGCAACATGAAAAAGTGATCTCAACAGAATCAGAGGATAGGTGGCGTTACAAAAAGAGATAACATGTCTCTAAGCAACACTATGTCTACTGACTGCTATATTTACGTAACTATAATATCAGTCCTATGAAATGTCACATTAAAGGCTTGATTTCAGGAGGAGAAGCAAAAATTGGTAGCCTGATTCTTAGTCCGTGGCAACTTCATCTTCATATTGGAATTCTTCCTACATAAAACATAAAAGGAAAAAGAAAAATATGAAAAAGACAGTAAACTTGGGAATAAAAAAGGAACAAAAATACACAGTAGAACAAACTAAGAAAAATACTTTGAAGACTGAAAGCACAACAAGGATTTTTTAGAAAACTTACATTTTCAACCCAGTTAACAACCAATTGTTCACTTTCAGATTGAAGCATAATATTCTTGTGGTGGAAGAATATCTTGTTTGTGTATTGAACACGGATGTTATTGATATCATCTTTGCTGAACTCGTTTGGCAATACAACCCTCGGAGACCAAAGTTCGATGCACTTCATTACAAAAATGCCAGAATCACAGCTTCAAACACACAAACATATATATTGTTAGTATGAATAACAAAAAGTAACTATTACATAACATAATTAGGACATATAAAACCAAATTCAGAAGAGATAACCTGAATTCCTGTCACGGAACAAGCGGAAAAAATACTCTAAACTTGCTGAAATCTATGGCAGTGCCCTCAAATTTATCCCACAATGTCTGAATATTCTTGATCTGCAATAATCATAAATAAGCATAATAAAAAGCATAGCACAAATACCAAAAAATACTAGTAAAAGTTTGAAGCAGATAGCAGATATTTAGCCTTACCATCATAGGAATAATTGGATCAAAGTATGGATCACTTTTATGATGCAATGAATCAAGGAAAACAAGCATTCGGTCCTTTATATCAACGACGAACAGGAACCAGTGGTCAAGATGATTAATGGGGAAAAAAAAAGCTGAAAATCAAAGGCAACAAATTAAAAAAAATGTATGTAATGTTATATTCTGTATATACATATATCATTTTAAAAAAAGTAACTAAAAAAAATTAGCAAACAATTTACCATATCGCAAAGATGTAATTTTCTAGCACTAGCAGCACCATCAAAACATTTCTTTATTTTGACCATTTCAATGCATTCAATCTTCTTCAAAAGTTGATACTACAAAATAGGACAAATTGCAATTATTAACAATGATAATAAAAAATATAAATAAACAATTAATAAAGCAGCATATATAAAAGGAAACACTACTATATGTATGCAGAAATACTTACCCCAATGGAAGAAAAGAAATAATTCTTCTTTGATTTAGATGGATGGTTGTTGTGGAACATCAGTCGACAAAAGGCAGATATCACATAGTTTGAAACATCACCACCAATCCTCAAAGAATTTCCAAAATTGGAAAATGTGATACGAACATTGTCAATATTTACTGCAAACAAGCTGCAAAAAAAGGACAATAAGGGCAACAAACAAATGATTGAGCAGCATAGTAAGGACTACAATTACAAATATTTTAGAAAATACCTTTGCTATCTAGTACGAGCGACACAACAAATTGCAATGAAGTTAAAATGCAAAATATTTTAGAAAAATACCTTTGCCATCTAGTATGAGCGAGACAACAAATTGCAGTGAAGTACTTGTTTTCTTGTTCAGAAACTAGAAAGCGCCGTCTAACTGGTACAAAAGGATCACTTGCATGTCTAGATGGCTTAAGAGGTCTTCTTGGACCATGTGGGGGCAATCTGCCACCTGAAGAGCTTGCTTCAGAATTATTGAAACCAGAGCCAAATACTTTGTAATTGGAATCAAATTGATTGCTCTTGTTGTAAATATGCTCAGATTTAATGGACATATTTTTCGTCTTGTTAGAACATGTATTGGACCCAAGACAAACAACATCAGGTGAATTCTGAAAAAAAAACATAAATTAGGAAAAACAGATAGTTTGTAATAAAGAGAATGGATAAACTAAATAATTGAAACTTTGAAAATTTTGAAACCTAAAAGAACATAAGGAAAAAGAGCAGAATATAAACAAAACATAAGAAACACACATACTGTGAGATCTTGGAATGCCCTTTTCCTGACAAATTCAGCATCAAATTTTCCTTTATCCTTGTTATTGCTCAGAGTCTTCAAATTGTTATATGTTCTCACATTTGGGTGGAAAGAGTTAGAATTGAGAGCAATCTGCATAAAGGTTGGAAATGAATTAAAAAAGCAAACATCACCATACATAAAAAGTGGTTAAAACAGATAATGTAAACAACATGACATTATTATAAAAGCTAAAAAAATAAAATTTGAAAACAATAAGAAATTCATACTTGGGAGGACAAGGGCCTTGCATCAATAGGTGACTCATTTTCATTGAAATCTGCCTCAAAATCCACAATATGAGGCAAGCAATCATCACTGTCACAATCTCCAGAATCTTCGGAATCAAGAATCTCAAGGAAAGAGATTTAGTGCCATCAAAAATCCTATTCATCTTCTCTTTAGATTTAAGATAAGCCATTCTTGACCTAATTTTCTTTGCAACATCTTTAACAGCATCAATAGCTGCTGTAGCAGCTGAAGCTATAAAAAAAGAAAAAAAATTCAATACTATGACAAAAGTAGTTAATATGCACAGTAACATTAATGTTAAAACTTCAAATACAATGACTATTTGCTTATATAGAAATTAGTGAGGGAAATAATCAGTACAAACCATTGAATGATTCATCCAGGCAAACTTTCTTGTTTTTAATTAATCCAACTTCAGGAGTATGATACATCTGAGCTGAAAAATTGAAAAAAATATCAAATCATTAGATAATAATAAAAAATAAAATTGATACAAACAAAAGAAATTGGGTGAAAGTTTAAAAGAAGGTCGTAAACTAATATTACCTTGAGCACTTAGACTAGCACTAGCTTGTCCACAGCCAAAAGTGCTCTAATAAAAAATATGAACAATATAACACATAAACAAAATAACAAAAAATAGTCTGCTAAAAAATATTTAGCAGTTAATTGCTGGAATCATTAACATTGCCATTAAAAGTAAAAAAAACAAATATATAATTAAAGGGTACTACAAAGCATGTATACATATATATAAGGGGACACTTACAGGAGCAAAATCTTCAGTTGACAATGGGTGGTTTCCAACAGAATGTTCAGCATCTGCTCATGAATAAATCATAAAGTTGATATTATGTTACAACAATAATAAAAAGAATGAATGAATCTTAAGTCACAAAAATTAAAAGTACAAAATCCATACAACAATGCTAACCAAAAAAGGAACAAATAACTTACAAGATTTACTGTGAGGAGTTCGCTTTTCATTAAATTGAAATGAGTGATTGTTAAATCCAACATGTTGCTTATCAGTTTGAAATGAAGCATTGGCTGTAGCTGTGTGTGCAATATTATGACTGTCAAGTTGAACTGTTTCAGATGAACTAGAGTCATGCAACATCTGTAAAATGCTGAGAATAACATCTTCACATGACAGACTATCAGAGACATGATTTATAGAACAGTGACTGGTAAGCTTATCGCAAAATCTTTCAAACTATCAGACAAAAAATTCCCAATAGCTGAATCAAGTTTGTGATGGAATGAAAGCATTTGTTCCTGTAGTAGGACAGACTGAAAAAAGAAGTGGTTAATATATAAGCAGAAAAGAGATGAGCTGCACTATATGAAAAATAAAATTAGGAAAGTAACCTCAAAGTAACTAGTGCAACTAACCTTCAGTGGCCTAAGTCCATAAGTGGTGTCATCAATTTTGTCTAAATCAGAAAACGTAGCAATCAAATCATCGTTCTAGGCTGAGATACGAGGGATTCCTTTAGGAACACATCTCTGACCAAAATCAACAAAATCGAGGTACAAAATCTAGAAAAAAAATAAAAAAAGCAAAATCATATAAAATAACAAAAGCATTAAATGTATTTGTAAATATGGAAATAAAACTTAGCACAACTGGAGTATGATGGAAGAAACACTTACAGCCCAAATATGTAAGCAACCACCCAAGTTCTTTGACTTTTGGAACTTTTTGATATGAATCAAGAGCCACTCATACACAAACTTTGACCAATTATAAGAATCCAAAGCTTTAATATCTTCAAAGATGGTAAGATACTTCACACTTGGGACTAATGATGAATTGGGACACAAGAAACAAGCAAGCGCAACAATCAAGAAACAAGTAATCACTTTGTCTTCAGCCATGTCTTTATTATGCTTCAAAAGATCACCAAAAAATTTCACAGAAGGAAGTACAGACAAACCAAATCTTGAGAGAATTATTTCTTTCCCAATATCGAAATTCTTCCCAAAATCTCTTCGTCCAGTTGGCAAACCAAGCACGACAGTAACACTATGCTCTGTGACTGGAATAACTTTGTCTCTAAGAATGATTTCAGATGAGCTCAAATCAAATCTCTTGGCAACCCATGACGCAAGCTTCTTAGGTGCAGATTTAACATCAAACAGAAGCAAATTTGCAAACCCATATTTCTCAATGATAAACCTCTGAGGACCAGATAAATCTGCAATAACTTCAGAAAAATACTTTGCTGAAAATCTTGAGAATGAAGAGTTGGCCTTAGTAAGACAAGTTTGTTTCTTCATCTGTGGAAAGTAAGTTTAATTTAAGATTAAAACTGGAACAACAGGTGAAAAAAATAAATGAAAACACGAAAAAAACTAAAACAAAATAAAAAACATGAAATAAATATGACTACCTTTTGATTCTCTAGAAGAACATTAGAATTCTTCTTCATCTTTCTTTTCATGCTTTGCACAATCTGGCAAACCAAAAAAAATGATTAGAAAAAAGAACTAAATTTATTACATGAACAAATCAAAAATAAGATGATAAAAAATAGAACATAAAACTTATGATCTTACCGTCTTCCTGTACAACTCAAGCATGACATAATCCATGTCAAAATCATCATCTGATTCTGTGTCCTATATGAAACAATAGGAAAACAACTTGATCAATACACATACATTAGAAGTTTAGAACTGAATAAAGGATAAGGAGCAAAAAAAAGTGTCGGAAATTCTTGAAAAAAAAAGGTAAATATTGAAGAATAAATACTAACATCTTCTCTAAAATTTTCATCTGAACCATCAGAAATTTCAGGATTAGCAAATGGATACTGAGGACGGTCAAAGACATTGCTAGTTCCCTGTTCAAGTACTTTCCTCTTAGACATATTGATGCCCCTAAAAAAGAAAAACAAAATTAAAAGCACTGGCACGATATATGCAAAAGAAGGGGCCATAGAAATAAAACTAACCTAAAATGTCAGTATAACTAAACATAGATTCAGAGCACATGCAAAGCGAATAAAAAATGGGAATAAAAATAATTAGAGCATAACAAGCAACATGAATACAATAAAAAAATCATATATTTAGTATGAACTGTATGAACCAAAAATCACATTCTAATTTCAAAGAAATCATTTGCAGCACTGTGGGTGTGTGTGGGAAGCGGAGTACTAGTAGAATGAATCACACAGCAATGTTACATACAGTACACTAGTTATCTGCCTATAATCAATTTGCAGAGTCTGCATAATACATAGTTATTCTCAAAAATAACAACAATGCATAGTTAGTTTTTCATACTACACATGTCAAATGTGAATAAACTACATACAAACTGCAGATCAGCATCAAAACTACATCCAAAAAATGGAAAATAACACACATCAGAAAAAAAGCATTTGATCCAAAAGCACTTGATCCAAAAGCATATAGTACTCTGCATCATATGTAAACTTAGTTCTCTAGCATCATATTATAAAACGTATAAAGGACCTGTGAATCTAGCATACACAATATGCTCTAATTTGCATCGGGTTGCTACTGCATAAATCAACCACGCTGGTTGCATCTCCAAAAAAGCAAATAGTCACATACAAAGGGTACAAAAAATGCCACAAAATATTAATCCTGATGCTACTCCCTATATTAAACACGGGAAGTTGCAACATCCCAGCGACGCTAGCCAAGCACATATCCGTAGATGCAAAAAACATCAGATCCGTTATAGTTAATACTAGATCGATAGTTAATCCATAGGTCCAACAGACTAGATCCAAGCTTCCAGCAACGCTAGCACATAGGATTCAAAAACATGAACAGAAAAAATCAAAAATAAAAAAGCACACACATATGAACCCTAAAATACAAATAAATCGTTGCTAACCACGTCAGATCTGTGATAGTTGGAACAAAATAAACAAGTTCTGCACTGCAAACCAAAAAGGATTCAAAATCCCCAAAAAAAACTGAGAAAAAATGCAACAAAAATACCTAGCCATGAACGAGATGGATCAATCTCCAGCTGACAGCGAGAGAAATTCGGTGGAGAGCGCTCACGAACAAATCCGGCGCCGAAGAAGGGAAGCACGAGAGAAATCGCCTCGGCGAGGTCGCTGGCTACGCGTCGCTCGAACGAGAGAGAGAGAAAAGGAAAAAGTAAAACGGAACAACCCAGCGGCGCGGAAACCGATATCAAATATTGTTCAAAATTGGACAACCTAAACGGGTAAGAGAGAAATTACGGGATCCGATACCACAATTATTGGGTCAAAGCGGGTCCGCAGACAAAAAAAACTACACGAATCACGGCGTCTATCCGACAGTCAGAACAGGCGACTGCAATCAACCACAATTTATGGCGCCACAAATCTAGCAATTTCGTTTTTTTTTTCTGCCTCGATTCGCTATTTTCTTACCGTTGCCGCGTTTTTTTTTTCATGATCGCACGATGACGCGGCATTGCAGGCATGATGACGCGAGCGACGATTTTATGTGACGTGAGCAACGGACGAAACAGACAAAAAAAAAATTAAGGCTTGTATTTGATACGTACTCAAGGCCATGAATCAATCGGAAATTTTTTTTTGAATGAATCGGCGAACTGCCAATTTCATTGAATAGAGAAGGAGTAAACTTTACAAGTAAGAAAAACCAGGCCTAGGACCTTCGGTCCTACTGAGCTAAAAATAAAAAGCAAGCCAGCTACCAAGATGCCTCACCCCCGCCCGAGACCATGTTTTGGCCTCCTCTTTAATTTTGGCCAACAGACTTCCGGTAGATAACTCTTTGTGCTGAAAAATTCTACGATTTCTCTCGTCCCAGATTTCCCAGTTGACCAGAAGTGTTAACGTGCGAAGTGCTTTCTTCGGGGCTTCCTTCAAGTTGGCGGTGGCCTCCCACCACTCTGACACCGATTGAGCTGGTTGCCATTGACCGGGATTTAGTTGACCACACCTAGTCCAATCAGATAACGCCGCCTAGATTTTCCTAGTGTATCTGCATTCTGCGAGAAGGTGGAGAGCAGTTTCTTGGGTGTGTCTGCATAAGGGGCAGAAAGAACTGTTCTGCCAACCTCTGGTTACCAGTCTGTCGGAGGTCCAAACTCTATTTTGGATGATCAACCAGGCAAAGGTCTTGCACTTGCGTGGTGCCCACGGCTTCCATATTAGGATGTTGAAGTTGGTGGCTGTAGTACCTAGGAGCTGCGCTTTGTAGGCCGACGTCATCGTATATTCACCGTGGCTAGTGAGCTTCCACACTATCTTATCCTCCTCATTTTCTGTGAAATGTACGTTGTGTACCGCACTCAGACATTGATTAGCTGGCTGACCAGCTCTGTTGTCCAACCTGAGGTTGGAGGAAGGTCTAGATTGAGCAGCCACTGGTCTGTAGTTGAGGCCTGTTGTAGCGTGGTGTTCTTTTTCTTGGAGGCCGCGTTGATCAGGGGAGTTACATCCTTTAGTCTTCTCCCTTCCAGCCAAGCTGAGTCCCAAAAGCTTGCTTTCGCTCCATCCCCTATTGTTATGGTTGTTGCTGCTGCAAAAAGTAACCTATCCGTGTCATCACAGGGTGTTCCCGACCCCACCCATGCTTTTTCCGGTGATCTCCACTCGTTCCAAAGCCACCACAGTCATAAAGCTCTTGCAAATTCCTCCAAGTTCAGAATGCCTAGTCCTCCTGAGGCTGTAGGGAGGCAGGTCCGTGTCCAATTTATTTTGCACTTGCCCCCTGTCAGAGCTTCACCGCTTGTCCATAGGAACTTTCTTCTCTGCTTGTCGATGACCTCTAGGGACTCTTTTGAAGCTTTCAGGCCCATCAGAAGAAAAAAAGGTTGTGAAGTGAGCACCGATTTAACCAGCGTTGATCGCCCTGCCAGGCCAATATGTCTTCCTCGCCAGCTAGCTACTCTACTCATCGATTTGTCGTAGAGAGGTAGAAGGTCTACTTTGCGTAGACAGCCAGTGGACAGAGGCAACCCCAGATACTTCATCGGGAAGCTTGCCCTAGTTGCAGGCGTGCCATGCAGGATGTCGTCGAGGTCCAGATTATTGCATCTGATCGGCGCCACTTGCGATTTTTGCAGGTTCGTGCATGATCCTGATACCTTCCCAAAACGATTTAGCAGAGCGGCGAAGGCACTCACGTCCTCTTTGGTCGGATTAATGAAGACGGCCGCATCATCCGCGTACATAGATGTGTGGAAGCGCACAGCTCTGCCTCACAGCTTACTTAGAACTCCTATGTCGGTAGCCTTGTCTAATAGGCGCTAGAGGGGGTCTATAGCCAAGATGAAGAGGAGGGGGGATAGGGGGCCACCCTGCCGCAAACCCTTCCTGTGTCTGATTGTTTCGCCCGGGATTCCATTCAGGGTGATCTTTGAGGTGGAAGTGGACAGCAGCCCGAATATCCAGTCGCGCCATTTTTACGGGAAACCCCTATTTTGGAGGAGCGCAAGTAGGTAGTCTCATCTGATCGAGTCAAAAGCCTTGGAGATGTCCAACTTGAAAAGGAGGATCGGGCGCCGAGTCCTGTGATATCTTCTCACCATATTCCTCACATACATGATTCTAATGCGATGATTGGAATATTAGTAATCTGTTAATTAGTTAAGATATATATATATATATATATATATATATATATATATATATATATATATATATATTATAAAGCCATACGACAAGCACATAAAACGTACAAAATTCTAATGCGACGATTGGAAAATTAGTAATCTGTTAATTGGTTTATATATATATATATATATATATATATATATATATATATATATATATATATATATATATATATATTATATAAAGCCATACGACAAGCACACAATGCAAGGCCCGCTTTTCCCGTGACCACTTATCACACTGATCTTGACTAGCCTCTATCCATTTTCTCCCCTTTTTGACTCAACCATATTGTGATTTCTTAGCAAGCAAAGAAACAGAAGATATGGCGGCGAGACAAGGCATCCCAAGTGACCATTTGTCGTATCTGCAGGTTAATTAGGATAAACATAGTTGGGATACAAGCAGTAAAAATTCATGAACAGTGCTAATATATACTTCTTCCATTTCACAATGTAAGTCATTTTAACTTTTCTCATGTTCATATTGTTGTTAATGAATCTAGACATATATATCTATCTAGATTTATTAACATCAATATGAATGTGGAAAATGTTAGAATAACTAACATTGTGAAACGGAGGGAGTACATACATACATACATATATACATATATATATATATATATATATATATAAATCAAATGGTTAGTTAATTACTTTTGATATTGCACCTCCCTTTCTTTTAGGACATCACGTAGGCGGTCGATCCTGCCTTCCAGCGCATCTAATGCGCGGTTCAAATTACCCATACGCGAAATCATGTGCTCTTCTAGAGCCTTGTTCTTCTCCACGAGATCCTGTTCTGCCGTTTCAAGCTGTGAAGCCTGCATACACATGCACATGCATGGATTTGTATTAGAATTCAATTTTCCTTTCATAATGATGATTATATATATTTTGCACTGTGAACCCATGGAAGAAAGACAGGTCGGTCAATTTTTTTTTTCTTTTGGGAGAACTGCATTCTTTTATTTTGGGAGAACATTTGGATGTCTTAATATATATTGATTTTATGGGAGCAATATATTGATTTTTATGGTATATAATTAGAAAACATTAATATATCAGAACATATAGGCTTAAATTGAAACACAATTTTTAGGTCCGCTAATTTTTGAGGGCCATGTGTGATCACACCGCTCGCATGTGTCTAAGGACGTGCATATGCATATTGTATAATGTATAGTACGTGCCTAAGAACAGACATGTGCATAATGTATAGCTAGCATAGTGATAGACGTAGTCCCTGCTCGATCCCATTCTCCAATCCCTCCGTGGTACACCACCAGCCTCCGGCCATAGCGAGGTGCTATCAGGAACCACGTGTTGACAAATTGAGATCACCTGCAGTTAGTTGGTAGTATCACTGCAACTTTACCAGTCATAGAACCATTGTTGGATCAAATAATAAGGACTCAGATCACACAAAAGCACTGTTCATCAGATTACTGCAGCAGACGAATCCTGTAGCGCATACTGTAGCAAGTGCTAACAAACAATACTGCTACTAAATCCTGGCCGTTGAAATCTTTGATCTGATGGTTGTGAAGACCTAAGACTGCTAAAGTTGCAGTCCCTGTTCAAACTGCATGGATACCAATCCCATGTTGACACAAACCAGTACGCCGCCGACAGCCACCGCGAGATTTAATGCTTAACTGTTGCCTAGAAATCAATTAGATTTTCATCACCTTCTGCCCTCTCCTCCTCTTCTCACCTTCCAACCGATCCAAAACCCAGGCAGCTCCTCTACCTGGCGAAGGCAGCAACCGTGGCGCCTAGCTCCCCCCCCCCTCCGTCACGTCCACATGAGTCTCTTTGAGGAAATTCATAATATGTTTTATATATGCTACATACTGCCAGTATATTAATCATAAAGTCCTCTCAACTATTGTAGGACAGGGGAGTACAATGCTAGTCATTATGTGGTGGCTGCAGATATGATTAACAAAAAAAAAATTATCTACCCAATCGAGGGAAGGAGACGTTGAAACGGTTTATAAAACTGAAGGAAACCGGTTGATTTTCCCAAAAGTTACTTTCGGATCGTCTCGATAACATAAACTACTTGGTTTTCAAGTAAAGTTTTAAAAAATAAAACTGAATTTTAATTATTTTCAACAAAATTTGATCAGATTTTGTTGGGAGTCAGCGGTTACGTTTTTTATATAAAAAGGAGTAAATATCATAGAACCCTACCTATTATGATTAAAGTTACACAAACACATGAATTTTGGCACATGACACATACTCAGGTATTTATGGTTATATATAAAGTTTCACATAACCCGTTAACCAAACTAACATATTCCTATTTCAAAATTTTAAAATGTTTTAGTTATGTCATGTAATATTTTCATGACGATAAATAACTTATAAATTTGAAGTGATTATAAGACTAAAAAGTGCGGTGGATCACAGTTAAAATGATTAATATTTTGTTTGTCCGAAACTTTGTAAACATGGTACCGGGGGGTAATGTATACAATTTACTTTAAGAAAAGACAATGACCCTAGGGTTTTGGCTTACCAACGATTTTATGAATTAATTTAGATCGAATCCAGGGGCGGATCCAACGTGGGTGCGCGGGGGGGGGGGGGGTGGCGGGGGACTCAAGTTAAGTCCCCCTACACCCACCGGACCATGGATACCCCCTGAGTCCCCCCTTCAAATTTTTCGTCATAGTTGATAAGATAGGAGGTGCTAAAGGTCTCCTAATAGTATTTTAGTATAGTTTAATACTCCCTCCATCCTAAAATATAAGGTATAACACTCAAAACACAAAGACCAAGAAAATATTTTATCATCTTCATGGTTGGATCACTTGGATGCATGCAAGCAATGTGATTGGGAGGTTTAATGGTATAAGATTTAAAACAAATCAATTTTATAGGGTCAAGAGATGCTAGTTAATATATACATGCATACACGCCTTATATTATGTGACATGAGAGAAAAATGGTTGTGCCTTATATTTTGGGATGGAGGGAGTATTGAGATTATGTTTTTATGTCGATGTACTCGGTATGTTGAGTCCCCCAACTTTCTGTTTCTAGATCCGCCTCTGATCGAATCTATGATGAGTGTGGGTAATTAATTAATTACACAGATGAGTGAGATGACGAGGAGCTAGATAGCTGACCTTATACGTGTGGGGGGAGGGGGGGGGGGGCTTCGTCCCTTGGACGTCGGAGCTGTAGAGACGCCGTGGTGGGGTCTCCATGAGGCAGCGGGGAGAGAAGCTGAGCTCCTCGAGAGCGCGCGGAATAATCGGCCGCTGCAGCAGCGAGCGGCCGGTGGATCGGAGGAGCACTAGCGATGCCGTCGCCATCCTTTTGCAAAACCCTAGCTAGCGAGTAGCGAGCAATCGATGGATCGCGGTGGACATCTGTCGGCTCTGTCTGCAGCTATTAGCGTCGGGAGGACGGCCGCTGGGCACTGACTCGAGTCGGTACGTACGTAACTCCGTATCTGTATCCGTATCGAGCTGAGATCGCTAGCTATTCGATTTCCCTACCTGCCTTTCGGCGGAGGATCCAACGTTTTGTAAGTCAGGAGTAAAAATATTTGTGCGTTACAACAGGTGAGATAATTCACTACTAAAAATCGATTTTTACATGCGGACAGGTAGCCTGCAAACGCCCAAAGGTATGCAAAAATCAGATTTTCGCACTTAGGCACTTAAGCTGACCTCATGCGAAAAGAAAAATCAAGAAAAAAAAAATCCAAATCCTCTCATCATCGCCACTGCTATCCTCCTCATCCTCCCATCACTGCCGCCACCATCGTTGGCGTCGTCCTCCTGTCGCTGCTGCCGCCAGATCCAGGCACGGAAGAGCCACCGCCACCGGATCCACACGGGGGATGGCTTGCCACCCCGCCACCCGCCGCAGCCGCTCCTCGCCTCCACCACCGGGCGGGGGAGGGCCGTCCCCTGCGCGTTGACGGCTGGGGGAAGGGGCGCCCGTTGCTGCCGCTCCTCTCCTCTGCCAACTGCCCGTTGCTACCACCCACCGTGCGCGGCCCTCGCCGGCTGCCATTCACTCAGGAGGAAAAAGAGATCGGAGAGAAGTGAAATAAGACAGGAGTTTGAGAGAGAGAGAGAGGAGTAATATGAGGAGAAGGTTGACTCGAAAATTTTTTTAACCGCTGACAGGGAAAGAGGGGCAAGTTAGACTTATAGGCGGACTTTTAGGGGGCCCACATGCATGTGAAAATAGACTCATTCTTTTGCATGCGGCAACTTATGAGAAAAATAATTGTGAGATAAATTTGGAAGAGAAGAAAAGGATAAAAATAGAGAAATTAGAAGAAAAGAGAGGATCAGGATGATAAAAAAGGAGAAAAAACGAAAAAAATGGGAGAGAGAAGGTGGCTGATTGGGAAGGGGCGTGTGTGGCACCGAGTGGAGACACGTGGGACTGGACAACGGTATGGTGTGGGCCTGTTGGGTTGGGTTGGGAGGTGGTGTATAATAGTTACTGTAGTCTCATGTTGAATTAGATACAAGCGACATACAACCAACTCAAACATTAATGACATACCAGAATTTTGACAGAAACATCTTCAATATTTATAATATAGTAGAGATTAGGATCCTAACGCCTAGTAGATAAAAATAAAGCAGATACTAATGGATAATGCCAGATACAGGTACGAATAGCTCGGATAAAAAATAAATATAAATTATCTCGAATACAGATAAGGACCGAATTTGATCGGACGCAAATACTAGAACAAATATTTCTCTCAACATGAAAACCGCCTAAACTTCTAATAGAAACAAATATCGTCACACACATAATTAGCTTATTTTATTAAAAAGTTTGATCATAAACTAAACAATACTAATTAAATTCAACATGTATAGCAATGTTGGTATAAATACATGTCTTACTGATATTATCATATATAAAAATATATTAATAATTTATAAAAATATTTATAGTCTACGTAACATTAATAGAAGAACCATACTGTTTCACATTCTGAAACAGCTCCACAGCCTCATGAGTGCTAGCAGCTGAAAATCTGGTGCATACGATGGCTGCCAAGTAATCACCTGCCATGGTATCCCAATTCCCCTATAACATTTTGCTACTCTCCCCTGCAGGTGGGCTAAAGCCAAGTTTATCCACTGATCAACAGGTGTACCAGTAATTTCATAAAACTTTTCACACTGCTTCAATCAGTCAACAAGATCTTCACCAGCAAACAAAGGAATTTGCATGACACCTCCCCAGGCCATTTCATTGCTTTTAATTGTTTGGTTGCCTGTATTCTCCCTTTTACCATTCTGATTTATATGGCACTGGGATAGTCAAAATTTCCTGCATTCTAGTATCTCTTACACACCCAGAGATTATTTCCCTGTATAAAGACTTTGTGGTGAAATTCCCTGATTTAGTCAAGCTCCAACTCATTACATCCCTTTCTTCTGTAAGTGTAACATCCCTTAAGATCTCCAACAAACCATTACATTCATCAAGGTCCTCTTCTCCATGAGTTCCTTGCAGTTCTATATTCCACTCCCCATTTGTACAAATTTGCTTGACCGCTGCCCTTGGCTCCCTACATATACTATATATATATATATATATATATATATATATATATATATATGGGAATTGAATCTTCAATGGAGTTTCTCCAATCCACACATCATCCCAGAAAAATACGGATCTCCCACTCTCACTTTTGTATTTACTCCCTGCTCTCATCCAATGTTTGAACTCATGCAGCCCCCTTCCAAAATTGTGAAACCCCTATGTCAGTAGATTGGAAGAAACCTCCCTTCGCACAGTATTTGGTTCTGAGAAGTCTACAGCATGGGTCATTTCCCCTCTGACTCAATCTTGAAAATCCACTTGCACAATAAGGCTTCATTCATTACCTTGGTGTTTATGAAATCCAAACCCCCTAGGTCCTTGGGCCTACATAATTCTTTCCACCTAATCATATGATATTTTATTTTGTTTTCCAATCATTCCAAAAAAAATCTAGTTCTCAAATTATCCATCTTATGATGTGTTGTCTTTGGAAGGATTGCTCTTCCCCCATACGACAAATGGCCACTTTTCCATGTTGCTAGCCTTTTCTCAATCTTGTTTGCTGGGATACTTAAATCAACCGCAATCAGCTTCCCCCATACAACAAATGGCCACTTTTCCATGTTGCTAGCCTTTTCTCAATCTTGTTTGCTGGGATACTTAAATCAACCGCAATCAGCTTCCCTTCACTTATGGGAACCCCCAAATACTTGATTGGTCCCAACTTGACAATTAAAATGATCTGCCACCCTTTTTGTTTCAATTTCATCTCCCCCACCACTATCACCTCACTCTTTAGATAGTTGATCCTCATTCCTGACATTAGCCTCATAGCAGTACAACAAGAGTTTCACTGTTAGAATATTAGAATTTGAATTGTGTCATCTGCATATTGTAAATGTGTTAGCCCCCTTTGTACAAGTGTGGAACTAGCCCATCCAGGTGCCCACTTTCCTTTGCCAACTTAAACATCTCAACTAGAGCATCAGCAACCAAATTGAAAAACAATGGTGACAAAGGTCTTGAAAAAACCTCCTACCTTGCCATTTATATTGATTACCACCCTACCATTTGTAACTGTTTGCTTGACCCATCCAATCCATTTTTCATCAAACCCCTTCTTTTACATTACCTCAAAGAGATAACCCCATTGTACCTTATCATAAACCTTCAAATTGAGTTTCAGCATGATCCCACTATGATTCTTACTATTTATGCATGACTTAATGTAAAATAACTACCCTATCCAATATGAATCTCCCTGAAAGAAAGCTGGCAAACTCAGTCAAGCTGGGAGCATTACGCTGGTTGCTATTGATAAAAGTCAATTTAGTAAAAATAGTATTAAAGAATTCATTAGATATACTTACTTTCCCATTCTACTCAACTTAAAGAAGAGACGATAAATGGAGGAACTTTTGTTTAGTTACATGTACTCAATTGCAGTTAACATCCTAAAATCCAAGCCTGATACTATCATATGCATATCCTAAACAGAAACGATGAAAAAAATCATCAGATTATATTAATTGCTTTAAAGCACTAAGCTGATCCACAAGGCTATTCTTCCACTACATTCCTCTAAGTCCTTGTTTCTTATATGAAGCTGAAATCACTAGAAAGTAATCTCATTTCTTATCCCAAGCTGAAATCACTAGAAAGTAATCTCTAATGAGACTTGTATCAACTAACCATTCCATCCGTGGAAAGTAATCTCATTTCTTATACTAAGCTGAAATTAGTATAAAGTAATCTCTAATGAGACTTGTATCAACTAACCATTCCATCCGTGGCTTTTAACACCTTATCTTGTAAGGCTTCTTTCTCAAATTGGGCCCAATTAATGGCCTTGATGTTAGTGATGATTATCATTAACTCTTAATAACATGAACAGATTCACATTTCAATGCATCAACCAATAAAACTAAGGCCAATATTGTGAAACAAAGCCCTAACATTCAATTTCATGCAATAGGTGTTCAAGCATTGCAAGTTTTGTGACATGTTTATTTATTAGAAGCAACGAAATGATGATGAGTACCTCTCCGTTCGGTGCACACTAGGGGTCGAAAGCAGGTATGGGTCGAACGGGGCGCTCTGTGGATGGGGGCTCGACGTCGAACTACTGGAGCGCAGCGGATAAAGACATGGACTTCAAAGAGCCGACGAGCCTGGCGGCAGCCGCCTCCAAGAAGAAGGGCACCAAGAGCTTGCACATAGCCTTTTGCGCTTCTCGTACGTTCTAGGGTTAGTCGGTGAGAGTTGAGACCATCGGAGGGAGCAAAGAGGGGTCATCTGGTTAAAGGCACGCCGCCACGCGTACCTGAGATATGGCGCCACTGGCTTTGGCGGGGTCGTCGTCGTCGGCCTCGCTTCCCTCTCTCTCTCTCTCTCTCTCTTTCTTTCTCTCTCTCGCTCGCTCGCTCTGCCCCTCACTCGTATTGCGTCGTCCACAATTGAAATGGTGAGGACAACACGAATATGCCCCTCACTCGTATCGCATCACGCACGACTGAAATGGTGAGGACAAGACAAATATGCCCTACAAGATGGGCAAATTTTACTACTTTTTGCCCCCCTAGATTCACGAAAATATGAACGGTCACCGTGTTGATGCAAAAACACACACTAGCCTGAGAGATCTGCTTAGCTCCAGTGCAGGTCCAAAGGTTGATGAGATGTGGGCGTGCCAGTCAGTTTGATCCTGCAACTAATAAGATATGCAAATAGTAGATCAATAAGCCGATCGGCTGACAAGCTGATGGAGTAATTCCAGCCGATGTCGATACCAGCCGATAGTGATAGGGTTTTGAGCTATCGGCTATATGTTTGATGTAGAATCTGACACTTGATGTAAATAAAGACAAACGACTAATAATTGTAAATAACAATATAATCCAGAAGAAACCAATTGGCTAACAATGATATGATAGAATAAGCACTGATCCGAAGGTTAAAGAATATATCAGCTGGAGGTCCGATGTCATAAACTCCACAAGATTAGATAAATCAATGAAACCTTTGTTATCATCGGCTAACTCCAACTTATATATGCAATCCTTATAAGCCGATGCAATGTCCAGATAACTCATCGCCTGAAACCCCGATGACACCCTTATTGGTAGTCAACAAGTAGACTAGGGATTATGGTTCTAAGCATGACTTAGTAGATCAAACTTAACTAATGTAGCACTAAGTATGAAAAGAAACATAATATGTAGACAATCAAGCCCTTGACTGATTTTTAGAGTGGTAGATACCTTAGCTAATCTAATATAGTAAAACAATTTAGCCGATACCGACAGAAACCCTAAAGCGAGAGACAACCGATAGACCTAAATTGAGATACTAAAACTAGATTAACTAAGACATATGATAAATAGGCAGGCAAATATATCATCCAAATCAGAGCAATCCAAGAGGTCGAATGTACTGATGCAGCCTTGAACGACGCCGACGTAGACGATACAATTGCCTAGGCTGGTGGAACATTGGACTTTCCCTCTCGCCGGAGATCGAAAACAGATGCAGCCCCGCGTCAGGTTCCATGTTCCGCCGGATAATAAAAAGTAGAAAACATAAAAAGGTGGCGATGCGCCAAATTGTATTGATTGTGGAGAGATCTATAACAATGACCCCAGGTGTACATATTTATACCCATGGGGAGATACTAGTCCTTGTAGGACAAGAAAGAAACTTTCCTAAAGATAAAAGGAAAACATAAAGTCCTTATTGGACACTAACACACTTTCCTAAAGATAAAAGGAAACTAACAAACTCTTCCTAATTAATAGATAAACTGACATGACACATCCTCCTTGAACTCTGTCACTTTGAGATAAGCTTCCTTTAATAGATTAATTTCCTTAACCGAATATAGCAGGAATCCGACTATTGGTGACGTGATAATTCACATCGGCCGATCCCAGGACTCTGAAGCCAATATTGACTCTAGGCCGATGATGTCTTCGGGGCTTACCAAATTTCACTGTTAACACACCCGTCCTCTCCTTTTTTATACGGGCATTTATCTAGCCCTCTCCAATCAATGGCACATGGAAATTAGGTGTTTATACTTGCAGAGAAGAAAACCGCCCGTCAAAAATCTTTACACATGTGCAAACATACATTGTTCACTTTAAGATAGTCGCCTGCGAAATCTCTTTTAGCGGGTAGTTTTTATCAGTATCTTGAATATGAGATACCTTATATTTGTGTACTATGCTTGGTGCGCCCACCATATACCAAATTCTCTATGGAATCAAGCCTCATACAAAAAGTGTTCTAGATTAAAAAAAAACAGCCTTTTTTTTGACAAATTGATCTTTTTCAAAAAGTTATTTCAAAACTAGACCGTGCAAAAAAAAACTTCAACCAAAAATAGGCCATTAGCTCAGTGCCAACCGCCTTGGCGCTAAGGTTAGCCTTCTTAGCGCCAGTCGCATTGGCACTGACCCCGCTAACCTTAGCACCAGCCGCGTTGGCATTAAGGTAGGGTCCTTAGTGCGCCGGCCCGGCATTCCTCTCTTCTTTCCCCACCCAACGCGGCTAGGATTCCTCCTCCTCACAGCGCCCTCTCTCCTCCTCCCCCAAAATCTCCTCAAATCTCCCTTGAATCAAAGGTTATTTTGTGGGCATTGCTTTGTAGATTGATTTGTAAGGTAAATCCCCTCCAAAATCCCTAATTTTCCCAATGTTTGCCTTATTTTTATTGAGTATTTTGGTTGTAACCGTGGGTTGTTGAATGTGGCTCGAGAAGTGGTGTGAATTAGGGAATGTTGGTAAGGATTAATGTTATAGTTGTATGTCGTAACAAATTTTCGACAATATGAAAAGGGGGTAGCGCACGAGACCTAAAAGTGGATGGATGCGGAGACAAAGGATTTAGACAGGTTCAGGCCCTCTCGACGAGAGGTAATACCCTACTCCTGTTTGGGGATTTGAATCCGCCGGGTGTATATTGATCTGATGATCAATTTGTGTGTCATGCCCCCTAGAGGGCCTCCTGCCCACCTTATATAGTATGGGGGGCAGGATTACAAGATAGAAACCTTAACCAATACGGTATCGGTTTCCTAAATCTATTTTACAATATTATCAAATCAGGACTGTAGGCCGCTCCATAATATAAAAGGAAACGTAATACCCAAGTCATGATCTATTACATATTCCATAGATATAAGTTATCCCCTATAACTACTCAGATAACCATGCCGTGTGGGTATGGGGTACCCATAATCTCCACAGTAGTCCCTGAGACCTTCACAGTCGAAAAGATAATCTTCTCTCGAACTAGATTACTCCAAAGCCGAGTGCTTCAATCATCTTTGCCATGGTCTCCCGAGTACTTTTACCAAATCTGAAGACTGTGGAGGGCTGAAAAATAAAGTCAGGTGCATCGACTAGATGCACCTAATAGGTGTAGCCCTCGACTATGTGGTTAATTGAACAAACCAAGCATATAGTCAAGGAATAAATAATCCAACCAACCGAGTGGTTTCGATAATTATAGTCAACTAAGCGACTTGATATTAATATGTAGCATATGCGGTGTGAATCCCTGAATAACATGATCCGAGTGATATACCGACTACTTTGTAAAATATGATGAGTGTAACCTAAAGTTGGCTACATCATTAAAAATTCACATAGCAAAACAGCTATAGAGAAGCTTGTATGTTGTGAATAAAGAAATTTCCAAAGTATTGGGCATACGCCATGCGCACACTGCTTTAACAGATGTGCTTAAGTCCCTAAAAGACACATGGTTTCACCACACCCGGAAATATACGGCATATGTGGTGTGAAATCCGAGTAAATAAACTCATAAAGGATTTACCAACCACTTGGAAAATGACCAAGATATATAATCAGCCTAAGCCATAATATTGGTCAATAAAAATGCACACTTACGTGGCAAAAAGCAATGATATTGTATCCAATCAATTGCTTGATAAACCCAAACAGTGCCCTGACTATATATAAAAAAGTCAGCGGGGCAGCTATATAAAGCTTTACTGTTTAACACCTTTTAAGATGCATTGTACCAACTCCTAAAAAGCTGAGTAACTGCGGTATAAAAGGATTTTAAGGTATTGGGCACTTGATCACGCGCACTTTGGCGTAAGCAAAAAGTGCCTAAGTCCCTAAAAGAACGTGACAGGCCACACCTGAAAATATGGGCTGCAGACATATTAGGCCTAGGCCAAAAAATATGCCTTCGACACCCTTTAAAGGATGACGCATGTAACATGCTCCCGAGTAATAAATCTTCCGGGTGATATAGACCAAGTGTAGCTCATATGAATAGCTTTTGATCTGAGTGATTATCCCTTATGAGATACTCCAAAATATATATAATAATTGAATCTCGACTGGCGCAAGTATTCGGTTGATAACCCTTACGAGGAATAATAAATAGTCCAGTCTTTGAGCATAGAAAATAGACCCATGATCATGAATTCATGTTGCATGTATCCGGAACAAGTTCAAATTGAAGGTATGATACTTGTGTTTGAGCTAGTAAGCCCCTGATCATATAGCTTGTCCTTCTGTCGTAGTTACAATGGTCCATTGATAGTAGCTGACGTAGTTGGCATAGAGACAGGATGACCAATATAGATATAATATTGCCCACCAGAAGTGGCAAAAATATTGATGGTAGTGAAGATAGTGATACCAATCAAAAGTGATGAAGTTGCACAACTGTGGAGGCGAAGAAACCGGTCGGCAGCAGTCAGGTCAGCCAGCAATGAAGATGAAGGCGCCCAGCGATAAAGTTGTGTAGCCATGGCAGCGAAATAATCAGTCGGTGACAGACGAGGCAGCCATCAAACAGCAGTAGAATAGGGCTATGTTGAAGAGGCTTGACAGGATATTGATGAAGATGACGATGTCGGTGATCCAGTCAATAGCAGTGTAGCAACTGATGATAATGACGAAGACGCTCATCAGCGTTTGCAAAGTAGGTCAACCGTGAGGGCGAAATAACAAGTCAGCAATGACGGAAGCAACCGGAGGAGAAGACGTAATCATCCATTAGCAACGGCAGAGATGTCAGGGCCGATGAGGTAGAGGTGCTGGTGATGAAGTCAATGACAATAATCCATCAAACTATTGAGAAGATATCGAAGCTCGAATAATTTCCTTGACGTTAGCGTGTGTATAACGAAGATTGATGCAAAGCTCCTTGATTTATAAAGATGTTAGTAGAACTTGGTGTTATAGCTGTTGCAGATGCTCCACTTGTAAGAATGTAGATGTTGTTGTCGAACTCGTCGAAACTGAGCTGATTGGTTGATAATTCTAAACTCCCAAACATGTAGATTAAATCTTAAACTTGATAATTGAGAAATTTGGAGTAGATTGTAGCGGCGTGGAGAAACCAAAAATTGCCGGTGAAATAATAAGAGTTGCTGAAGTAGAACGTCTGCTCTGAAGCGAAGATGAAACTGATGACTCCCGAAGTAGGTTCCATAGAACTCATTGGCTGATTTGTTGATTGCTTCATCTTGACATAAAACCTATCGAATTTTGAGCCATGTATTTGTGTAGCCCCCGACTCTTTGGTTAGTTGGGAAACAACTGAACATAGAGTTGAGAACTGTAACTTCTTGTTGTCGAGTAGTCATTGCTTGAGTGAAGATAAATATTGAAGATTGGAACACCACTTGTTGTAATAAAATAACACGGCATCATATTTGGTGACGTATGCCAAGGTGTCGAAACTCTTGTAGTCGTCATGGTTGGTGAAGTAGAGGCAATAGAGTTTGCCGATGCCGAAGATAATAAAAATGAAGTTGCTCCACCATGGTGACAAAATTGCATAGCCGTGATGAAGTGAACACGAGTCGGCAGCAACAGAAGCAAACCGGTAGTGAAGACGCGCAGTTGTGAAGATAAAAGAACCAGTTGGCGGCGGCATAACCTGTCGGCGACGGAAGACGATGATGTCCATTAGTAGTGGTAGCTGTATAAACCAGACGTAGAGGCGAGGATGCTAGTCAACAGCAGACGAGATGACCGGTGGTAAAGACGATAAGGCCAATCAACACTGGCAGAATCATGCAGCCATGGAAGTGAAGAAACCAATCGGTAGCAGACGTAGACAGCTTGCGTTGATGGTGATGACGCCTATTTGCGGTGGCGGTGACGTGGCCAGCCGGGAAGACGATAGCACCAGTTGGCGTCATACGAGGCGGCCGGTCGATGAAGATGTAGACGTCCTACAACGGTGACATAATAAACCAGCCGTGCAGGCGGAGACACCAGTTGACGGCGGCCAAGGTGAGCCGGCGGTGAAGACGTAGACGCCAAACAACGGCGGCATAATAGGCCAGCCGTGCAGGTGGAGATACCAGTTGGCGGCGGCGAAGGCAGCCGACGGTGAAGACGTAGACGCCCAAAACAACGGCGGCATAATAGGCCAGCCGTGCAGGCGGAGATACCAGTCGGCGGCGGCGAAGGCAGCCGACGGTGAAGACGTAGACGCCTAACAACGGTGGCATAATAGGCCAGCCGTGTGTCACGTCCCAAAACGACTCTAAAATATATCCCTTAAATGATGCCTAGAATAATTAAAATCCATGTGAAAGCCTCCAACAATTAAAATGTGCAAAGTTAAAAGCCAAATAAGGCTTAGAGGATTTTTGTAAATTTCCTAAAAGCCTAAAATGCGTAAATAAATTTTAGTGGAATTTTCAGAGCACAAATAATAATTATTAAGAAATAAACAAAGTTAAAATGATTTTATAAAAAGAAAAACCCTAAAAGTCCCCCTTCCCTCCCTTGGGCTGGCCCGGCCCATCTCTCCTTCCCCCCCTCTCTCTCTCCTCTCCCCGCGGCCCATTCGGCCTCTCTCCCCGCGCGCGCGCCGCTGACGGACGGGCCCGCCCGCCAACCTCGCTGACGGGTGGGGCCCACCCGTCATCCCCTTCCTTCCGCCGCTCCCGCCGCCTCCCCCGCGCCCTAGCGCCGCCGCCGCCGCGAATCCCGCCGCCTCCCGCCGTCCACGCGTGCAATAAAGTGGGGGGAATCACTCCCCGTGATCCCCTCTCCCTTTCCCCCCATTTTTCCCTCTCTCTCTCGCGTTCAAACGGGCGGATTTGCCCCCGCAAATCTCGCCGGCGCCATTGATGGCGGCCGGACCTCCCGTGCCGGTTTCCTTCCCCTCCGGCCGCTCTCTCCCCCTTCCAACCCTATTTAAACCCTCCCCGCGCCTCCCTCGCCCGTTTCCGCCCCTTGCCGCACCGTCTTCCCGCCGGAATCGAGCTCGCGCCGTCGCCCTCTCTCTCCTCCGTCGCCGACGACCTTCGGCCGGGCTTCTCCGCTCGCCGGGACCGTCTCCCGCCCCGACGTCGCCTCCTCCGGCTTCGCCGCACCGCCGTCGACCCCGTCCACCCCCTCGCCGAGTCCGCCGACCGCCGGAACGCCGTCGACCCCGTCGACCCGAGCCGCGCCGCCGCCTTCCTCCGCTCCGGCCGCCTTTTTCGTCGTCGCCGTCGACCTAGGGTGAGCCGTGGACCGCCGCCTCTTTTCCCCCTTCCCTTCCCCTCTCTCGGCCACCGCTCCGCCGTGCCTATGGCCGACGCCGGCGACAATAGGGGCGCGGGCGGCGCCTCCCGCCGGCCGCGCCGAGTGGCCGCCTTCGGGTGCACCGAGTGGCCGCCGCGTGGGGCCCGGCCGTCAGCCGCCCGCGCCCTCGGGTGCGGCTGACGCGTGGGGCCCACGGCGCCGGCCGGTGCGAACCCGGGTGCGCCCGGTCCACCGTGGACCATGAGGCTGCCGCGTGGGCCCCACTCCCGTGGACCCGGTCCGCGCGCCCCCTCCCCTCGGCTGACGCAATAAACCCTTTTTAAATTAAAATTTAAATGAAGAAATTCGCAAATATCCATTTAAAGAGCATATAAACTTCAAATGGCCATAACTTGGCCATTTGAACTCGGAATTGGACCGTTCAAGTCTTTAATTTTTCCTTAAGAAGTCAAAAACCCATTTTTGTGCTTTGTTCCTGCTTGTTATATGGAGTTTATTAGAGTAAAAGCCTTTTCTTTTCCGTTGGTCGTGTAGACGCTGCAGCTTCGGAAGATCCGCTCTTCGTGGAGGTTGAAGCCGACGTTTGGGAAAGCGAGCAAGGCAAGTCACATCATCCTTGAACATATTGAATCCCAGTTTATAAAATTATTTTGATTTAAATTATTGCATTATCGCTTTATTTAAATTCCCGCGTTATCACTGTTTTATCTAGCCATGCCTATTTACCTTTGTTATGACCTTATTATTGTTATTGTTATTATTTCCTTGTTCACCCTAGAATAAACAAAACCCCAACTAGTGGACACTCTACTCATGGTACCACTAGTATGATTTTTGGTAGATGCTTCGCTGGTTAATTAGGCAACATTCGGTGGTTTTACAACTCTAGACTTTGGGAATACTCTTCTCACCTGGACACTATGGAATGGTTGGATTATTGTGGAATTGGATTCACACCTCCCCCTCTATTCAAAACCCTCAAAATGGTTTTAGGCTGGGCTCGGGGTGCATGGTTTTGATAGTAGCACCTCGGCCATATAAGGACCGGTCTTCGGGCCTCTGTTGCAAAGCACTACCGTACTTCCACATGTCTAGTGGGTAAGGCTTAGTTTGTGGCTCAGTCTGGTTATAAACAAAAGTACACGGATAGAGATGGACGAAGTCGGGGGTCGATGGACATCTCTAGGGCAAATGAAGGCTACACGAGCTGCGGCCGGTAGTCGAGATGTCATGGCACAGGGCCGGTGTCCTGCTGCTAGGGGCTCAGTCCTGCCTACCTGTCCCGGGGGTTCCGGCCGTAGGTGGGGTTGGGTCGGTACTCTTGTTTATGGCTAGGATGGGTTGGAAACTATGTCACGTCTTTCGTCCGTATACCGTGGTGGTATGTGGCACGTGGTTACACGTGAGGAAGATGTGTCTTGTGGGTAAAGATGTACACCTCTGATCAGAGTATAATTTATTCGAATAGTCGCGCCCTTGGTTATGGGCAAGCCGAGCAATGTACCCAAGTTAGTGTTTTAATTCTTAAAACCTGCTTAACAACTAAAATGTGGAATGGTTGGCCTAGGTTGGCTTGGGATGAGCTGGGACCCAGAGTCGGGTTGCCAGTTCGGTCTAAATCATCGTAGGCCTTGGGTTAAGGCAGGTTCGTGTGGGTTCACGGCCTTAATTAATAATATTGTATAGCTCTAGAATCGTATTTACAAAATAGTTTTGAGCAACTAAGTGTCTTTTAATGCTGTTTACTGCAAACCCTAACCCCCTATATTATAACCCCCTTGTACTCCCTTGCATTTATTCTGCACTTGTGGGTGTGTCTTGTTGAGTACGGTGGTTGTACTCAGTCTTGCTCAATTTTTCCAAACCCAGAAGAGAAGCCCCTAGATGATGAAGGCTTTGGTGTCTAGCTCGTGCCTGCCGTCAAGTGCCTGTGGTCGTCGCCCTAGTCTTCCGCTGTTTTTCGTTTGTCTTCTTGTGTGCTGGGTCTTCGCCGCCTATGTAATAAATTAATTAATTACGCTTCCACTTGTTAAACTCTGAATTGTATCAACTTTTGGTGTACCTTGCCTCCTAGGACAAGGAATAATGCACGCACGTAAGGAACGCCCGTTGGGTTATTTCCGGTCGTGACAAGTTGGTATCAGAGCCCCTTGACCCTAGGACGAGCCTTAGATCCCAAGCCTTAGCAATATTTTCAAAATAAAAATCGTTTCTTATTTGTGAAAATCCTCTAGTCTCTCTCTGTCCTGCTGCTTCATTTATCGTCAAAATCTAACCTTTAAAATGTTGCTTTTCTCTTTTGTTTTTGTTTGTAGATGGCCGGCAGCATCAACCGTCGTGGTCTGGACCTGACTGCGGGGCATGTGCGTTGTCTTGGGGTATCCGCATGGAGTGGACTACCAGGGCAAGCAACTCCCGGAGCAAGAGGGTGACGATGCAGAGCCCCACGCTGCTTGGGAGGTCACTGTAGTGATCCTCACTGGCTCACCCGAGAGGACCTCGTTGGCAGTCACCGCGGGTGGAGATTCTTTCTCCGCCGCTTGCCAGAACGCCGCACCCCTCGCCATCGGCACTCTTCACCAGCGCTACCCGGACGAGTTGCAGCACTCGCCCTACCGCTACCACCCTCGTCGCGGAGGAGCCCACGACTACGCCACCTTCAGGGATGCTAGCTCGGAGGATGACGCTACCATCATGCACCTGGCGCGCATGGTGGACACGTATGACGCGGCCCGTATCGACTTCCACCAGATGGTGCGCCGCGGGTTGGTCGAGAACAACATGAAGATCCTGGAGCTGCGTCAGGAGAATCTGCAGCTGAAGAAGGACCTAGACGTAGTGGAGGCGCAGCTGTGTCAGCTCAAGATCGCCCAGGGAGAGGTCTGTCGCCCCAAGCGCCGCCGCGTCTACCGCAGCCTGAAGATCACCGCCCGCAAGAGTACCTCCAGGCCTGAGCTTGTTCGTCAGTCCTTGGCATGGACCTGTTTTGTCGAGACCCCTCGTGCCGAGCCCGCGCCCGTGGTTCCTCAGGAGGAGGGAGCCTCTGGCGTTGGCAGCATGGAGGATGCGCTACTGCTCACCTTCCGCCCTGGCCCGTCGCAGAAGTAGACGAGCAGTTAGTAGGCTTGCGCGTGTGTTCTTCTCGTTTGTTTTTCTGCTAGAGTCGTGTGGGGCATGGTTATACCGGTGTGCGGTATAACTGTGTCGGAGCCTGTCTTTATTTTATTGGCTTAAGCAACTTGAACCTTAATGAACCCATTTTATATCAGTAATAAGTTCAATAATTTTG
The DNA here is from genome assembly GCF_034140825.1 of Oryza sativa Japonica Group. NCBI lineage: Eukaryota > Viridiplantae > Streptophyta > Magnoliopsida > Poales > Poaceae > Oryza > Oryza sativa. The sequence continues at coordinate 10,638,788 of NC_089043.1, read as the reverse complement.
GTAGTCGTGGGTGATTAGCTTTAATAGTCTGTTCTCTCTCTTGGCTGGTTCTGTATGGGATATTTCAGATGGTGACAACCAGGAGAAGTGCTGCTACCGGTGATGACAACCAACCCGAAGGTAGCAACCCCAACATCCAAGGCAGCCCACCTCCACCTCCTCCCCCACCTCCACCACCACCACCAGACACCAACTCCATCCTCACCCAAATCCTCGCCCAGCAGGCCAACATGATGGCTGCTTTCCTCCATCACATCCAAAATCCGCCACAGCATAATGCTCCACCTCCACCACCACCCCCACAACACTCTAAACTCGCCGAGTTCCTCCGCATCTGTCCGCCTACCTTCTCTAGTTCCAATAACCCCGTTGATGCGTTGGATTGGTTGCATGCCGTGGGGAAAAAGTTGGATACCGTGCAGTGCAATGATGAGGAGAAAGTCATCTTTGCCGCTCACCAACTGCAGGGGCCCGCATCTCTATGGTGGGACCACTTCCAGGCTACGCAGCCAGAAGGACAGCCTATTACTTGGGCCCGCTTCACCGCCGCTTTCCGGAGGACCCATGTGCCCGCCGGAGTCATGGCCCTTAAGAAAAGGGAATTCCGAGAGTTGAAGCAAGGCAACCGCTCTGTGATGGAGTATTTGCATGAGTTTAACAACCTGGCCCGGTACGCCCCAGAGGATGTTCGTGAAGATGAGGAGAAGCAAGAGAAGTTCTTGGCAGGAATGGACCCTGACCTGTCCGTGCGTCTGGACTCCGGGGACTATCCGGATTTCCAACATCTGGTGGACAAGAGCATCTGCTTGGAAGCCAAGCACAAGGAACTGGAGTCGCACAAGCATCGCTTGGCGAATTTCCACAATCAACAGGTTGCTAACCAAAGGGTCCGCTACACCAATCCCTATCCAGGGGGATCCTCCTCGCAGCAGCAGCAGCAGCAGCACCCACGCTCCGCGCCCCGACCTCAATTCGTGGTGCGCGTCCCACAGCCGCAGCAACAGCAGAGTCAGCAAGGGACCCATGCGCCCCGTCCTCCTGCGCCCGTTGTGCAGCCTGGTCAAGGCCGCAGAGACATTCAAGGTCAGCAGCGTCTGTGCTTCAACTGCTTCGAGCCCGGGCACTTTGCGGATAAATGCCCAAAGCCGAGGCGCTCGTAAGGCCAAGCGCCTCCCCGCCCCAACAACGGTGGTAAGGATGTCATTCGGGATCGTGTGAACCACGTGACTGCCGAGGATGTGCTGACAACTCCAGACGTCATTGTTGGTACGTTCCTCATTCATTCCATCCCTGCTACCATTTTGTTCGACTCTGGAGCTTCCCACTCGTTTATGTCTGTGCCATTCGTGGGGAGAAATCAGTTGGGGGTAGAAAGGCTTAGGAACCCTCTGCTCATCACCACCCCTAGAGGGGTTATGACAGCAAAGTATTATAGCCCTACCATTCCTATAGAAATCCAGGGAATTCCTTTTCCCTCGGATTTGATTCTTCTAGACACCAAGAATTTGGATGTGATCATTGGGATGAATTGGTTGGCTCAATTCCAAGGAGTAGTGGATTGCGCAAGACGCACTGTCACTCTGTACCGAGGGCCAGATCAACTGGTTGTTTTCTTTGCACCCCCAACCTCTGTCGGCAGTTCAGAACTTCATCAGATAGGACTGTCAGAAATCCCCATCGTCAGTGAGTTCGGAGATGTGTTTCCGGAAGAACTACCCGGTATGCCGCCCAAGCGAGAGATTGAATTCTGGATAGATCTTGCTCCAGGAACCACTCCTCTGTACAAGCGACCCAACCGTATGGCAGCAAATGAACTGGCCGAAGTCAAGAAACAGTTGGAAGAGTTGAAAGAAAAGGGGTACATACGACCGAGCACTTCCCCCTAGGGTGCTCCCGTGATTTTTGTGGAAAAGAAGGACAAGACAAAGAGGATGTGTGTTGACTACAGAGCTCTTAATGAAGTTACTATCAAAAACAAGTACCCTCTTCCCCAGATCGATGATCTGTTCGATCAGCTTAAAGGTGCCACTGTGTTTTCTAAAATCGATCTTCGTTCCAGATATCACCAATTGTGTATTCGTGAAGAAGATATCCCGAAGACCGCATTCACCACGCGATATGGGCTGTATGAATTCACGGTGATGTCGTTCGGTCTGACTAATGCTCCTGCCTTCTTCATGAACTTAATGAACAAAGTGTTCATGGAATACTTGGATAAGTTTGTTGTGGTCTTCATCGACGACATCCTGGTATACTCACAATCAGAGGAAGACCATCAACAGCATCTCCGTCTGGTGTTGGGAAAGTTGCGGGAACATCAATTGTATGCCAAGCTTAGCAAGTGTGAGTTCTGGTTGTCCGAAGTCAAATTCTTAGGGCACGTGATATCTGCTAAAGGAGTTGCTATGGACCCCGAAACAGTGACCGCCGTCACTGATGGGAAGCAACCCAAGACAGTTACTCAGGTTCGCAGCTTTTTGGGTTTGGCAGGATACTACCGGAGGTTCATCGAGAACTTCTCCAAAATCGCTCGACCCATGACACAGTTGTTGAAGAAAGAAGAAAAATTTGTGTGGAGCCCGCAATGCGAGAAGGCGTTCCAAACTCTCAAGGAAAAGCTGGTTTCCTCGCCAGTTTTAATCTTACCGGATACTCGCAAGGACTTCATGGTGTACTGTGACGCTTCGCGCCAAGGATTGGGGTGCGTGCTCATGCAGGAAGGTCATGTGGTAGCCTATGCCTCACGCCAGCTACGGCCTCATGAAGGCAACTACCCTACCCATGATTTGGAGTTAGCCGCTGTGGTTCATGCTCTAAAGATCTGGCGGCACTATCTCATTGGGAATCGCTATGAAATATATACTGATCATAAGAGTTTGAAATACATCTTCACCCAGTCGGATCTGAATCTTCGGCAGAGAAGATGGTTAGAGCTCATCAAGGATTATGATGTGGGAATCCACTATCACCCTGGTAAGGCCAACGTGGTCGCAGACGCGCTGAGTCGAAAAAGCCGTTGCAACACTCTTGGCGTCCGTGGCATTCCACCGGAACTTCATCAACAGATGGAAGCCCTGAACCTAAGCATAGTTGGTCATGGATTCTTGGCTACGCTGGAAGCCAAGCCTACCTTGCTCGATCAAATCCGCGAGGTTCAGAAGAATGATCCAGATATGCATGGGATCCTCAAGAATATGAAACAAGGTAAAGCCGCTGGTTTCACAGAAGATGAACATGGAACCCTATGGAACGGAAATCGTGTATGCGTTCCGGACGACAAGGAACTTAAACAGCTGATACTTCAGGAAGCTCACGAAAGTCCTTATTCCATCCACCCTGGCAGTTTCCATCCCCTCCGGCCGCTCTCTCCCCCTTCCAACCCTATTTAAACCCTCCCCGCACCTCCCTCGCCCGTTTCCGCCCCTTGCCGCACCGTCTCCCCGCCGGAATCGAGCTCGCGCCGTCGCCCTCTCTCTCCTCCGTCGCCGACGACCTCCGGCCGGCCTTCTCCGCTCGCCGGGACCGTCTCCCGCCCCGGCGTCGCCTCCACCGGCTTCGCCGCACCGCCGTCGACCCCGTCCACCCCCTCGCCGAGTCCGCCGACCGCCGGAACGCCGTCGACCCCGTCGACCCGAGCCGCGCCGCTGCCTTCCTCCGCTCCGGCCGCCTTTTTCGTCGTCGCCGTCGACCTAGGGTGAGCCGTGGACCGCCGCCTCTTTCCCCCCTTCCCTTCCTCTCTCTCGGCCGCCGCTCCGCCGTGCCTACGGCCACCGCCGGCGACCATACGGGCGCGGGCGCCGCCTCCCGCCGGCCGCGCCGAGTGGCCGCCTTCGGGTGCGGCGAGTGGCCGCCGCGTGGGGCCCGGCCGTCAGCCGCCCGTGCCCTCGGGTGCGGCTGACGCGTGGGGCCCACGGCGCCGGCCGGTGCGAGCCCGGGTACGCCCGGTCCACCGTGGACCGTGAGGCTGCCGCGTGGGCCCCACTCCCGTGGACCCGGTCCACGCGCCCCCTCCCCTCGGCTGACGCAATAAACCCTTTTTAAATTAAAATTTAAAAATAGAAATTCACAAATATCCATTTAAAGAGCATATAAACTTCAAATGGCCATAACTTGGCCATTTGAACTCGGAATTGGACCGTTCAAGTCTCTAATTTTTCCTTAAGAAGTCAAGAACCCATTTTTGTGCTTTGTTCCTGCTTGTTATATGGAGTTTCTTAGAGTAAAAGCCTTTTCTTTTCCATTGGTCGTTTAGACGCTGCAGCTTCGGAAGATCCGCTCTTCGTGGAGGTTGAAGCCGACGTTTGGGAAAGCGAGCAAGGCAAGTCACATCATCCTTGAACATATTGAATCCCAGTTTATAAAATTATTTTGATTTAAATTATTGCATTATCGCTTTATTTAAATTCCCGTGTTATCACTGTTTTATCTAGCCATGCCTATTTACCTTTGTTATGACCTTATTATTGTTATTGTTATTATTTCCTTGTTCACCCTAGAATAAACAAAACCCCAACTAGTGGACACTCTACTCATGGTACCACTAGTATGATTTTAGGTAGATGCTTCGCTGGTTAATTAGGCAACATTAGGTGGTTTTACAACTCTAGACTTTGGGAATACTCTTCTCACCTGGACACTATGGAATGGTTGGATTATTGTGGAATTGGATTCACACCTCCCCCTCTATTCAAAACCCTCAAAATGGTTTTAGGCTGGGCTCGGGGTGCATGGTTTTGATAGTAGCACCTCGGCCATATAAGGACCGGTCTTCGGGCCTCTGTTGCAAAGCACTACCGTACTTCCACATGTCTAATGGGTAAGGCTTAGTTTGTGGCTCAGTCTGGTTATAAACAAAAGTACACGGATGGAGATGGACGAAGTCGGGGGTCGATTGACATCTCTAGGGCAAATGAAGGCTACACGAGCTGCGGCCGGTAGTCGAGATGTCATGGCATAGGGCCGGTGTCCTGCTGCTAGGGGCTCAGTCCTGCCTACCTGTCCCGGGGGTTTCGGCCGTAGGTGGGGTTGGGTCGGTACTCTTGTTTATGGCTAGGATGGGTTGGAAACTATGTCACGTCTTTCGTCCGTATACCGTGGTGGTATGTGGCACGTGGTTACACGTGAGGAAGATGTGTCTTGTGGGTAAAGATGTACACCTCTGATCAGAGTATAATCTATTCGGATAGCCGCGCCCTCGGTTATGGGCGAGCCGAGCAATGTACCCAAGTTAGTGTTTTAATTCTTAAAACCTGCGTAACAACTAAAATGTGGAATGGTTGGCCTGGGTTGGCTTGGGACGAGCTGGGACCCAGGGTCGGGTTGCCAGTTCGGTCTGAATCATCGTAGGCCTTGGGTTAAGGCAGGTTCGTGTGGGTTCACGGCCTTGATTAATAATATTGTATAGCTCTACAATCGTGTTTACAAAATAGCTTTGAGCAACTAAGTGTCTTTTAATGCTGTTTACTGCAAACCCTAACCCCCTATATTATAACCCCCTTGTACTCCCTTGCATTTATTCTGCACTTGTGGGTGTGTCTTGTTGAGTACGGTGGTTGTACTCAGTCTTTCTCAATTTTTGCCAAACCCAGAAGAGGAGCCCCTGGATGATGAAGGCTTTGGTGTCTGGCTCGTGCCTGCCGTCAAGCGGATGTGGTCGACACCCTAGTCTTCCGCTGTTTTTCGTTTGTCTTCTTGTGTATTGGGTCTTCGCCGCCCATGTAATAAATTAATTAATTACGCTTCCGCTTGTTAAACTCTGAATTGTATCAACTTTTGGTGTACCTTGCCTCCTAGGACAAGGAATAATGCACGCACGTAAGGAACGCCCGTTGAGTTATTTCCGGTCGTGACACCGTGCAAGCGGAGACACCAGTCGGCGGCGGCGAAAGCAAGCCGGTGGTGATGTTCTGACTGATCCATCCCTAAAGCGTAGGAGATAAGCTTAAAGCCATGAATCCCTTTTATGCATATCTAGATCTGGATCCTACAGAACAAACATATAGGATGAGTAGTATCTGATGTAAATATAATACTCGAGAAAAATTCAAGTATTTAAAATGTTTATAAATATGTATTTCTCCTCTTGTCAATTTTGATTTCCCCGAGCAGATGACTCCTTATGTTTAAAAACTCTGCCCGACTAGTCATAGCCCCCAAGCACCGGGAGTTGGCCTAGGCACTTCCCAAACATGCGTATGAGTGACATGAGTTCGTCATTAATGGAACAAAGTTTCACGGGTCGGAGTTTACTACTCGGGTACTTTTGCAATTATTAAGAGCAGAAAATAAATTATCTTATCTCTATGCTTTTGATTTATTCCGAATAATACTTAGCACTTTGCGTTATTCCGTCCATCCAACAAGCCCCCGGGTGCTAGGAATCGGCCCAAAGACAACTATCCATTGGCAAACCAAACGGAAAGCATAGGAAGATGGAACTCCATAACTCGATAGGCACTTTTGTACTCAGAATATGTTGTAAGCAATCAAGATAAATATTATGAAAATTGTTTAAAAAATATGATATAACATCTATAGCCCCCGACTCACTAGTCAACGGCGAACCAGTTGATGTAGTGAGGCAAAGGAAAAGGAAAAATATCATATAAAGAATAAAATAAATGATGACTTAGCTTTGTCGTATTCCCTCGGTGACAGCAAAAGTAGCCGATGTGGGAACGAAGCAGTCCATCAATGGTGACAAAAACACCAGTCGGCGCCAGTGGAACAAAGCCAGTGGTGTAGATGATGAAGCCCATTAACGGCGGCGAAGTCCGCCAAACGTATAGGCGAACACACCAGTCAGTGGCGGCAGAGGCAGGCCGGCGATGAAGTCGTAGACGCCAAACAGCGGCGGCATAATAGGCCAGCTGTGCAGGCGGAAACACCAGTCGGCGGCGGCGAAGGCCAGCCGGTCGGTGAAGACGTAGACGCCCATGTACGGTGGTGTGACCAGCCAACCATATAGGTGAGGACACCAGTCGACGGAGGCCCAACAACGGCAGCATATAATAGGCCAGCCGTGCTGGCGGAAACACCAGTCGGCGGCGACGAAGGCAAGCCGGTCGATGAAGACGTGGATGCCCAACAACGGCGCCATAATAGGCCAGCCGTGTAGGCAGAGACACCAGTCGACAGCGGCGAAGGCAAGCCGGCGGTGAAGTCGTAGATGCCCAACAGCGGCGGCGTAATAGGCCAGCCGTGCTGGCGGAGACACCAGACGGCGGCGACGAAGGCAAGCCGGTCGGTGAAGACGTGGATGCCCAACACCGGCGACATAATAGACCAGCCGTGTAAGTGGAGACACCAGTCAACGGCGGCGAAGGCAGGCCGGCAGTGAAGTCGTAGATGCCCAACAGCGGTGGCGTAATAGGCCAGCCGTGCAGGCGGAGACACCAGTCGGCGGCGACGAAGGCAAGCCGGTCGGTGAAGAGGTGGATGCCAAGCAACGGCGGCATAATAGGCCAGCCGTGTAGGCGGAGACACCAGTTGGCGGCGGCGAAGGCAGGCCGGCGGTGAAGTCGTAGATGCCGAACAGCGGCGGCATATTAGGCCAGCCGTGTAGACGGAGACACTAGTCGGCGGCGACAAATGCAAGCCGATCGGTGAAGATGTGGATGCCCAACAACGGCAACATAATAGGCCAGCCGTGTAAGCGGAGACACCAGTCGGCGGCGGCGAAGGAAGGCCGGCGGTGAAGTCGTAGATGCCCAACAGCAGCGGCGTAATAGGCCAGCCTTGTAGCCGGAGACACCGGTCGGCGGCGGCGGCGAAGGCAGGCCGGTCGGTGAAGACGTGGTTGCCCAACAACGGCGTCGTAATAGGCCAGCCGTGTAGGCGGAGACACCAGTCGGCGGCGACGAAGGCACGCCGGTCGGTGAAGACGTGGATGCCCAACAACGGCGGCATAATAGGCCAGCCGTGAAGGCGGAGACACCGGTCGGCGGCGGCGAAGGCAGGCCGGTCGGCGAAGACGTGGTTGCCCAACAACGGCGGCGTAATAGGCCAGCCGTGTAGGCGGAGACACCAGTCGGCGGTGACGAAGGCAAGCCGGTCGGTGAAGACGTGGATGCCCATGTACGGTGGTGTGACCAGCCAACCGTATAGGTGAGGACACCAGTCGACGGACGCCCAACAACGGCAGCATATAATAGGCCAGCAGTGCAGGCGGAAACACCAGTCGGCGGCGACGAAGGAAAGCCGGTCGGTGAAGACGAGGATGCCCAACAACGGCGGCATAATAGGCCAGCCGCGTAGGCGGAGACACCGGTCGGCGGCGGCGAAGGCAGGCCGGTCGGTGAAGACGTGGATGCCCAACAACGGCGGCGTAATAGGTCAGCCGTGTAGGCGGAGACACCGGTCGGCGGCGGCGAAGGCAGGCCGGTGGTGAAGTCGTAGACGCCCAACAACAACGGCATTACAGGCCAGCCGTGTAGGCGGAGACACCGTTGGGCGGCAACGGAGGCAGGCCGGCGGTGAAGTCGTAGACGCCCAACAACGGCGGCATAATAGGCCAGCCGTGTAGGCGGAGACACCAGTCGGCGGCGACGAAGCCAATCCGGCGGTGAAGTCGTTGATGTTCAACAGCGGCGGCATAATAGGCCAGCCGTGCAGGTGGAGACACCAGTTGGCGGCGACGATGGCAAGCCGGTCGGTCAAGACGTGCATGCCCAACAACGGCGGCATAATAGGCCAGCCGTGTAGGCGGAGACACCAGTCGGCGGTGATGAAGGCAAGCCGGTCGGTGAAGACGTGGATGCCCATGTACGGTGGTGTGACCAGCCAACCGTATAGGTGAGGACACCAGTCGACGGACGCCCAACAACGGTAGCATATAATAGGCCAGCAGTGCAGGCGGAAACACCAGTCGGCGGCGACGAAGGAAAGCCGGTCGGTGAAGACGTGGATGCCCAACAACGGCGGCATAATAGGCCAGCCGTGTAGGCGGAGACACCGGTCGGCGGCGGCGAAGGTAGGCCGGTCGGTGAAGACGTGGATGCCCAACAAAGGCAGCGTAATAGGTCAGCCGTGTAGGCGGAGACACCGGTCGGCGGCGGCGAAGGCAGGCCGGTGGTGAAGTCGTAGACGCCCAACAACAACGGCATTACAGGCCAGCCGTGTAGGCAGAGACACCGTTGGGCTGCAACGGAGGCAGGCCGGCGGTGAAGTCGTATACGCCCAACAACGGCGGCATAATAGGCCAGCCGTGTAGGCGGAGACACCAGTCGGCGGCGACGAAGCCAAGCCGGCGGTGAAGTTGTTGATGTTCAACAGCGGCGGCATAATAGGCCAGCCGTGCAGGTGGAGACACCAGTCGGCGGCGACGATGGCAAGCCGGTCGGTCAAGACGTGCGTGCCCAACAACGGCGGCATAATAGGCCAGCCGTGTAGGCGAAGACACTAGTCGGCGGTGACGAAGGCAAGCCAGTCGGTGAAGACGTGGATGCCCATGTACGGTGGTGTGACCAGCCAACCGTATAGGTGAGGACACCAGTCGACGGACGCCCAACAACGGCAGCATATAATAGGCCAGCAGTGCAGGCAGAAACACCAGTCGGCGGCGACGAAGGAAAGCCGGTCGGTGAAGACGTGGATGCCCAACAACGGCGGCATAATAGGCCAGCCGTGTAGGCGGAGACACCGGTCGGCGGCGGCGAAGGCAGGCCGGTCGGTGAAGACGTGGATGCCCAACAACGGCGGCGTAATAGGTCAGCCGTGTAGGCGGAGACACTGGTCGGCGGCGGCGAAGGCAGGCCGGTGGTGAAGTCGTAGACGCCCAACAACAACGGCATTACAGGCCAGCCGTGTAGGCGGAGACACCGTTGGGCGGCAACGGAGGCAGGCCGGCGGTGAAGTCGTAGACGCCCAACAACGGCGGCCTAATAGGCCAGCCGTGTAGGCGGAGACACCAGTCGGCGGCGGTGAAGGCAGGCCGGCGGTGAAGTCGTAGATGCACAACAGCGGCGGCATAATAGGCCATCCGTGCAGGCGGAGACACACCAGTCGGCGGCGACGAAGGCAAGCCGGTCGGTGAAGACACCGGTCGGCAGCGATGAAGGCAGGCCGGTCGGTGAAGACGTGGATACCCAACAACGGCGGCGTAATAGGCCAGCCGTGTAGGGGGAGACACTAGTCGGCGGCGACGAAGGCAAGCCGGTCGGTGAAGACTTGGATGCCCAACAACGGCGGCATAATAGGCCAGCCGTGTAGGCGGAGACACCGGTCGGCGGCGGCGAAGGCAGGCCGGTCGGTGAAGACGTGGATGCCCAACAACGGCGGCGTAATAGGCCTGCCGTGTAGGCGCAGACATCGGTCGGCGGCAGCGAAGGCAGGTCGGCGGTGAAATCGTAGATGCCCAACAACAGTGGCATTACAGGCCTGCCGTGTAGGCGAAGACACCAGTCGGCGGCAACGGAGGCAGGCCGGCGGTGAAGTCGTAGACGTCCAACAACGGCGGCATAATAGGCCAGCCGTGTAGGCGGGGACACCAGTCGGCGGCGACGAAGGCAAGCCGGCGGTGAAGTCGTAGATGCCCAACAGTGGCGGCATAATAGGCCAGCCATGCAGGCGGAGACACCAGTCGGCGGCGACGAAGGCAAGCCGGCGGTGGAGTCGTAGATGCCCAACAGCGGCGGCATAATAGGCCAGCCGTGCAGACGGAGACACCAGTCGGCGGCGACGAAGGTAAGCCGGTCGGTGAAGACGTGGATGCCCAACAATGGCGGCATAATAGGCCAGCCGTGTAGGGGGAGACACCATCCAGCGGTGATGAAGGCAAGCCGGTCGGTGAAGACGTGGATGCCCAACAACGGCGGCGTAATAGGCCAGCCGTGTAGGCGGAGACACTGGTCGGCGGCGGCGAAGGCAGGCCGACGGTGGAGTCGTAGACGCCCAACAACAGCGGCATTACAGGCCAGCCGTGTAGGCGGAGACACCAGTCGGCGGCAACGGAGGCAGGCCGGCGGTGAAGTCGTAGACGCCCAACAACGGCGACATAATAGGCCAGCCGTGTAGGCAGAGACACCAGTCGGCGGTGACGACGGCTGCCGGCGGTGAAGATAATGTCACCATCAGCAACAGCGGCGGAGTACACTGACCATGCACACAAAATAACAGATCAAAAATAATTGGTGATCTGTGAATTAAATGACTAGAAAAATTAATATTGATCTAGTTTATTTAAAGAAATTAAAACGATAAACCTAGTGAAGGTTTGTGACCCAGACGCTTGGTGGACATATATTATCAGCATTATATGCATCGACCTGGTTAGTCTCCTAATCAAAGAATTTGGAGGTCCACCTGTCCTTCTTGTGTATGTCCAGGAAGTCTCGGTGATGATTTAATAAGAATTTGTTAACCACGCTGTATATGTATCCTCTGTAGCTTGTCGTTGTGCTCCTGTGTGCATGCATATATAGACATGGGCCCGAGCAGACTTGGACGAACTCACGTGGCTATTTTGAGTGTGCATGTATATATAGCAACATGCAGATGATCTTGTCGATCGAAAAAAGAACTCGCGGCGGTGGAGGTTGGTCATCGAACTCGCCGAGCCGAGATTAATCTTCCGGCTAGAAGAAGAGCTTGACGAAGTCGTTGGTTGAGGCACCGTCGTAGCCGCATGAGCAAGTTAATCTCTCAAAGCGAGGAGGCTTGCTAATGAAGATGATGCCGCACGATCGTGCTTGGGGTCTTTTAGTAAACGAAGATCAAGCAATCAACTTGGTGGCGGTGGAAATTGAATCCATCGAGCATGTCGAGACTGATATGCCAGCTAGATTGGGTCCGAGTCGGAGAGCAACAGATTGTAGAAGTTGTCGGCGGCAAAGAAGTGAAAACTCCCGAAGCGAAGATGAAGCCGGCGACTTATGAAGTTGATTCCATCGCACTTCTCGACGGAAAACTCGACGCAACCCCTACCTGGCGCGCCAACTGTCGTAACGAATTTTCGACAATATGAAAAGGGGGTAGCGCACGAGACCTAAAAGTGGATGGATGCGGAGACAAAGGATTTAGACAGGTTCAGGCCCTCTCGACGAGAGGTAATACCCTACTCCTGTTTGGGGATTTGAATCCGCCGGGTGTATATTGATCTGATGATCAGTTTGTGTGTCATGCCCCCTAGAGGGCCTCCTGCCCACCTTATATAGTATGGGGGGCAGGATTACAAGATAGAAACCTTAACCAATACAGTATCGGTTTCCTAAATCTATTTTACAATATTATCAAATCAGGACTGTAGGCCGCTCCATAATATAAAAGGAAACGTAATACCCAAGTCATGATCTGTTACATATTCCATAGATATAAGTTATCCCCTATAACTAGTCAGATAACCATGCCGTGTGGGTATGGGGTACCCATAATCTCCACATTGTATATTGATGTTGGTATGGAGGATTCATATTGGCTTTGTAAGTTTTGTACTCTTTTGCTATGGATGAATTTGGGGATTCATATTGATTCATGTTGATGTTGATAGGTATAGATCCTAAGGACATTGTGACCGTTGGTTAGGCATTAAAATTACAAAAATATTGTAGGTAGTTTTGGGGTACCAATGTCATTTTTCTATTTTTAGACTGGCATACTATTTTAGAATCATGCACTCTTATTTATCGGTCAACTGATGTAGATGGATAGATTGGTACGACTCCATTTTAGTAGCTATGTGGTAGATGAAAGTACCAGTGAAAGCCAATTTGAGGGGATGACTGTTAGGCAATTAATGTTTCGTGCCAAACCCACATTTGAGGAGTTATTTTCTCACACGATGGATGAATTGGATTGGGATGAATAAGACCGAAGCTCCTAATTTTTATTTCTACTAAACTATAGATAATACAATATGGAATAGTGAGAATTGCTCCTTGAGGTGTGTGTTGTGAAATGAGAAGCTCTCCTCTATTTATAGAATTGTAATGACAGTTGTAAGGCGGTTGTAGAGGTCAGTGCAGCTGTAACTGACACAAGGCAGAGTCAAGACGGCCGGTGTGCAATGGGGTGGATGTCACTATGTCGTGGTTGCAAGAGATAACACATTTACTTGCCAATTTCCTCAACTCCACCACATGCCATGCTCACACATGATAACCATCTAGAGACTCCAAGGTTTGGACATGGAGGTGTCCCCACGGATATGTTTCGAAGCTTCCAATGAGGTTGTGCAGCACACATACTCCCCGAGGTTTGAGCCCTACTTAGATCCATCCCAGTGGCCGAGTTATGACGTGAGTTCTTTGTTCCTGACTTGTCCTTGAAGAACGACACTGGAGGAAGACGAAGGACAAAAACGTTTAAAAATGACATGGATAAAGGCTACAAAGATACAAGCACATGACAGACACAAACAAATGTTCCATATGCCATCAACCAGGCCATAAGAAAACTCGGTGTCCGAATCGAGACAAATCTAAGGATCGACCGAAAAAATGCCGTAGGACGGGGGGAGGTGGTGGGTCCAGTACACAGGTTGTTTTTGCTTTGTTGTACATTTTTTCTCAATTTGCATATCATAATTGTATCATTAACTGATGACTTCATGTTCAATTGTAAGAGGGTGTTGTTTCCCGGTCTAGAGGAGTACTTTGAGGAGAGGCACCAGGCTCCTAGGATAGCAAGTGGAGAGGTTATCCTCCATTTCACTATTCCTTGTATGTTTTAAGCATTTCTATTTATTGCATGGATTTACTGACACTAACAAATTTTTTATGTCTACGGATGCAGCGCCTCAAGACTCTACGAGTCAGAGATCACACAGCACACATCCCGTTCAGCAACTGGTACATTTCGTTCCAACGGTGGGCAAAGTTGTTGGCGTTTATCACTATGGCACAATGGCACATGCCTCTGTACAACGCCGCGGCATTGACGGCTCTTATGGACCGATAGAGGCCAGAGAGTCACACTTTCCACCTACCCAGCGGGGAGCTGACGCTGACACTCGAGGAGGTCACCATGATCTTGGCTCTTCCTATACGGGGCCAAGCAATCACCAGTGACATTAATTCCGGTAATTGGAGGGGGTGCGTGGTTCAGTACCTTGGTGTCAAGCCTTTAGAGGCACCTGATGGGCAGAGATTGACGAAGGCCTCCGGAGTTCCTCTTAGTTGGTTGGTTGTGTACCAACTTCTCAAATTGTCATCCTGACGCTGACTACGCGATGGTTGACCGGTACTGCATGGTGTACGTGTTGTACATCTTTGGTAGTATCGTTTTCCCTGACACTACACGAGATATGGCTTCTTGGATTTGACTGCCCTTGCTAGCTGATTGGGACAAGACGGATACCTACAGTTGGGGTTCTGCTGCCCTAGCATGGTTGTACAAGCACCTGTGTGAATTGAGATGCATGCCGAAGGACTAGTGCAGATGCTAACTTGGCAGGTTGTGTTTGGTTGCTATAGGTATGTGGCAGTTTTTTATGTTGTGATTCATTTTTTGGTCTTAAGTTATAAATTCTAACAAGTTACATCTTGCATGTCTTGATGTGGATTCGCCTACCAGTTGGTCATCCTACATGGAGGCAACATCCAGCATGGCCCTTCGAGGATGATGATCGATGCCCCATGGTTGCTTTCCTGTAGGAAGTGGTCCCGCTGCCTATAGTAATCAACGATTTCATCAACATGCATTTGGGATTTGCTAGTTGTACTAACACAACTTTTGTTTGCTATGAGCCAAAATTTCCCAAATTTGAGTGTATTTATGTAGTGTATTCTATAGTCCAAGTTAATGGCTTAATGGAGGTACTATTATCTTTATATGAAACCATTCTGCAGCTTCGCAATTTGCTTCTTAATATGCTAGCAAAATATCGGGCACCCATGCAATTGTCTATACTCCGACTTCATCTATGCATACATACAATTTTTTTCTCTAAACTACTTATCTGATTTGAATTCCATTACACTATTGAATGTCTTTCAATTAAAACTCTACAACAACATATATTATAATCATGATGAAAAATAGTATAAATGTTTCAACTATTAAAATTTCATATTTCACATGTAAAAAGTTAATGTTCCACCCGAAGTTCGATTTTCTTGCAATGTATCTTATTGATGTTGCACATAAGGTTATTGAGAATTTATTTGCAAACATTGCTTGTGATGTTATTTGGATGTGTCAGTACGTATTTTATAATGTTTCAACAGCTACAACTTGACGTTTCATGTATATTGCAAAAAAAATTAATTAAAAAATAATCATATATTTTTATTAGAAATATAATCATGTGAGATCTTGTTACAAAGATTTAATTGCGATGAAATACAATGGTGCAATGTGCTAATGAATTGGTTAAATACTTTTTGAAAAAGATTAAGAGATTAGTGGTGTACCACGCAGATCTTAGTCATCCGTGCATGGAGAGAAAGGGGGAGGGAGGCTAATCAATACAATAGCAAAGGATAGTGGGGATAAGACATCTATGACGGTGCATAAGTTTTAGCTGTATATTGAGCGTCTGATTTATAGTTGTCTCCCAATATTTGACATCATATTCCAAACTTTCTTACAAAATTGAGTAGTAGTGGTGGCAGTTCTATCATCACCCCATCACCAACTCCAAACTTTTTCTAATAGAATGTCAACCACTCTCACCAACTGTCTAATTTTTCTAATAAAAAAAATGACCGTGTGGGGCAAAAGGGTCTACATGCAAATAACAATATACTCCCTCCGTACTCGTAAAGGAAGTCGTTTAGGACAATATTTAAGTCAAACCTTGGGAATATAAATCATGAATAACTCTCAAGTTGTAGAGTTTGAAAATATAAAAATTATATGAATAGATTTGTCTTGAAAAATACTTTCATAAAAGTATACATATATTACTTTTCAATAAATATTTTTATAGAAACAAGAAGTCAAAGTTGTGTTTTGGAGACCGTGTCACTGTCCAAAATGACTTACTTTACGAGTACGGAGGGAGTATACAACAATTAAAAGGTCATAATAACGAAGGTAGAGGATGTCAATGCAGTTGCCTACAAATAAAAAAAAACTTCAATGGTAGAGGACAACAATCCCACCTGGAATTGGAAATCCTCCTCCTTGAACTCTTCAATATAAAACAAGAAAATTACTCTAAGCAGCATAATAAATTGACCATCAAGCACATCGATCGCCATTAGGTTACATCGTTTGAATTACTAGTAAGTACCTAGGACGTTGAGGCGGAGGAGATAGTGGGTGCCGACGTCAAGCCTCTCGATTTGCCTGGCTAGCAGGAGATGAAGAGAGATGGAGGGAGGGGATGGGCTGACTTGGTCCCATAAGGGGTAAAATGGACATTTTGTATGTCCTATGCATGCTAGTAGTATGAGTTGGCACGTCACTTCATCGAAAATGGCAAATTCTTAAAAAAAAAGAGTTTGTAAGAGGTGACATTCCTATGTGGCAAATAGTTAAATTTCTCTTGTCTCGCTATCTCGGTGTTTGCTCCCCGTTCAATGCTGTCGTACCACATCACCTAAAAGACCAGGATAACATGCTACATAGGCATCACATCAATTAAAACTGTTTCGAATTTGCATCGATTTTGGAAGTCTGAGAGACGAGTTATACATGGTTTTGTGGCCAAGGGATGTGATTGCAACTTGACCTATGGTTGAGAGACATAAAAGAAAGGGATCTATTTCCAGTACAAGATCAAGTCTGTCCGGTATAAAAATTCATGATTTGCTTCGGGCTGATCGGCCCATGCTAATTCGGTCCAGATTCAGCCCCAAGTTGACATAATTTTACCGATTAAATTAGTCAATGTGAAAACCTTGTAAATTTCAGGGGTTCAAAAGGAGACCTTGGTGTATTCAACAACGTGTAACACTTGTATTATAATATCTTGACATTTTTGTTTTTAGGATTTTATATAGGAGATTCTTGGGTTTTTTATATGCTAGTTTAGTTCCATTCAATTATTATTGTTAACTTCCATACCACCCAAAATGTGCTATATCAAGTAGTTTTTTTTTTCACTTGGGTGACACAACCGGATAAGTTTAGAAACCACCCATATTCGTCGATCTTTATATTTTGTTTATTGAGAAAAAAAACATCTAAGCAATACCATATTTACGTAGTACCGTTTACAAATGAGACACATTTCAAACTAAATTAGCGAGACAAATTTGAGGTGGTATGGATTGCAAATGCAAGACTAGAATGGCCCTAGCTCACAAAGTCCAAATTTAAGTTCAGAGAATAAAAAACATACTAGGCCTGTTCGGCTGTAAGGTGCAGCCGCTGCACCACAGTGTGGTTGCCGCAGCTGTGACGCCCCGCACTTTTAACATTGAAGATAAAAGTGCCAGACTGTAGATTATTATTTAACAAACTATTATTTTGCCAAATAATAACCCACCATTAGAGATCGCAACAGAGAAATAGTTAGAACTACCTTTAATTCGTCCCTAAGAGTTTTAAGGCCATCTTTAATCCATCTCACACTTGCAAGGAATCAAACCTGTACAAAGGGGGTTAAATAGCAAGAGTGAGCACTTTCGTATTCAGCAAGTCAATGATACAAAATACAAATGCATGCATAATAAGTTAATAATCTATATTATATACCATAACTTATGTAACATAATCACCTACATTACTTATCACAAGTCTAAGTCTATTTTGTAAAGGGATTTTTAAAAAGAAGAAGATTTGCAAAAGCTAAAATACACTCGTAACATTGAATAGAGTTTGTAGCAACTCCCCGTAGCCTCCAATCCAGGAGACAGACGTGAATCATGATTTAATTTAGCACTGTGCAGGCTTGTATCACTGTACCCATAGCTACTCTTAACATGTTTGACTGTCGCACTTCGCTAGATGCGGCACCATACTAAGAACACAGAACTATTCTCCTACTTCAGGTTACTACACTCCACGTTTGTGTTGAGCCTATCAGCTCTCCACACCACCGCGCTACTATATGCGCCTGGAATGCACTTCATCGGCATTCATGGGGTTTATATCATCTCCCATTCTACTACTATTTACCCATGTGGAGTATAATAAACTTGATAAGGTACTAGCCCATCTTAAGACGGATCTATGGTCGACACGGTATATACGATTCTCTGATACGAGTGATGGGGTGATTAGTCCTTATATTTATACACCGTATGTAGGGAGAGCCCTGACCTGCCATCATCATCAATCATCTCATCCGTGAGCTCCCCCTACCCACCATACTAGTATCCCGATGATCTCCATCATCATCGGCTTGTCAATCATATCATCATCGTCCATATCATTATTCTAGAAAATATATTTTGATGCAATACTAGGAGAAATATTTGTATGAAATAGGTTTTTACGTTGAAATAGAATTATGTCTATCAACATGATCAAATGAGAGACTTGCCTGAGTTTTCTGTGATCGAAACCGAAATAATATACTGCTGCCAATTGACACGTTCCAACTCTAGCTTCTTTCCTGAAATTTGTTATATACGCTGAGGTTTCAATAAAATTTCAGCACAAGAAATGCAAATGCTCTCTAATTAAAATGTGCTCTGCAGAGTTTATTTTATTGTGCCAGCTTTCTTATGTTTAATAGCTAATTTATCTAACTCTAAGCTTGAACTTCACAATACTATTCCGGTAGTAGGTTCAATTTAATGACTTGTGTAGTCTAGTAGTGTACATCCAGCAATTTAATCCCCTTCCATTCTCTCCTTCTCTCTCGAACAGATAAGGCAGCAGCACTAGTTATTCCCCTCCTATTCTCCTCCCTTGCTGCTGTTGCTAAGGCTTTTGTTCCTCCCCTAACTCACCATCCACTCCATGGCTACCGATCTGCTGCTTCTAGGTGTGGATCAGCTCTACTGCAGCTAAGGCGGTGACGGCTGCTGCTATGGCTATGGCGACGGCGGCTACTGCAGCTGCGGCTGTGGCTGCTCTTTCTCTCCCTCTTTCCTTTCCTCTCTGGCTCTAGCATTTGTGTGATGGATACAAATTGTTGGTGGTTCTCATAGTGATGTGCAAGTGCAGAGAAAATTGATGCTCATGCCATGGCTGCACTATATGCTCAATAAATGATGGTAAGAAATGAGGGGTTCACCTTTGTCTATTTTTTTGAAAGATTAACGGCAGGAGCTCTACCGGATATATTAGAAGGAGTAAAAAGAGTCAGACAAAACGAAAAACATCAAGGTTCAAAGAAAAGAGGGGACATCCAGAAAGGAAAATAAACTCATAAAGCCTATTACAGAGAGAGAAGAGAAACGACTCAGCTGAGACAGCCTTTAGGCTTGTCTCGAAAGCTCAATTAATTCAATATTTTTTTTGATCGTGCAAGCTACTTGTGATTCGCTTTGCTATTTATGATGGAAGATTCGACGATTGTGCTCGAGCCAGACCTGCCACCACGTTGTGAGTAGAGCTCCAATCTTCTTCTTTGCCGAATCTCCTTTTGCAAGAAAAATCAAGGAATCCCACCAATTCGAAATGGGTGTGTCTTGCCAAGATTGTGGGGAGAGATTGTAACCAAGCCAGCTGCATACTAAATTCCACACATTTCTTGTGAAGCTGCATTCTTTGGCCAAGTGATTTGCATCTTCGAAAGCGTTTGTACACAGACTGCATATCCAATTACATAGCCAGTGACGTCTCAGCAAGTTTTCCGCCGTTAGGGTTCTCTGATGCAAAATGAGCCAGCCAAAAAAACGATGTTTTGGTTCCGCCTGGGCCTTCCATAGGGGAGAGAAGTTTATGCTAGTAATCATACCTTGGAATTGTGCTTCATAAGCGCTCTTTGCTGAGTATTCTCCATTGGGAGTCCATTTCCAACGAATGTCATCGGGGGTGTTTTCAAGGAGCATGACTTCTTGCAAACGGCTACCCAGCTGGACCAGTTCATCAATTTCACTTATCGTGGTAATGGGGTTTAGGATTGGCAGCCAGTGGTTGTTTTGAAGGCTGAGGTGCACATTGTTTCCTTTTCTCCTGGACAGGTTGAAGATCCCTGGAGCTAAATCTTTAGGTGAGCAACCCTAAAGCCAGTTATCAGACCAAAAAGAGCATTTCTTTCCATTTCCTAGGGTAATGACTGTTCCAGCTCGAAAAGGCACTCTGTCCAATTCATCACAAGGCACTTCCATGTTATGCCAAGGTCTATTGTCTTCCTTCCAGCCAAACTAAAGCCAGCGCAGCCTTAAAGCTCGTGAGAATTTTTCCAAATTAAGAATACCGAGGCCCCCCAAATTCCTAGGTTTGCAAACGTTCTGCCAGTTAATGAGACTACTACCCGAACTGACATTATCTGGATCATCCCCCTTCCATAGAAAAGCACACCGAAATCGATCAATCCTTTTATATAGCCACTTATTCTTATGCAAGATTGTGAGATGGTAGATAGGTGTCGATGAGAGGGTTGTTTTAACCAGAACCTCCCTTCCTACAGAGGTGAAGAAACGCCCCTTCCAACCAAGGATCCTTGATCCAACTTTATCTACGAGAGGTTGTAACTCTACTTTCCGAAGTCTTCTTGTGTGCAAAGTTCACCTTTGTCTAGATGTCGAATTCGTCCACGGTCATCCACCCGTGTTCGTCCTCGCCGATCTGTTGGCCTCTCCTCCTTGGTAAATCACCTCCCTGCCTACCCAATTTCTTCTCTCCCCTTCCTAGCCGGCATGGTGGATTGGTGGTGGTTTGAGCATTTGGCCAAGAGGTAAGAACTAGCTAGCTTGCTTACAGGTAAATGGGAATGAATAATGCATTTTGCTAATTGGGGGCGTCAGCTATTTCTTCTTCACTCCCTGCTACTTACCTTTCTTCTCCCCAACTCTGCTCAATCCTACCATGGGCTTGGGTTCATAAGCATATGCACCGGCTTGTAGTAATTGCTATAGACATGGCCATACTTTGACTGCTTGACTTCAGTGCTAAGCCGTGCTACTCTCTTTTGTGGCCTTGTGTGAGGCCTCCTATGTGGAGCTATGTGTTTGGTGGAAAATTACTACTGCTGGTGAATTGAGGTCCCTTTGGTGAGATTAATTATTTATTTGAGATGTGTGGCTTCTTAGTGCTAATTAGCCAGATGATGAACCCAACTTAAGTGAGAGGTGCCAGACGGCATTAGCCGATCTAGGTATCTCGGTGAATGGTTGAATGTACACCACTTTGTGTATGGGTCTGACGGCAATATTTATTTACATATTAACTTTTGTGCATAAAAGGGGTCAAGCTATATTATGTATGTCCTGTGCAACCATATATTCAAATATATGATGTATTGTATTATTAGTGTAAGTGTATGTATACATGCTGACTGTTTATAGTGGCGTTTGTTCGTATAATATTTCCATGTTATTATTATTAATATATTGTGGTGGTATATTGGACATTATTTATTTGTTTTACTTCAACATATGTGAATGTTATAAATTTTGAGTGGCTTATTCTTGTTTCCAACAATTTTGCTAGTTACCTGATTAATTAATGATATAAGCCACATAATTTTTAATTTTTAAAATTGCTTAAAATTCCCGGGTGCGCACGAGTGAGGACAAAGTGTGCAGAAAAGACTTATGTTAGTCTATGAGGAAAGTCTATGTCTTAGGAAAGCTGCTAGATGTAGAGAGGGCCCGGCCTTGGTAAAGTGTGGGGTGTCACAGATGGTATCAGAGCCGACCCTTGCAGCTATACGTATATATGAATATGTATGCGGGCATACGGTGCATACGGGATGATCCACGATGTGGTCGTATGGCATGACGTATGTGCGCCGAAAATTATCTGTATATACGTGGTGCTAATAGGAGATGTTCCTGGCCTGGGTTGACCGACGAGGACGTTGGTATCTTAAAGGGGTGAGAATGTGACATCCCGACCCAAGGTTTAATAGGATTAATAGAATACTCAATCAACAAGTTGTAACTTCTTTTCTGGAAGCCGATCTCGAAAAAACTCCGAGGTTAAGCATGCTTGCCCTGGAGCAGTTTCGGGATGGGTGACCGATCGGGAAATTCCTCCCGGGTGCGTTGTGTTCCAGTTGGCTACACCGCAGCTGTAGGAAAGCTGCTAGACCTTAGTAAAAGTGCGGGCGTCAGCCTTAGTAAAAGTGCTGATGTGATGTAGAGAGGGCCCGTCCTTGGTAAAAGTGCGGGGTGTCACAGCAGCTAGGTAAAATTGCTAATGTAGAGAGGACCCGTCCTTGGTAACAGATATCACTGTTCCAGTTGGCTACACCGCAGCTGCATGTGTTCAGCCTTCCTACTAGACCTTAGTAAAAGTGTGGGGCGTCAGCCTTGGTAAAAGTGCTGATGTAGTGTTGATGTGATGTAGAGAGGGCCCGTCCTTGGTAAAAGTGTGGGGTGTCACAGCAGCTACTTACAGATATCACTGTTCCAGTTGGCTACACCGCAGCTGCATGTGTTCAGCCGAACAGGGCCAGTACCCAGTACAGAAGTGTGGGGCGTCAGCCTTGGTAAAAGTGCTGATGTAGTGTTGATGTGATGTAGAGAGGGCCCGT
Source organism: Oryza sativa Japonica Group (assembly GCF_034140825.1). NCBI lineage: Eukaryota > Viridiplantae > Streptophyta > Magnoliopsida > Poales > Poaceae > Oryza > Oryza sativa. Next base: position 10,616,308 of record NC_089043.1, on the reverse strand, counting down.
CCTTGGTAAAAGTGTGGGGTGTCACAGCAGCTACTTACAGATATCACTGTTCCAGTTGGCTACACCGCAGCTGCATGTGTTCAGCCGAACAGGGCCAGTACCCAGTACTTCTGTACTATAATATAGCAACCCCAGGTTGATATATTAAGTACAAAATTGCCAGTACCCAGTACTTCTGTACTATAATATAGCAACCTATTACCGGACGAGACATCCTAATATAATGTGTCTCATCCAGTATTAGGTTGATATATTAAGTACAAAATTCCTACATATGGTATGATCATATTGGCAATGCTCGTGAAAAATGAGGGGACTTCGTTTAATTTCAGCAATGTCATTCAAAACGAACGTTCCTTGGTGGTACTGAACCTTCACACCCAAAACTTTTAAACATCACAAATTACCCTCTAGATCAAATCGAGAGTGGTTTGTTGTACGTAGCATCTGATATGAGATGAAAAAAAAAGGTAAGAGAAGACAATCGAAACCGATTCAGTAAAAACACCTTCAATTGCAATATTATCAAAATCTGAAAATTAAATTTATTTGAAGTTACATTGTAAGAGGGTACATAAATCAATTTATATGGTTGGAACAACTTGCAGCATTGAGAACTACCCTGATCTTCTTTAGAGACAAAATTTGCTACAGGACACTCAAAAAACGTATAATTAGTTGTAGGACACTGCAAAGACGTGATTTGGCTCTAGGACACTCCAAAAAAACATGTAATATGATGGAGGACACTGAAACCATTATTTTATTTTTTTTCGAACAAAAAAGAGAGAGAAACAATAAGAAAAGACCATATTGCCCTTCGGCTCTCTCGGCTTGGCTCTAGGCGTGTAATGAGGCTACATGTGGCTTACTCTGATTGGCTCCTCATCGACTCGATCCCCTTTACTCATCTGTCGTCGTGCCACCGCTTTTATCTTCTCAAATATGTCTAACCAGCAGCGAATGTCTCCATGACGATGACCTCGCATCAGGTGATTCCCCCGTGGCCACGAGTGAGCGACCTTCCATGCGGCTGCTGCTCCTGAAGGGAACAAAATGAATTCATGGAGATGGACGCAACAGTGAACCAAATGCTGCCCAGCGCACGAGCGCGCCGATTGCACCCTGTGATTCCAACACAAACATTAGGTGAGATGCATCCTTCCAGATCGTGAAACCGCAAGGCAACACGCGGGCTCGAGTGCAGGGGAATGCCTCGAGTGTGAGTGAGGAGGAAGACTGGGGGCACTGTTGCTACCGTCTCCGTCATGCGTTCCACAGCGCCGGCACGCGTAGACATGGTGGGTGCCGCCGCCGCCCGGAGTTTGGCTATTGCCTTGGAGAGGCACTGCGAGTCTCCCCGCGTCAGTGGCACGAAGGCACGCCGTAGAAGCGGGAAACAGTGAGTGCGGAGGCCGAGGGTGGTCTCCGGAGCGGTAGCAATGACTGGCAACAGTGTGGCCGAGAGGGAGGAGAGGGTGACCAAACTCAGTAGGCTCCTTGGAATGGCCATTCTGGCGCTTACGCGTCACATCGTGGAGGGCGGCGGTGCGGGAGACGGTGGTGTGTGGGAGCGGTCTCACCGTGGTGGAGTGTCTCCGCCGATTGATTGGCACGAGGGTAAATTAGTACTTTCCACACCGATTCTTTCTCAATGTACACAGGATATAATAAAATAATGTATTCGATGTCCATTAGCTAATTCATATCTTTACGGTGTCTCACAGCTAACTATGTGTCATGTAGTAAATTTTGCCTTTAGAAAATTAACTAGCACCATTTGCAATGCTTCTTTCCTTCTGAAGGAAACTACGGCGTCGCCAATTTCAACTTTATTGATCATTAATAATGAACTATGATGCTTAAGGCCCCGTTCTTTAGTCCTAAAGATGAAGATATAGATGGAGGATAAAGGAAATTTGGATGAAGATATAGATGTAAGGATGAACTTGCAGAGTACTAGTTGTGGATACAAGATGGAATGGATAGAATTGCTACATTGGTACATATCAATAGCAGTACATACATATATTAGAGAGCATATCATCAATTGCAAAATAAATAGCAGTACATATATATTAGCACAATTAATACATGGTACATCAGATGACTCCGATACTATTACAAAAGTAAATACTGCTAAATATGAAATGCTAATACATGCTATTAGCAATATTTTCACGGACCATATCCATCACAGCCTTGGTATCACGCGCATGGTATGTGTGATGTGCTGGAGAGACATCCGGTACCGGGTGGATATGAGTATGGTATAGGGGGTTGGTACTGATAGAGTTTGGTTCGGTACTATCAACAATAAAGTTGTTCAATGCCATGGCAGCATGAATAATCATGTTGTGTGCACGTGGTGTGTAAGCCGGAATACTGTCCAATATTTGCCACCTCACCTTGATACGTCCGAAAAGTCGTTCGACCGACCTGCGCAGAGAGGAGTGGTAGAAATTGAAAATCTCATCCCTATCTTGGGGAGGTGCCGCATGTTCAAATTGCGGCTGCTAGTACCTCACTTCAGGATACGGTGCGAGAAACCCCTACCTATTCGCATACCCCTTATCGACGAGAAAATATTTACCTACAACAAAAAATTTAATGTCGTGCACTAAGAATTATGTTAATACCATAAAAACAAATGTACCATAAGTAAATACCTGGCGGTACCCTGGGGAACCGATCAAGATACTTCCTCATAGCACTCGATCAGGACACCCGGTGATCGTGCACTGACCCCGGCCATCCAGTTACATCAAAAATTACGCGGTCGCTCCAGTCTGAAATGACCAACACATTTGGTGTAGTTTCACCAACCTAGTTACGGTATTGAACGTTGGGTCCATTGGCCGAACTACATCACATGCCATACAGACTATCGCGTGAAGCACTCGGCTGAAATATTTGGAAATAGTTAATCCGGATCTTTCGAACCTATTGTTCGCTCTCTTGTTAACTTCACCCCCGACATTGTCTACAGGAAAAATCTTACTGCTTCCAAAGTGCTAACCTCATAGGACGCTCTCAAGTTGTAATTGTACTGGGACGCTCTCAAGTTGTAATTGTACTGGAGGATGTCATTTAGTAAAATCACCTAATCTGGTTGCATACGAAACATGCTCCTGCATTGAGGTCCATTTCCTAATGTTTGCATCATCCATTGTTGCCCCGTCAGTAGTGGCACACGACTTGGTGCCCTTTGCGGTCATACAAGTTGAGCTGCAAGGAATCCTTCAATGTATTATTCAATATCATCTTCGGATATCTCGCCCATCGTACCTTAGGAATCGTCATCGCTGCTACTATTGCTCATCCCTTCTTATCTGCACAAACATGGCAAATTCATAGCCACACATAAATAATCCATTTGGAATTGAAGAGGGAACACATATATAAAAAAGGCAACGACGGTCCAAACAGCATGACTTAGTAAATATAAAATGCGATTAACAACTTGACTCATCACATAGAAAATTGTTACAACATGAAAACCATTGCACAACGTTCAGGAATTTACGAACTACACAAATCGAACTTAACGAGAACAAATACGCATTGTTTATGAAATAACAACAGGGTTCACGAGGAGGGAAGAAAGTAAACAATACGATACAATATTAATTGCCTTAGCAAACAGTTCTCATCCTCTTCGGTCAAAATCCTCAAGGTCCCCCTGCACCATCAACACCATCTCCTCGCCCTCCTCCCGTGGACATCTTCGTCGCCTCCATTGCTTGTCGTTGTCTCTGTTCTAACCCTGTGGAATCGGTCTTCTCAGCCATAGAGTGGGCCTGTCCATGCCGCCGGCACCGATGTGCATCGCAAGAGTCATTGGCCATCCCCTGGCAACATCGGCCGTGCTTCGTCTACCTCCGTCGAAAGCGACAGCACCTTGTCCATCATGCTCACCCATCACTGACGCCTCGTCCTCGATCGGCAGCGGTTTGTTCAGTTTTGCTTGCTACCACATCAATCCCCAATCAATTCAGGAACTGCTATTGCAGTGAACTGATGCAACTAAGTGTATTGATTTTTCACAGCTTCAGTAAAACGATGTGAGTTTCTGTTCCAGTGTATGATGAATTCATGGTTCAGTACATTGATGCATGTTAATTTCTGTTTCAGTGGATTGATGCAAGTTAATGCCCTGTGTGAGTTCATGTGGGAGACAGAAAGATTTTCACAGAGAGCGGCTATCAGAGTTTTAGCTTTATGTGAATTAATTGTGGAATGTACGAGTCCACATGAACCTAGCCATGTATGAATTCGTGAGGCATGTAATGTTTAGAACCAAGTTTGGATGATGTGATCTATAGAGTTTATAAGCATATTGTTATGCGTCTGTGAAATGTATGGTGTGATCTTATAGCAATGTACTTGAGATTGAGATGAATATGATACTGATCGCTCAAAAATTGTTTCTAGATGAGTTGTGACTTGTGGGCAAAATTTTGGAAGTACAAAGATGCATATGAGACATGAGGAGCTGCTTCCTAGTGCTATATACTTAGTGCTAGTAAACAGATAAAAGTAGTTCCCTCTAATTGAATTACTGCCATTGTGGCAAATGATCAAATGAACTCGATGAAATTTGTTAGGACAATTCTAGATGAGCTGGAATTAACTGACTCTCCTGATATTCTGAACTGGCTAGTAAGAAATATACTACCAACTCTTTATACAGAGCTATGTCTTTTAGAGGTGTGAAAGATGAGATGTTACAATTAATCTGGAAATCTCCCTGTCCCATGTCCCATGAAAGTTAAACATTTCCTTTGGTTGGCAATTAGAGATAGGGTTCAATCTTGTGAGCAATTAAAAAAGGAGGGCTGGGATGGTTCAGAGTTTTGTCTTTTATGCAGCACTATTGAATCTACCAATCACATTCTCTTTAATTGTCCAATGGCAACTTTTGCTTGGTGCATTTGTAGAGATGTCTTGAACTGGGATACTGTCCCCTGTAATATTGAGGAGTTTTTATTGTTAATAAAGCACAATTCTAACAATGATAGGAGAGCTTTAACAACTTTGCTTGCTGCTATCTGTTGGGTTCTTTGGACCATGAGAAACAATATGATATTCATATCTCAATTGGTCTATTCCCCCCTAATGCTTCCTTTTCGGATTGCTTCCTATTTGCTGCAGTGGAAGGCTTTAGGGCGTGCTGAAGAAGCTAACAGGATGATGGAGTTGGGAGAGAAGATGAAGGTCGCTGCTGCCAACACTGGAAGTAATAGGCTGGGCATAGGGTGATAGCTTAGTTGAGGGGGTGTCTTAGATGCTTCAGTTCTTCCTGTCTGCTGAGGTTGCGAAATGGCTAATCAGCGATCGCTCGCGTGCGGGAGCATCACGCGATCAGTGCAAATCCATTTTTCGGCCCATTGAGTGCGGAGAATACTTAGTTGCTTTATTGCTCAAGATTTTTACACAGCTGATGTTAGCGATTGTTTAGACCTTTATTTATGTATAAAAATACTATATAAAAAATATTTAAATTTAAATTTAAATTTGAAACGGGTATGTAAGCTTTTGACTTATAAACTTTAGGTCTATAAACTAATATTTGAATTCAAATTCAAATTTGAATCAGGTATGTAAACTTTTGACTTATAAACTTTGGGTCTATAAACTTTAGATGTATAGAAATACTATATATAAAAAATATTTGTACTCAAATTCAAATTTGAATCGGGTATGTAAACTTTTGACTTATAAACTTTGGGTTTATAAACTTTAGGTGCATAAACTTTAGATGTATAGAAATACTATATATAAAAAATTTTGAATTCAAATTCAAATTTGAATCGGATATAATTCAAAATCAAATTTGAATAGGGTATATAAACTTTTGACTTATAAACTTTGAGTCTATAAACTTTAGATGTATAGAAATTCTATATATAAAAAATATTTGAATTCAAATTTAAATTTGAATCAATATATAAACTTTTGATTTATAAATTTTAGATGTGTAAACTTGAGGTGTACAAACTTTAGGTGTATAAAATTACTAAAATAGAGAAGTAATGTGGTGCCAAAAAAAGAAACCATGTGGGGGGACCTGATCGTGGGTCATAAGGTCTCGCGATCAATCGCGAACTAGGTCGACCCCCGAGGTTGTGTTTTGTGTCTGAAACTGCTTGTATGAGCAACCCTTTTGGTCCTTTTGGGCGTGGTGTTTCTTTTAATTAGAGCTGGTAGTTTGAGTCTAAGTCTGTTTTTTCTTCATCTTGAAGGCCTCGTCCCTCCCTATGCTGTAATCTGGTGTCTGGGTTTCCCAGCACAACCTTCGGACTTTCAATAGAAGCCAGGTCTTATGACCTTTTTCTTAAAAAAAAACTCGATGAAATTCATTAGAAGGCACCTTCATTTCATATGCAGTTCTCCAAGCATAATGCCAGCGATGGTGGCGATGGGGACGTCCAGGGGAGGAGGAGGGCAAGGAGATCGGCATGACAAGGCCAGCCGCCACCGTCACCGCGTACGATAGGGATGTCCGGCGACAGGGATGGCGAGAACTGTCGAGCTCGTCGCCACCGAGAACGGACGACAGGACGAGTGAGTTCGCATAGTCTGCCTTTCAGGCAAACGGCAAACTTTGCCGTTGATAACATCTAAACCGTTCATCACTCAATCAACCGTTGTATGTTTAGGCCCACCTCATAGTCTAATTAACAGCCACTAATCAATAGAATCTGATGTGCTAATAAATCACTTTAACAACCTACTCATGGATATAATCAACTTAGCTATTTTGTCCTATATTCACCGTAAACAAAAGAGAAATTATCGTACAATTAAAAAAAAAATCTACATATCACTATGTCTATATATAGTTCTTAACATTTTGTACTATGAAACATATTACAAAATATATATTTAACTACTTCCTCCATCCCAAATTATAAGAACTTAGGATCGGATGAGACATTTTCAGATTTGTAGTACTACAGAATGTCTCATCTGATCGTTAGTTCTTATATTTTGGGACACAGGTAGTATATTTTAATATTCAGGGGCGAAGCCATCGCCGGCGAAAACACCATTAAATTTTAATACTTTTGAATAAACTGATGGTGAAATTTTTGCCCGGGCTCAAATATTTTTTCTAACCCCACTATTGTTTATATTATAATATACGTAAAAAGTAAATATTTAAGTTTATTAAATCATTTTTTAGACTAATTTTATACATCATGTTCTAATTTCTTCAAACCAAATGTTTCAAATATTATTGATAGTCAAAGATTAATTGTTTGACTCTAATTTTATTCAGAAGGTTAAGTATTATGGAACGAGAGATGAGTAAATATATTAGATGTAGTTCTATATTCTTTTTATTTGGCACAAATTTGCCAATGGTGCGAGCTCTATTTTACCTTGTTTTATTGCGGAGATCATTTTGTTGGCTTTCCTATAGAGCAAACAACTAAGTTTGTGAAAAGAAATTTTTTGGGTGTCACATCGGATGTTTGACCGGATGACGGAATGGGTTTTTGAGATACAAATGAAAAAACTAATTTCATAACCCACCTGGAGACCACGAGACGAATCTTTTGAGCCTAATTAATCTGTCATTATCACATGTAGGTTACTGTAGCACTTATGGCTAATCATGGACTAATTAGGCTCAAAAGATTCATCTCGCGATTTTCTCCCTAACTGTGCAATTAGTTTTTATTTTTATCCATATTTAATGCTTCATGTATTTGTCTAAAGATTCGATGTGATGTTTTTAAGAAAAAGTTTTAGGGAAATAAACAAGACCTAATTCTGAATTAATTGGCTAGTATTAAGTGCAGAGTAGTCCATAGAATGGGAGTGTCAGCGTGGGACCAAACGATGGAGTTGTTGGTTAAGAGACGAACGGCTTGGACAAAATTTGCCGTTTGCGTCAAAGGCAGACGATGCAAACCCGGAACGAGTACGTTCGCTCATTTCGTCAGGAGATCAAAACTAATCCTGTAATTAAGAAGGGGAAAGATGATCCATTCTCTCAGCCATGATCTCCAGCACTGTTAAAGAAAACGGAAAACAGAAGAGTGCGACGGAAGGCATATAAATAGAAACGGAGGTACGATATAAGGTGCTATTATAGTAAACGGTGAACTTTGGTACTATAAAACCAAAATTGAAAACTTTGGATGCTAAGAACCAATTTTGCCAATAAAAAAGGAGCTTCACCAAAATCTTACAGAATGGTTTTACACTAAAGAAACACCCCAAGTCAGAGATAGCAAAGTTAAATTCTAGTCCAGGATGAAGTGAAGAACATATACACTAAACACTAAACTAGCAAAAAAAATGCCAAAGTAAAGGCTTAAAAGGATTTTCCCCTTGACCATTATCTCACTTGTTGACTTGCTTCTGAAAAGATCTTCCTTCTTCTTATGACTCTGCATTTCATGATTTCTTAACAAGAAAAGCAACACCATATATACCAGTCAGACCCACCACCACCCTTAGTGTCCATTCATCGCATCTGAAAGTTACAATGAACATAATTAGGATAAACAAGCAACGAAAACACATATGCAATACTAGTATATATACAGTAAATAAATAAAGTGATTGGTTAATTACTTTTTATGTAGCACCTCCCTTTCTAAGACAGCACTCAGGCCATCGATCCTTCCTTCTAGTTTATCTAATCCGCGGTTTAAATTACCCATATGTGAAATCATGCGCTCTTCTAGAGCCTTAGGGTGAGTTCGAGGAGAAGGATATTGGTAAGACTGGAAAGATACGTAAAACGATGTGAGCTATTAGCGCATGATTAATTAAGTATTAACTATTTTAAATTTTAAAAATAGATTAATATGATTTTTTAAAGCAACTTTCCTATAAATTTTTTTTACAAAAAACACACCGTTTAGTATTTTGGGAAGCGTGCGCGTGGAAAACGAGGTGCTTTCTCACCCTTTCTCACCCTATTTTTTTAAGCCTAATTAATCCATAATTATCAAAAGTTTACTGTAGCATCACATTGTCAAAATCATGGCGTAATTAGACTCAAAAGATTCGTCTCGCGAATTAGTCCAAGCTTATGGAATGGGTTTTATAATTATTGTATGTTTAATACTCCAAATTAGTGTCCAAACATCCGATGTGACAGGGACTTGGAATAAGTTCGTGTAAACCAAACAGCCCCTTTATTCTTCTCTGCAGGATCTCGTTGTGCCCTTTCAAGCTGTAAAGCCTGCAAACACATGCAACATGCTTTTGTATTATAATTTAATAATGGAACATTGGTTTATAATGCAATTAAACTTCCGTTTGATAAAGATAGAACATGGATTTTCCTTCGTATTATAAATTAATGGAACATGGATTATATCCGAGCTCTTATGAACTCCTGGAATAAAGATAGTTTGATCCCCTGCTATTGGCGTGATTAAGCTTGAGATCTCAATAAGCAGTAATATCTCTGGTTACATGTTTAAGGAAATTCGTCTGAGTGAACCACCAAAATAAAAGAAAACTATTAGATGTCCCAGTGTCGCCCAAATGAAAAAAAGAACAACTCTGCATATATGGCAACAGAGTTGAGAAGTTTTAAGAAAAAAAAAAGACATTATTCATATACCCAATGTTAGGAAAAACACACAGCTAATTGGATCCGATATGCAATAAATTTGGGTAATCAATTTACACAGATCAAATCTGGCGACTGGCTTAGGAGAGAGCTGACCATATTCTGTTGGGATTTCGTCCCAACACCGTCTTGAGCTGTAGAGCCACCGTGGGCTCTCTTTAAGGCAGTGGGGCGACAAGAGGAGCTCCTTGAGAGCGCGAGGAATCGGCCACCGCAGCGAGCGGCTGACGTATTCGAGCAGCAACGAAGCCGCCACCGCCATCCCTGCGAAACCCTACATCAAGGTGTATTATTTTTCCCCCCTTCCTTTTTCATTTTCCTCTTATGAACTGACTGGTTGAGTACATCGTTTGCCACCTTGGGTGCCACCAACTAAAGTAAGTTGTCTTGCATTGGCTTGTCAAGATATTGGAATGCTTTACTCTGAGATGATGGATATAGTCTTGCATTGGGGGGAGTTGAAACCATGGCCTCGTTTGATTCTTTCTTTTATGTTGGCCTGTTGGCGTATTTGGAAGGAACATAACGCACGGGTCTTTGATCATAAGCAGAAAACTGAGGAACTCCTTGTTGCAGAGATAAAGGAGGAAGTCACAGTCTAGAGAGCTGCCGGCATTTTCCTGTTTAGCGAGGAGTAGCCCTAAGTGCTGTTTCCCCTGTAAATATTTGTCTTTGCTCTTCTTTCTTTTTCGCTTTCAAGGCTTCTCGCTTTGACTCGACAGTCTAATGTCGGGATACATGTTTTTTTTCCCTAAAAAGAAACCATGGCCTCCTCCTTCTCTAGTCAATGACAAGTTATTTGCATGCAGCAGCAACTAGCCTTTTGTTTGTCATTTGGTGACAATGGTATGTCCCTTACTGGTAAAGAAATCATTTATACTCCCGGTTGGTAACCCCCTTTAGTCCCGGTTTTTTAACCAGGACTATGAATCCGGGACTAAAGATACCCATCTTTAATCCCGATTGAAATAACCGGGACTAAAGATCCATCTTTAGTCCCGGTTGGTGTTGGTTATCTTTAGTCCCGGTTGGTAACACCAACCGGCACTAAAGAGAGAGTAGCGGCAGTCCCATTAGGTCTCTTTTTTTTATTTTTTTAGCTAGAGTTTAATCCTTGTATTTTCTCCCAAATCAAGTGGGATACATATCTCCAAATCAAGTAGGATACATATCCCCAAATCAAACCTCAAATCAAAGTAACATCCCAAAACATTCCCATCATAAATCTTAAGTTACTTATACATACAAATCAAATACATCACAAATCTTTAAAAAATTACACACAAACCAAATACATCACAGATTATATATCTCAGATCATGCAACAAATCACAAAATTATACATCTTAGTGAATCACAAATTGTAAAAAAAAATACCGGCAGCGGCTGCCGCCTGCCGCCGCTCGCCACTGGGCCCGTGCGCGGCCCAGCCGGCCGCCTGCTGCGTGGGAAGGGAGGAGGGGGAGGAGAGGGCCAGGGATGGGAGGGGAAGGGGAGGAGGCGGAGGGGGAGGAGGAGGGAGATCGATCTGAGAGGGAGGAGGGGAGGAGGAGAGGGAGATCGATCTGAGCGGATGGGAAGGGAGGACGGGGAGGAGAGGGCCGGGGATGGGAGGAGGAAGGGGAGGAGGCGGAGGGGGAGGAGGAGAGGGAGATCGATCTGATAGGGAGGAGAGGGAGATCGATCTGAGAGGATAAGTGCGAGGTGGTTGTAGAGGAGAGGATAGGGAAGAAGGATTATATATTAAGCGTTGAATTTGATCTTTAGTCCCGATTGATAACACCAACTGGGAGTAAAGTTAGGATCTTTAGTTTCGGTTGGTGTTACCAACCGGGAGTAAAGATCCCAGGGGGCCTGACAAGGCCTGACAGGTTTAGAACTGGGACTACAGATCATCTTTAGTCCCTGGTGTTACCAACCGGGACTAAAGATCAAATATGCCCACTGTAGCCACCAACCGGGACTAAAAATCATCTTTAGTCTTGGTTTTTAGAGGAACCGGGATTATTGTGGATTTCGGCCGACCGACCAAAAATGGTTTCTCCACCAGTGCCTGTTCTCTATGACCTGTCATGGCCAATACTTGATATGTGGTTACGTGAATGTTTGCTCGTCTACGGTAACATGGGTGTGTTAGTACACAATCATTGGAAGTTCTACGGGGAGGAACAAATGGCTCAGGCCAGAATTGCAATTATGCATGATATATGCATACCGATATTGGGAAGGAGAACGGACTAAAGCCAACTGAACATCAATTAGCTTCCTGTATGAGTGCACAGAATTAAGGGAAGCAACTGAATTTCAGCTTGGACTGTTTTTCAAATTATTTAGTTGAGATAATGACGGTGGTTAACAACAAATGTCAGATTGCAGTTTCCTGGACTCATGTGGTGCCAACCTTGCACTATTGTATCAGTTGAAGAACTCTGTTCAGTCTTTTGGAAAATGGTTCCATCATGTGATCAAATCAGTAGCATCCAACTTATTTTGTGTTGTGGAGGCTATAAATCAAGGACCTACATGTCATAGACACATGAGAACCCACATGTCATAGATAGTGAGTGGCAAATAATTAATTGACACATTTTAAAAGTGGTCCAAAGTTAAATATCCCATAAATCAATTGGTACTCAAGGATCAAAATAATAATTTTCATACCAACTATTGCAAGTTTCCAGACCCACACTACGCCGGACCAGGTCATCTCTGACGGGCCCAAACCCTCACCTTTGACGGGTTTGGTCTTGGTTAGTGATTAGTGGTCACTGATGACAAAATCACCTGTGACGAGTGAAACACCCATCACAGATAACTCATCTCTGACCGGTATATAAGTCATCTCTGACGGGTTAAAACCTGTCACCCGTCACAGATGAGTCATCAATGACGTGTCGTAACTACCTGACCGTCACTGATGACTAATCTCTGACGGGTTGTAACTTACGACACGTCACTGATGACACAGCAAGAAATACAATTTTTGAATTTTAAACGCAAAAAAACCTCAAAAATATTTTGAATTTTACTAGCCATCCTATACATGGTTACACATCACTACCTACAAATTCACAATTTTTCACGCAATATAACTTGCATGCTAAACATGAGATTCAAACTCAAGACCTCAACCTCCATAGAGAGCTCCCTTACCAACTCACCTACTCAATACATATTGACTACTCACCCAATATTATTATTTTGTCTATGCTTGTCTGAATCATTTAACATATATTTAACACCCTAAATATGACTTCAAATGAAAATATTATCAACTAAATAGTCATCGTGTTTTATAACTTTTACATAGAAAATATCTTCATCCGATATTGTTTGAAGAATTCAAAATTTCATTTTTCAAAATAGATCTCACTTTATAACATGTATTTGTATTTTGAACATGTAAACTTTGTCAAATGAAAATATTTTCGATTATAATGTTGTAGATCTGGTTGAGTTCTATTACTTTGATATGGGGCATGTATCCATCCATGTAATTTGAAAAAAAACTCAAAATTTTGTTTTTAAACGTAAGATCTCATCACTTGTAATGCATGTTCGGGGATATAAATGATCTCTAATAGAAATGTTGTTAGTTATAAAGTTGTGGATATCATCGAGAACTACAACTTTTATATAAGACATGTCTCAATCCGAGGTTTTTTGCAAAATTTAAAATTTTGAATTTTCACTCATCAATGACGGGTCATAACTACCACTCGTCAGAGATAACGTTATCTGTGACGTGTGTTAGTTAAATACCCATCAGAGATGAGTGGTCTCTTTTGTGATGATTCATAATACTACACCCGTCACAGATGGCATGTCATATGTGACGAGCCATGGTTGTGATCTGTGACGGGTTACAAGTGCAAGCCGTCACAGATGACTTCACATCTGTGACGGGTCCTCCCTAGTAGCCATATATTGAAGAGGATATTTTTTCGGCCCGTCAGAGATGACTCATCTTTGACGAGTTGTGTTGGCCTGTCACAGATAACCCGTCACTGAAGCCCGGATCTGTAGTACAAGGTGGTAATTCTGGAGGTTCTGCAATCTTGGGTTGGAATGTGGCAGGCTGTCGAACATGCAAGTTTTCATCTGAGGCCAGTGCAAAATGCAATTTCACCAAGGAATGCAGCATTTACATGAACCATTACTTATATGCTAGAAGGTGACAATTCTTTGCTTATACATGAATCACTTGTTGGGGTCAACTTTACTCGTTGGGTGTTTCATGATCCCTAGATAAAAATAATGGGGAGTTTGGAAGAGTCTTTTGCACCATAGAGGACAGTCAAGGCATTATCATAAATTCAGCAATTAGCTCAAACCCTTTGGCCAAACTATCATACTTCAAACAGAATCTAGTGAAGTGGGTTTGTTCTGCGATTTAGGGGCTGTTTAGATGGGGCTAAAACTTTTTGGGACAATTTTGTTTTTGCCCTCACTTTGATATCTAATATTGATTTTGCCCCTACTTTTTAGGGTTTTCATTTTTGGCCCCACTTTTTTGAACCGAAAGAGACGTTTACCCCTAATTTGAATGGAAGTTAGTGAGACCGGATTTATGGCAGTAAAAAATAGAGAAAAAAAAGGAAATAAAGATTTTTCGAATTAGTGATTTACCTTTTTACCTCTGGGAAACAGTTAACCCTTCCAGACTTCTCTCGCTGCACACAGGACACGGTCAAAACCTAGCCGGCGGCGGCAGCGGAGAGCGGGCTAGGCGCAGCCCCTCCCTCCAGCCATTTTCACTGTGGGCTTCCGCTTCCGAGCTCGAAGGCGAGCGCCACCGCGAGGAGGGGAGGAGGAAGCGGGGGCTAGGGTTTGGTGGGTTGGGGATTGTCACGTCGCGGGGGACGGGATGGGGTAGCTCCTCCTCGCACCGTCGCCGGCGCCGCGGCCGCTCGCGTTCCAGTGCCGGTCGTCCTCCGGTGGCTGCTGCCGCCGACGAGGCCGCGTGCGGAGAGGCGCGGCCATCGTCGCATCGAACTTGGCATCATCGTCTGGTGATGCCGGCTCGTCCCAGTCGGCAGCGGCGGTGTACGTGCTGGCGCGGCGGGGCTTGCTCCTCGGCGTCTCGGCGCTGCCGCTCCTCCGCGCTAGGGAAGCCGCGGCGGCGGCCGCGGTGGCCACGCCTAGCAGCGGGGATCTCGCCTCTCCTTTGCAGGAGTTTGTTGAATTCCGTTCTCGTTTTGTGTTTCTCCTAGCCTGTGGATACTAGTATTTCTGTCTGACATTATATTGTGGAGTACCATATATATGAAATCTGTGTGCGATTTGAAGCATTTGAGGTTGGGCTTCAAATTTTCTGCAATGTCCAATTGTGTCCAATTATTTACATTGTTCCGTGGATGTCAAATTTACTCCTAACGTACAACGTTGCATTATATAGACGTTTTAGCTTTCTGGTGAACTCTTGTTATTTCTAGGTCTACATGAGAAATCTCAACTTTCTGTTCCGGCTAATGAGGGATTGAGGGCAAAAACATAATTAATGAATAGATATGGGAGAGGGTATATAGTCCTATTTAACACCATTAACTCCTCCATCCAAAACAGGGGCAAAAGTATCTTTCCGTTCAAAAAAAAGTGGGGGCAAAAACGAAAACCCTAAAAAGTAGGGACAAAATCAATATTAGAGATTAAAGTGTGGGCAAAAACGAAATTGTCCCAAATTTTTTAGTCCCTATCACATCGGATGTTTAGATGCTAATTTGGAGTATTAAACATAGACTAATAAAAAAACTAATTTCATAAATGAGAGCTAATCCACTAGACGAAGTTTTTAAGCCTAATTAATCCATAATTATCAAAAGTTTACTATAGCATCACATTATCAAATCATGACGTAATTAGGCTGAAAAAATTCATCTCGCGAATTAGTCCAAGATTATGGAATGGGTTTTGTAATTAGTCTATATTTAATACTCTAAATTAGTGTCCAAATATCCGATGTGACAAGACTTGAAATAACCTTACTGAATTGTTTGGTCCAGAGGAAGCGGCCCGTAAGATCCGACCCAATAGAGGGGAGATGCGAGCGCGCGGGGTTCCAAGCACGCCACAATATTCGGCGCCCACCATGGCACAAAGTGCGGCCGCCATGTACACCTTAGGGCAGAAGCGAAAGGGAAGGTTAAATCGGGGCGTCGAATCTACAGGCGGAAGGGAAGGGTTGCATTTCACTAATCTATGGCGTTTCACTAACATAAGTGAGCTGTTCTGTTTAGGAGGGGCCCAAGAAAAAGAAGTGGTAAATTGTCAGATTTTAACTTGTAAAAATGGTATATTGCCCATGAAATATTTGGGGGTCCAATTGATAAGAAGAGAATTCACAGTGTAGATTGGAGTCCTACTGAAAACAAAATTGAGAAAAAATTAAGATGTTGACAGGGGAAACTCTTGGGATGTGGGAGATTGACCCTGATAAATGCAAGTCTTAGCAGTGTGCCGTTATACATGATGTCTTTTATGAGTTGCCAAAAGGAGTAAAGAAAAGAATAGATTTTTTCAGATCTAATTTTT
The DNA here is from genome assembly GCF_034140825.1 of Oryza sativa Japonica Group. Taxonomy (NCBI): domain Eukaryota; kingdom Viridiplantae; phylum Streptophyta; class Magnoliopsida; order Poales; family Poaceae; genus Oryza; species Oryza sativa. Next base: position 10,600,173 of record NC_089043.1, on the reverse strand, counting down.
TACGGTAAGAGGATCAAGGGGTCAAGAAGTATCACTTAGTTATTAATTGGCAAACTGTTTGCACTCCTAAGGATCAAGGGGGTTTAGGATCCTAGATTCAGGATGCATGAATGTTGCTCTGTTGGGTAAATGGCTTTGGCGCCTAAAAAATGAGAAAGGCATTTGGCAAGATTTGATATTAGCTAAGTATCTAGGTCAAAAGACTTTATCTCAGAAAAAGCTAAGACCTGGAGATTCTCAATTTTGGAGGGGGTTAATGAAAGTTAAAGAGAGATTCTTAATGTTATGTGAGAAGAATGTGGGTAATGGCAAAAGAACTTTGTTTTGGGAGGATAGCTGGCTGGGAGGAAGACCATTAGCTAAACAATTCCCTAATTTGTATAATGTTTCTCTTAGTAAAAAGGAACAATTGCTCTTTTGTCACTCCTAGGCACCCTATTTGGTAGTATGCCGAGTATGCCACTGAAAAAGAGCTAATTGCTCCAATGCCACAATTTCTTTTTCAAAACAGAACTGACATTTAGCCTCCTTCCCCTTCCACCCCTCTTTAGCAAGTTATCCTTGGTTAAAATGCTATTTTTCAACATCAGCCACAGGAAAACCTTCACTCTGGCAGGGATTTTAAATTTCCAAATATTCTTAAATTGAAAGCCAGTATTTTGAATCATCATTACTTTATAAAATGATTTAACAGTGAAGATACCATTCTTAGGCCTTATTTAGTTACCAAATTTTTTTTCCCAAAACGTCACGTCAAATCTTTGGACACAAGTATGGAGCATTAAATATAGATAAAATAAAAAACTAATTGCATAGTTTGCATGGACATTGCGAGGCGAATCTTTTGAGCCTAATTAGTCCATGAATAGCCATAAGTGCTACTACCACATGTGCTAATGAAGGATTAATTATGCTTAACAAATTCGTCTCGCGGTTTCCAGGCGAGTTATGAAATTAGTTTTTTCATTTGTGTCCGGAAACCCCTTCCGATATCCGGTCAAACGTCCGATGTGACACCAAAAAATTTTCTTTTCGCGAACTAAACAAGGCCTTAGTCAATTTCCAGACCACTTTATCCTCCTCCCCAGTCAGTTCAATTGACCGACAAGATTGATTAGTTTAACCCACTCCAAATGTTTCCTATCCACAACAGACCTGAATCTTAGATACCCTAGCCCTTCCCCATCACCTTAGCCACCAGCACATTTTTACTAGAATGACCAATTGCCATACTCATTTGGAATATAGTGAGCTGTTTGTTTGATTTGAAACCAATCCATAGTATACATCACTTGTTTGCGAGGTGGGTTCATGGTTTTTAAAAAAGGCAAAATTTGCTATAGGACACGCAAAAAACGCGTAATTAGCTGAAAGACACCGAGAAAACATGAAACTGCCCGAGGACACTGCAAAAATTGTGTAATTGACTGCAGGACACTGGTCGCATTATTTTATTATTTTCAGGTCAAAAGAGGTGAGATATTTTCTAAATACCCGGATTGCCCCTTTTCTCTCTCCTTGGTTTTCTCCTTCTCTTTCCTTCTTTCCCCTTCCTGTTGACTTCGCCGGGAACGCGCGATGGGGCGAGGAGTGTGACGTGGGCAGTCGATGGGGGAGGCGCCGGCGTGCGGTGACTAGGCGCATCCCCTTCCCCTCTTCCTCTCTCTCTCACAGGGCGTGCAGGGGTGGGAGGTGGGCTGCGGCGCGAGCAACAGCGGCGGGCGTAGCTAGGTGGCGAGCAGCGGCAGGCGTAGCTAGGAGGCAAGCAGCGGTGGGCGCGGCTAGGTGGCGGGCGTCTGGTGGTGACGCCGTGGCCATCCACCTCCCCGTTGATTGTTTGGTTCTTGATGGCTTCTTCAAGTGGGAGTGGGGGGAGCACGGTGTCGGCGGCAGGGGAGTCGGTGCGGCGGTCGTGGATGTGGAAGCAGCGCCACCTTGACGACCTCACCGAGCAGGTGGCCCACCTCCGTGCGAGAACGCGCACGTCCCTAATCTCTGTCCTTCACATCGGGATGGAGTCACGGAGGAGCACATCACGCGCCGGCGTCATCCCCGCTAACGTCGTCGTCACCTCCTCCTGTTTTCCCTATTTGACCTGTCGAACAATGTGCTCAACGACACCATGCATCCATGGAGATTCGACAACGACCAACGAGCTGGGACGGACATCGGATGCGGGACGCGCTCCGCTGCCACTGCTTCAGCAACCAACAACAAGAAGAAGAGAATATACTGCCATTGGGGGCAGTCTTGGCATTTCAAAAAAATACTCACAACTTTTAACCGGGAAATAATAAAATAATGCGTGCGGTGTCCTACGGCCAATTACACAATTTTTGCAGTGTCCTCGGGCAGTTTCACGTTTTCTCGATGTTCCTCAGCTAATTACGCGTTTTTTTGCATGTCTTGTAGCAAATTTTGTCTTAAAAAAAGGAGAAAAATTTTGTGGTAGTGAGAATTGCAGTTGTTGATTGGACTATATGGAAGTTCAGAAATACTGCATGTTTCAAAAATAAAAGAACACAAGACCCTTTAGAGCTGATTTATGTTGTTTGCTCATGGATCAATCTCTGGTCCATTCTGCAGAGATCGGTGAACGCACAAGAAAGGCTTCAGCGGGGAGCGGCTCTGTTAAAGACGGTGACCGCTGACTTCTACGTACAACACAATATTTGGATAAGATTTGGATGGAACTCACACACGATGCGGCTTGAAGGGGGTAGGATGAATGGGCTGTTCTCTCCCATTTCATTAATGAAATGAGAACGCTACAGAGTCTTGACCGTCTTACAGAGTCTTGACCGTCTTACAGCGAAAGGGAAATAAAAGAGAACCGACAAGTTTCAAACTTCCAACTAAAAATTTCTCAAAACGAAATACTCCCTGCATTTTTTAATAAATGACACCATTGACTTTTTCCATATGTTTGACCATTCGTCTTATTCAAAAAATTTATGTAATTATAATTTATTTTGCTATGAGTTGTTTTATCACTCATAGTACTTTAAGTGTGATTTATATCTCATACATTCGCATAAAATTTTTAAATAAGACGAATGGTCAAACATGTGAGAAAAAGTCAACGGTGTCATCTATTAAAAAACGGAGGTAGTAATTTTTTCTAATCAGCTAGACTAGATCGACTCCTCAGCGGAGGTCGAATTACTCTGACAAAAAGCCGCATCTCACAGTGTGCTAGGTTCGATGTTTTGGCCAAACCCGTCGATTCAACCCAACGCTGCAGATGCTCTAAGAACGGATTATCTTTGTACAAAAATTAAAAATAAATAAAATGAGCTGACCAATCTTACAGAATGGTTTTACACTAAACAAACACCCGAAGCTAGAGACATAGCAAAACTAAGTTTTAGTCCAGGATAAAATGACAAACAGAAAGAGTAAACATAAAAAATATATAGTGCAAACTACATATGTACTGAAAACCTGAAAAATACCGTTGGATAAAAAAATAGACGTCTGAGATTCATCCATGTCACCGTGTATTATAAATTAATGGGACATGGGTTGTATTTTCGTCCTCCTCATCCTTGCTACCCGAGCGTGTCGGTGTGGTGTCCGTCGCCTCGCCGCCGCCCACGCCGTCGCTCACTGTGGCGTGCGCGGGCGGAGGTCGCTGCGGGCGACGGCACAGATGACGGCGGCGGTCACAGCTCCGGCGCCTCTCTCCTCTGTGCCGTCGTCGACACATCTCCAATGCTGCAGCCTCGCTGCCCTCCCGAACCAACGCCTTCCACTTCTCGCCGGCGTCAGAGCTGCCGCGGGGGACACCGCCGCGCCTCGCCACGCGTGTGGGCGGGGGCGACCGCATCGCTCCCGGCGTCCTACTCCTTCCTATCCATGACGGTGCGCACGCACTGCTCGATCTCGCCGTGGAGAAACGCCGTCATCCCCGTGACGAAGCATCCCGTGGCGCAGGGGCTCCACCGCACGACGAGCGTGTCGCCCGACGCCATCGCTGCATCCAGGAGGTGGCGGGGCAGCTGTGCCTCCTCGGTGGCCCTGACCACCCACAGGAACGGCTTGCCGGCAGCGTGGAGGCCGCGGGTGAGCTCCTCCATCTGGGCGGTGCCGAGGGACGCAAAGCTGCCGAAGGAGAAGTAGGCGACGAAGCTCAGCGGCTTGGTGTCCAGCCACTTCATGCATGTGTCCTCTGGGTCGAGCATGTTCGTGCCGTAGCTCAAGCGGCTGGTGGCGCCGTCGCCGGCGCCGGCGGCGGGAAGTGGCACGCATGGCCCGATGGCTCGATGCGAGAAGTCGGAGAGGAGATGGGAGGAGGACGGCGTGTGGGGCCCATGATTGGCTAGTGAGTTTTGTCTGGTCAAATTTGGCTAGTGGAGGGAGGGTTTTGGCCAGCCGGAGGGTTTACCATCCAGTTGGAGAGGCTGTTAGAGGATATTTTTTGGTTGGAATGGCTAAAATTTGGCTTGAGAGTGCAATGGAGAGGCTCTTGGAGATGCTCCTAATACTAATGTGTCTCGTGAAGTACAATGTTGCTATATTAAAAATACAAAATTCCTGCAAACGGTATGATCATATTGGCAACACTTCGGACACAAAATTTCTTTGAAAACATGTTTTACATGGTCAAATTGTCCACCTAGTACCACCAGTGAAAAATTTACTTTTCATCCGTCGGTTTTCCTTCCAAATTGATCGATTTTCGTGGTCGGATTCCTTGCAAACTGGTTGTTCTTAGCCAAAACGGGCCGATTTATTGCTAGAAATTAGTCAATTTCATCTATGAAATTCAAATTTTTGTCTGGCTAACTTTGGAACCGCCCAGCCAGCCCTGCCCCTGACGCACCACAGGGCATTTTTAACAAATGAGACCCCATATAAGAAAATGTTAATCAAAAGCATAGAGGAGAAATCATTTGGTAAATTAAACAAGGGAAAGCTCCAAATAAAGCCGTTTACAATATTTTAGTGAGGCTGCATAAAGCAACAACTGATTTTACAGAAACTTAGGACCTGTTTGGGGAAGCTTTAGATTATGAAAAGTAGTTGTTTGGTAGCCAGCTTCTGAGAATCTGAAAAAGCAGTGAAACCTTCTGGATAAAGCTCCAACTGTGTTGAGACCTGCGTTAGGGAACCAGTTGGCAACGACAAAACGGTTGATGAGACAAGACTAAGAGTAGATTCGTAATAATGTGAGCCCTTCCTTGTAGTATGAAAGGAAGGGGACCAGATACGGATGAAGGGTTGGATTCTTTTAGATCAGTACTCTCACTTTGTAGCCTGTAAATGTCTCCTTTGTACTTAGCTGATCTAGGGAAGACAACGAACACCAACACAGGAGTAGGGTATTACACCTCCGGGTGCCCCGAATCTGTATAAACTCCAGTCTCCCTCTCCTCGCGGGGTGGCCGGGCCCCGCAAATCCATCACGAACGCAGATACCCTGCACCTCTCGCCGACTAACACCCTGGTCGGATCTTCACTCTAGAGAATGGGTCTCCACTCCCCGCTGTCTGAGGGAGCAATCACTCGACATCAGCCAACATTGACAAGACAGCTGAAAGACAATACGGAGGGGAAGTAGAAAACAACACGGTGAACCCCTCCTTACGCTATAAAAGGAAGGAGACATGCTATGAAAAAGGATGCTTGTTTCTTAGTTGGAAAAAGGCATAGCTTGTACTTTCCAGATCCATATAGCAAAAAAAACATGTGTAGAGTTTTACACCTCCGGGTGGCTTGAACCTATATAATCGCTCGTGTTCATTCGCTTGGCTAATCGAAGGATATGTCGATCCCAAAGTCTCTTAGGGTCCCTTTGATTTGGAGGAAAAACATAAAAATTTTAGAGGATTTTAATCCTATAGGAAAAATTCCTATGAATGCCTTTGAATCAAAGGATTGAATCCATCCAATCCTTTGAAATTTCTATGGAATGAACAATCTATAAAGATTTTGGAGGAAACTTAACAAGAGATCAACGGTCTTGGAAAATTTCCTTCGAGTCTATCTTTCTCATCCGATTCCTGTGTTTTTTCTACGGTCCAATCAAACGGTCATTCTTGTGTTTTGTAATCCTCTGTTTTACACTTCCATTCTTGTGATTTTCCTATTTCTTCGTTTTTTTTATTCCTGCAATTCAAAGGAACCTTTAGGGTGTGTTTGGATAATGTGAAATGAGGGGTGGAATTGAGATTGAGAAATAAATGAAGGGTTAAGATTAAATGGAAGAGGAAGAATGAACGGTTAGGATTTAGAGACGTCTTTTGGTGGGTGTGTAACATTTTTCTATCCCATTAACCAAACAGAGCTTTATATATTAGGATGGAGGGTGTAATACTTATACTCGAACAAAATCTCTACTAATTAAAAATTATGTAGTGGTGGCGGTGAGTCCTGAACAATTTAATGGCTGAGATGTTTCGGAGGATCCTCCCACCAAATCAACGCACAGGACGCCCCATCCACGCTCACATCGCGCATCCATCCTCTCTCTCTCCGTGCTCCGTCACACCTCGCACGCGCGCTCCCTTCCCTTTCGCCGCCCTCCATCGCGACCCCCTTCCTACCCCGCTTCCCGCTTTCTTCGCCGCCACCCCCACTGCTCGCGTGCCTCCGCCCATCGCGCTGATCTCCTCCGGCACCCCTCCCTCATCAATCCCATGATCCCATCCTTCTCATCGCCGCCTCTGCCCTCCGCGCCTGCTCGCCCTAGCGCCGTTGCCGATTCACCGTTGCCCCCTTCCTGCCGCACCGCCTAGCCCTAGCCCGAAGCCGCCATCATCCTCCAATGCTCCGCGCCCTTGTGCGGTCATCGGAAATGTCTCCACCGGCGCCCAAGCCCGTCCTCCACGGCCCCGTTGCCGTTGTCGGGATCCTCTCCACCCGTGAGGCCGTGACCACGCCTCTCAGTCAAGACTCTACACCCTCTGCCGACGTCCGCCGCGTCCACCCCGAACAGTGCTACAGAGCACCAGAAAACGGCGAGAGGCTAAGAACTCGATAGACAGTTCGGTGACGACCACCGCCTCAGCTGCTACTTCTTTCCTGCCTCTTCCCGTCGCCGCCTTCGTCAGCTTCCTCAACAACGGGTGAAAATCATTCTTTGCAAAAGGAGGCAGATCTATCTGATTATATATATTGACCTCTTGGGTGTTAATGATGGGTTTGGCGGTTTGGCTCCTGGTTTACTACTTTGATTGTGCAGGTCTTCTCTGTACAAGATGGGTAACGTCAAGATCATTACTACCATATACGGGCAATTTTGCAATTTTGGTCATGCATGACATATGTTTGATGAAATGCCGAAAGGAGTACTTTGTTTTGCATTTTTATGGTGGTGAAGGCATTATCACTAATGGAACAAAATTATATTTTGTGTTACACTACTGCAAGACGAACACAACAAGAGTTTCTGCATTATTAACATCATGTTGGCTCACCCATATATAAACAAATCTAACCACTATCTATACATGTATTGCAAGTTTCAACATACTCAAGTAGTCTCTATTTGGCATATTTCATATTTATAGCCTTGTTTGGCAAATTTCATATTTTTATGCAAATTTGGTGCACCTATGCATGTATCATATCAGTGTAACAATTTTGCACTTACCATTAAGCTCAAAGTAAGTGGAGGAGCATTGCAGCAAATTTTTCTTAGGAACACTTGTCATTGTTTTTTTTAAAGGAAAACTTTTATCCTGTACTAACCAAATTACTGTCATGGTCCTTATGTTGTGCACTGTCGGTTACTTTGAGCTTGTAACGATGACAAAGGATGTGACCAGTACCTCTATATTTTAGTTCGTCGGAAGAAATAGTAATTGTAATGTCAAAAAACATCACATGTCTAATCTGAACAATCATTTCAGTAGCCTATTTTATTGCAAGCTTTTGTGATGATTTTTTAAAACATTTATTGCCAAGTTAGTACAGTGATATATCTATTGGGAAAAGTACTCCAGGTATCATGTCTAACATACTATTCTTCGCAGACATACTATTCTTTTGTCAGTTTTGTTATTGCAATAAACTGAATATCGGACTGTAAAATGATTCCGTTACAACGCACGGGCAACTAACTATATGTGAATTTTCTCGTAATATTGATCATGGCGCATGCATGAATGCTCCTATAGGTGAATTTTCTCTCAATATCATTAGAGCTGTACTACATTTTTATTTATTAATGGAAAAAGTCCAAATAACGCCCTAAATTTTGGATGGAAGTCCGTCTAGCACTCTGAACTTTGAAACCGGACATTCAACCCCCTAAACTTTACAATACCGTTTATATAACCTCCAAGGATGATTTGCATAGTAGTTTTTATCTAATTTGTATATAAGTTGGATGAGTTTGATCACATGTCATACACTTCGAACATATATATTAAAATTTTGACTTAAATATTTCTTTTTGCTCCTTATTAGCTATCACTTAAAAACAAGTATCAACATAATAATAGCATGATATCATTGTATAAGAATAAATTGATGATTTATAACTGATCATATTCAAATATGTTATATTAGTTATTCAAAATTGTTCATTTAAACTTCCAAAATATACAAAACCATCATCAAAAACTACCTTAGGGGGTAATATGGATGGTATGGCAAAGTTCAGGCGGGTTGGATGTCGATTTTAAAGTTCAGGTTGCTAGACGGATTTCCATAAATTTTAGGAGGGTATTTGGACTTTTTCCCTTACTTATTAATTGTTTCTCAGCTACTATGCCACTTAATTGGAATATTTAGCATATGCACACGTAGGTTATCTATTTATCGATATCAGGTAGCACATACTTTCTTTATTTTGTTTAGCACACATATTCTTCGACTTCAGCAACTATAAGAAATTATAAGCAGCTTATTATATACGGTCTTAAACGAGGCTATCTTAAGGTGGACTTGCAAAAGGAGAAGAGGCTGGTGCTACAACATAGTATTGCTTCCTACTCGCAGAGTCTCTCTGCTCTCTCTCTATCTCTTCATTTGTCTAGCGAATGCTTATTTATTTGCAGAAACTACTCAAGAACAACCATTTTTGTCGGCTCTCTCTTTGTTTTGTTTGTTTTATTTGTATGAAATTTAACGCATGAATCATAGCATATGGTAGTATTGCCTATTATTTTACTTGCTAGAAAGAATATCACATCTGGTGTTTTGTTCACCCTACCTAAATTATGGTTGCCATCCATATTTTGCACTGTCAGAACATGTTTTACATTTATGTGCGCAAATAGTCGATAGAGATATCACAATCTTATACGTACCGGGAAAAAAATGCTTCGACAATGGTGTATTTGAAAAAAAAAAGAATAGAATCATAATAGAATATAATTAGTGTTATTCCTGGCAACTGAAATCCTGATTTAGAGAACAATACTACTATGTACATAAATACTGTTATCGTCTTTTGGTTGAGGATAAATTACCAAATATTACCGTAGCGTTAGCACGGGCATACTACTAGTGAAAAAAAAAACCTTTATACACTTGCTTAGGTACGCATGCGTACGGACACCAATACGCCCATACGGATACGTACACGTACGGCCTCGACTCATCGAGCTCGAGCCGCCGGCCTGGCCACCCTTCGTCGCCCGCGAACCCCCCTTTCTCCGTCGTTCCCTCCCTTTCAACCTCCTTTCAAACCCTAGAAACTCGATTCCCCACCTCCAAAACCCTAACCCTAGCTCGCCGCGGAGAGCCTCCTCTCTCCTCCCCCTTCACGCCGCCCCCCCGCGGCTCCTGCGGCCGCCGGAACCCAAGCCCCCGCCTGACGGGGCCCTCGCGGACCTAGGGTTTGCCCGCGCGCGCTCCCCCCTCCTTGGGCCCCGACCCTGCGGGGCGGTAGCGGTCGGCGCGTGTGGGGGTGGAGAGAGAGGGAGAGGAGGTGGGGGAGGTGGAGATGAGATGAGGCGGCGGGGTGGCGGTGGTGGTGGTGGTGGTGGTGATGGCCATGAGTAGGCTCTCGTTTAGGCCGCGGCCGCTCGACATCCACAAGAAGCTCCCCATCCTCAAGTCGGCGCGGGAGTTCGAGGACGATGACCCCACGGCCGCGGCGGTCGCGGTCGCAAGGGCAGGGGTGCTGCTGCGGCAGTCCGCGCCGGAGCTCACTGCTGCTACTACTGCCACGGAGGGCGAGGTAATTTGATTCATAGTGCTGGATTACTGGATTGTGCCACGATTCTTTGAAATGTTGCCTGGGTGCATTTTGCTAGCTTTCTTAAGTTGCTGGGTTCTGTTCTACATCCTATTAGCAAGTTGAATTGAATTCAGCTCAATTATGTACATGAATGAATAGTCATTTGATTCATTTCACAATCTCAGGTTTGCAGTCATATGTGTTACGAATAAGAAAACGGCTATTTGGAGCAGTGAAATTAGCTCTTTTCATTTTCCTGTATTAGTACTCACTTTGCATTTCTTAGGTTTTGTACTTCGACCTGTATTTGGCTAGCAACATTTAACTGTGCAACTAGCCAATATAACCTTTTCTTGAACCTGCAATAATGATCCTATTAGATATGTGCGCTGTTTGGCTTTAATTGTGTCTCAGATAGCTTGCAACCCTACAACAACAATACACTTCATTCTATCAATATTTAAATTTATCTTTCTATATAAATGAAACAGTAGGGTTACTTTTGCCTTACTTTTTGAAAAGAAAATCAAAATTGTTGAAACTGCTAAGATTCTGAAAAAAACTATTTATGCCACACATTGTGTTGTTGCTGTACTCGTTTCTTTTAGTAGAGTAGTGGACAGAGCAACCACTATTTCAGAGGGCCATATATTTTTTTAGTTGGCATCATGCTATTCAAAAGGGTGATCTTACTTCTCTTTGCAGGGAAATCCAACACCCACTAAGAAGAACATTCAAGAGATACCAACGCCTCAGTTTGATGCTGTGGACACCTATGAAAGGGACTACACTCGAACCTTCGCACAACCAACCTGTTATATACGTGGAAGAGGAGGTTTCTTTCCTACTGCTCTGGTATTGTTTTTACAATATCTTGTTTATGGCCTCTGTTCTAAGATTTGTTACACTCCGCAGCCAGGGCTGAGATTGGTGAATTTGTCGAATATGATCTGGACAATGAAGATGAAGACTGGCTTGAAGACTTCAACAATGAGCGGAAGAATCTTAACCCTGAAAAGTAAGAAAGTTCTGGAGATCTAGATGACTTGGTTTACTAGTTATAGTTGAAATGTTCATTATAACTGAAGTATGCACCATTTGAAATCTAAAACTTAACATCAGGAGTTTCTAGTTGTACTTTTAATTAGAAACGTTTCTCCTTCCAAGACATAGGCTATAACATGTGAACTTAGAATTGCATGTAGTATTTCTGAGGAAACTTTGGTTGCAAGAGCTAAACTTACTGGTTATGTACGTCATATAACTGCTGACAATACAAAACAGGGGGGAATAATTTTAACTTTTAACGTTTTCTGTCTTGAATATGAAGAAATCTGTTGAGACACCACTATGTTATTCCCCCTGTGAAGCATGTATTTTTGCTACAGTTTGAAATGGTCCTACATTACAGGTTGGAAGTCCTCCTATTCAAGTTGGAAATTTTGGACCACAAAGCTCGAGAAAGAGCAGGAGCCATTACACCAACTTTCATAGGACCTGTACCAGTCCTCTTGCAGCTTGATGCTGCAATGGAGGTAAAGCCACATGCTAAATGGGAATCTTACATGTTACTGATAGGATGATGTTTAAGAGGAAGGGAGATTATAATATTGGCATTTGGATCTATGTGCATGCATTTTGCAATACAGGCATACTTGTATAAACATCAAGCGAAATGTATAGTTTGTTAATGTAGTAAAATCATACCTTATCTATTGACATCATGATCAACTGTGAGATAACGACTCATTGTTTTTAATCCATTTTACAACATGAACTCTTTCCAATAACTTAACCATCATGATGTGTCAATTGTATTGGGACATGTTACCTATGGTCTAGGGATCCCTTGAACTGGCTCTAGCACATGGTTTGCACACTTATCTTGAAGTGATATATGTTGTTCCACCTCAGACTTGACATCCCAGTAAACATTGTGTGGTTTTCAAATTTTAATTCTCCTAACTCCCGTCACATGTCATTGGCATATGCTTACGTGACAGCTGCATTTTCAGATATTACTAACATGGTTACACAACTTCTTTATGCAGTTCTTTACTTGCTATGTTATGAAGCCATATTGGTCTATTGATATGTTGTAGTATAGTGTCACTTTCTGTGGTTGTGCTTTTCTTTTGGATGCCTCACCCAAAGACTGTTGCTACTTTTATAATGCCGTGGTCAATGAAGAATCCACAGAAAGTCGATTTGGATTCACCACACTCACGTCATTTGTTCTGCATGATTATACATTCTTTGCAACTTCATGCACTTCCTTATAATGTTGTCAAGATGTTTTAAATTAATGTTCGTGGTTTATGTATTATATGATAGTAGAAGTCCTACAGGGCATAAAAACTTTTACCTTCTAGAATACAGGTAAATTAAAACATAACACACTAATTCAACATATTGTGATTATGAATGTCATTATCATCTTAATGGTGATGTTGGGGTAGATGTGTAACCATTATTTCCATGCCAAAGTCAGGTCAACCTAGGAAAGGATACATGAAAGATTAATGTCTAAGGTTGTAGAAATATCTTCTTCTATAGTTAATAACTATTGATTATTTATTATATAGGCTAATATTGATTCACATTTCATGCATTTCTTGTGCTGATATATGTGATTATGTTGTTATTCCATTAATATATTGATCAAAATAGGTTTTTGGTTTAGTGTGCCTTGCTAGTGTAGAGATCATATAACTTTACTAGATTGTAAGGATTGCAAGACAATGATGTAGATAAGATTTTTCAGCGGAAACAAATATAATGGAAATCTTTTCTGGTGTTGAATTTGTAGTTCACTTGATTCTGGATCTAGTATTTTCAAGATTTCTGGGAAGAAATCCATTTTCCCACTATTTCTATTTGGTTACTGCAGACTTGTAATTTTGTTAATTTCTTTCTCAATGTTTGCTTAGAATTGCTTCTCTGTGCAGGCATTGCAGTACTTATCTGTTCGGTATGGAGTTTTCCAAGCTGTATATAGTTATTGGAAAGACAAGGTATTCTCTAAAATGAGAATGCAACAACAAATTTCTTGTGGTGGCGATATGCTTACATTTTCAGTTTTTGTAACAAGTCACATTGTTGTTTCCTCACATGGTCTCAGCCTTTTTTTTCGTAGTGTATATTTATTTAGCGTATTAGATATTTAGTTTTAATTGTGTTTACATAATTCCTTTTGCTTGCTGATTCATTTTTCATTCTTTTATCAGAGGGAACGATGGCAAAAGCCTATTCTGCGGCGTTTGCAGGTTAGTACAATTTCTTCGGTGTGTCTTTTTTAGTAATTTGCCATTTTCCTGTTAAAATACCAAAACTGATTGTTGATTAATGGTTTTATGGTGTGTGAATTGTGAATGCTATTTCTATAGTGCTATAAATGAAATATGCATCACAGATGTGAAGTGCGACATTTTTTTAAGTATAGTCTAACAATAGAATTTTTGTAAATATTGTGAATTAATGTAGTACCTGCTATGGTTACTTCAGTTAATAAATTGTATGCATGGTTGTTATGAGGTCTAGTGTATACACAAGGAGTAAATACTTGATGAAAGCCAACCGCATATTCTGAGGTCTAACATATACACAAGATTGGTTAATTTTATATTACAGTAATATCCTGCCAATTGTTGAAATCAAAGTATGATATGTTTGTTTGCATGTCAAGAAACAAGAACTAACCACCCAGGCCTTGTTTGGATGATTGGTTGAGAGGGGTGGGATTGGGATAGGGAAAGTGAAGGATGAGGATGAAATGAGGTAGGCAGAATGAGTTGCTAGGATTAAAAGTTATCCTTTAGTGGGTGGGAATTTTTTTCCCAATCCCATTGTCCAAATGGGACCGCACAATTGTATCTGAGAAGCTAACCAACAAACATAGTAAACTAAAACCTGTTAGTTCGTTTAATGAAATAACATCTAATAACCCTGCAGTATCAATGCAGATATTGGGCTATATTTTTGCCTTTTGGATGCTTTGTCCTGAAATGTTCGTATCGGTAGTTTGGTTAAGTTCATTATCCTGGCTTCAAAATAATTCGTGTTCTTTTCTAATTAAGATACAGATTTTTCCTCGATTTCCGTTAGCACGCTTTCCAAACTGCTAAACAATGTGTTTCGTGCAAAAACTTTCTATATAGAAGTTGCTTAAAATATCAAATAAACCCAATTTTCAAGTTTGTAATAATTAAAAATCCAGATAATCATGCACTAATGGATTTCTCATTTTGCATGCCCTAACTTCATCTTCATCTTCATCAACTTCAAACATATGTGTGTGACCTTTTCTAAAGCTGTTTGGGCAAATTCAGCTAAGCCCATTGGCTTATAAATCAAATAAGCAAAAATCCAGTGACTTTAACTATGTTGAGCAAAGACAAAATATAACCGGAGTAACTCACTTTGGTTCTGTAGTGTTGCTTCGAAGCCAAAAATTAGTGCAAGCCAAAGATATCACATGGGATAACACTAAACTACAACATTTGTTGAAGCAGTCTGATTAAAATGTATATGCTAATTCACTCAGTTGGTGCATAAAAACATCCATACAGTTGTACCAAACTACAACATTTGTTGAAGCAGTCTGATTAAAACGAAGGATGCACCAAACTGACAATGAATAGTTGGGTTTGTAAGCCATCAGCCATAGAATATAAGTTTTTGTCAGGTTGGTTTTGTCCAAGTTATGCTCAAGTCTGGAGGACTGGAGGAACTGTTACTCTGTTATTTCATGATTCTTGTTTCTCGGTTGCATTACTGTTGACTATTGCTTTTGTTTTCGTGAAGCCGCCTCCACCAGTGAATGATACAAACCCTTATAATGTATTCAGACCAAGAGAGAAGGCACATCGACTTCATACAAGAAGGGTGAGTAACTTGAAATCAGATATCATTTTTATTTAACATAGTATGCAATCATGTGACCTTCTGGGAGCATTAGTTGCTAGGCAAGCTTTGTGGAGGGATAATATCTATCTCTGATCAGGTCTCTATTTTGTATATGCATAATGTTTTCTTCCTTTTCCAGATGCAAAGGCGAGAAAATAATATTCAATCATTCGAAAAACTTCGCATGGTAAGCAACAATTTGTTTTTTTTCTTTATAGAACCTTTTATGGCTGTTTTTTATCCCTTTACATCCTACTGGATATAATAACTACATAATATTTTGATTATAGGATAAATTAGCTGTTTATAAAATCTGAATTGAAATCTTTGAAGATATTTTGTTCATTATTCTGCTTGATGAGGTTCTCAGTGTACCAGTGTATGATAAACACTAATCCTACTATATTATTGTGGAGGAGGTCTATGCAATGTACTCAGTTTTTACACCTTACTAGAAGCATTATAAACCAATTTGTCTGCTTACACTGTTGAAGCTCTTAATTTGTTAAATCATGTCTCAAGATTACCAAGATTTGATATGGAGAAATCTGTTTTTCAATATTTTTCATGTTTCATCTGCACGTTAATTAGTAAAACTCTAGTCCTTTATTCTTTTTTGTGCACTCTTGATTTGCTATTGTTTGTTGACAAAGAGGAACTTAGCTGTGTAGTTGCTCTAGAGAAATGAACACAAGAAGGTCTTTCTGTAAATAATTTTAACTTTAATGCAAACTCTTCTCTGCAAGTTGTCTTGTTTGGGGAGAACTTCTGTTATCTTGGTTGAAATGATTGGTTTGTTCTGCTTAATTTAATATCCATGTTATTGAATGGAATAATTGCCATTTGCCACTTTTCTTTGTTTCAAATTCCAACAGTTTCCTCTCAAAAAGAGAAAAAGTCCCAACAGTTTCTTTATTTTTAGCTTTAAGGGCTTTTTGCTTCATTCTGTTTCTATTTTATACATAGCTCTCAACTTGAGTGCTGTGCTAGTTTTGTGTGTATAACTTAAATTCTGAAACATCATTTCCTTGTCTTATCCTGTGAATGATAATCGGTTAGCTGTGGCTTTTGAATTCTTACATTTTAAGTACTATATGCTTTTTCATTATTCTAGTTCTCACAATGCTACCTTGAAAATTTCTATTAGGTACGGCGCAACTTGGACCAGGCAAAGGCACTTATGGATGCTTTGGTTAAGGTTAGTTCATGAATGAACTGGCCTTACGGTGGTTCATCAGCATTAACATGCCAAATTATACTTCTGCAACTAAATAATACATTCTTCGCAGAGGGAAGAGACAAAACGGGAGGCCATGGAATGCGAGGTCAACCTTCGACGCATTCAGATGAAATATAAGGTATAAACCATCATACATTACAGTCTAAAACTTTTCTCTTTATAAATAATTTATGTGCTTGTATTTGGGGTGAACGGCCTAAACAGTTCCTGAATTCTGTCCGTAATCTTGCTTTGGTTCTTTATCTTCAAAAGAACATTTGCAGTCTGTGTACCTAGCTATCCATGTGTCCATGTGGAGCTGGCATGGTTTCTTGTAAACCTTAAACTTATAAGGAACAGTACACACATAAGAAAATGGTAGCGGCATAGCTTCAACCACTCCCATAATTGATATTGGGGAATGGTTTTATACTTTGTTCACCCAAGACCACTTGCAGTTGATACTATAATTCTATAGTATAAATTTAGCACATCATAGAACAGAAAATGTCGAAGAAAATTCAATAAATATCTCTGCCTGATTATTGTCCGCTGTAGCTCATTACAGTATTTAACTTTGATTGATGTTATAGTCTTGCTATTTTTGTTCTTTGGTCATACCTGGATACTTTTTATTGTTTGACTAATTTACTGTCATCCTCTTTCCTTGTTCAGCATGAAGCCCAGCTTGTTGATGAAGGGACTGCACTGTCAGGCTTCCAGCAAGTTTCTAGTAGATTTGGATCGAGTGAAGATGATTACGCAGATTCAGATGACACGACAACTGAACAACCATATATCCGGCCACCTGTTTTCCGTCCTCGATTCGCTGATCATAAGCTATCCGTAATCCCTACATTGCGTATAAAGCGTGAGCGCGAACTAAAAAGGAGGCCACAGCAGAATGGCTGGGTGTTTAAAAGGGTATGTGATCACCTTTTCTCACTGCCTCACTCTCTTTCATGTAAGACAGTTGGGTTACAGAACTGATGGCAGTTTGGCAATGAAGTACTGTATTTTTAAGCTCCACAGATTGGAGCATTAAGTGCTTTTTTTTTGTGGGAAGTGCTATTTGAATATTACTTGATTTACTTCTAAGAAAATGCAGATGATAAATTGAAAATAGAGGTAATCATCTAAATTGAAACAGGCCAGCTAGTGGCTTGGCTTCCTTGGAGCCAGAAATTTTAGAAGGGGCCATTTTAGAAAGTTCAGATTTGTTACAATGTCAGATAATGGCGTGAATGCGCCGTTTTCTTATAGCTCATCTCTAAGGTTATCAACCCTTAATAGAATCCTGTCATGTACGTTGTATAGGAAATTCGTTTGTTATAGTTATTTTTGTCAACTAATTACCACTTTACTGAAAATGCAGGATCCTGAGGAGCCAGTATTGTTATTCACAAGACCATTGGATCCTGAGAAGTTGCTAGCAGCAGGTATAAAGCCACCACCAGATCCTCCCATTGAGAATGGTGCAACCATGCCACCATTTAGGTGCCGGGGTAGGATTGGGCGAGGTGGTCGCATCATCTTTGATCGATGGAACCCTCTTCTCCAAACACCAATTGGGCAGGAAACCTCCTATTATGTACCGTACAGCCGTAGGCCTCCCTCACCTGAAAGTTGAAGCAATTAGCCATCTGCACGTCCTACTTATGTGACCTATACAGCTAGTGAGAAGTGAAGCACTCGAGCAATTGATCCTGCTAAGGCGCCAAATTGGTCGATGGAATACTTTTTTGGCCGCCCGGGTTGTGAGCTGTACAGCAGGCTCAGACCCCCTCAGTGAATACTGGGTGTGGCCAGGCTATATCTGCTAACGTTTCTCTTCCGATCTGGGCTTAATCATCTTTTCACAGCTGTTGTAAAATTATTAATATGTAGGTGAAAGAGTAGAGCATTTTTTTGTCTAGGCTTGTAGGGTCAGTATCTAACACCGTGCTCTCTCATTGATTATTCATTTGGAGAAGGGGGAATCCTTCTCATTGATAAATCAACCTTTCTGTATAATGTTTCAACACTTGGTGCATTTGTGTTCAATCAATGTGCACGTATGTATATACTGTAATCCAATGACATGTGATATCAGATGTGACTAGGTTAGGTAGTGGTAGGGCACTAGGTGCGTGGAAATGGGATATGTGAAACAATGTTGCATGATGTTTTGTTGAAATGTTGTATTAGTTTATGTTGTTGTAACCTCAACAGTCCTTTTATTTCTTCAATGAGTAGAATTTTTTTGTGAAATTTGGCCACACTTCCAGTGGAGATTTCCCTTGCAAGGTGCAGATAGCAGTTTGAGTAACTATTTGTAGCTGAAATAATACCATCAATGATTCATGTGGTGGAACCTTGAGGTCATTTGAGACTGATATAGAGGCTGTTCAGATTGTAGCCAAAATAAACCTTACCAAATTTTGGTAAATTGACAATATTGTCAAGTTGGCAGGATTCCTTATGCATTTACTAAAGTTTGATAAAAAAAACTTTATTTAGCAATTTTACCAAAAAATGGTATGGTTTAAAATGTTATTAATCTGAACAACCCCATAGTTTACAATTCAGATGATTCAGTTCTTCAATTGCAGTTGCTTCAGCGTAGAAATACTTTAAATGTGTTGCTCCTGTCAACAACCTGAGCTGATAATCAGAATCCTTTTATTCTTCACTGGGCTATGTGTGTGACGCTTCAGGAAATATTCCTCGGCATAGACACAGATCTGATAAGCAAAATAGGTTAAGAGGTTATACATTTCATAAGGCTATGCATTGCATTCTGTTGCTAGTTTAAAAGGCAGGCAGTGAATACATGTTCAGATACATACTTGACCAGTAGATTTTGTGCTGATAAACTGTGCAACTCTAGGCCAGTCCTGACCAAATCTGCAGAGCCCCAGAAACATGATTGAATAAACGTTTTTTTCACCAATACTAAAGTACTTCCATAGAATGCGATGCAATCTGAATATACAAATTTGCAGTGATCTGCTAGTCAGAAAGCTGAAATCTGGAGATTAATAGGACAATCCAGGTGATCTACATTGGGTGTGTCTAGTTCAGCTATCTGCTAGTCACAAACCTCAAGTTTTCTGAATATTAGCAAAGATTTGTGCGAACATTTGTTTTTCATACCTTCCAATTGCGATCCTGAAATTGACACGCTCTCTGATGCTCCAGCCTTCTTGAGGAGGCCGTGCAGCGGCGGTGTACAATGGTGGCATCCTGCGTTTTTGCTGGCTATTCTTCTTGCTCCGCAATGGCGGTAAACGGCGTTTCCCCATTGTTTCCCTTTATCCTCTCATTCAGACCAATCTCGCATTTTGAGTGCCTAAAACATCAAAGCAAATATATAATGCCTTGTGCTGAAAAAACAAGGGATGTATGAGGAGTATCGTACAAATGGTAAGATGAAGAAGAAAAAAGAAGTTCAGTAAAAGTTGGCTGATCTTTTGCATGCTGGTTATGTACTAAGTAAAAACACACTAGTGCTTGTGGAATATTTTTTTCCAGTTTAATTCGTATTGCCTTGTTAGTACATATGTCTGATAAATAAGGTACTGTTTTCATCCTCCTAGTATGTACTGTCAGTTCAGTCATGTTTAGGGGATGGTATGGAAGGGGAAAACAGTGTGATAATTGCAAACGCCTCTCTCTTCTTCGAGTCTTTTTTTTTTTGTCATACTTGGCTCCATTCTCTTCTTAATATAATGATGGATAGCTCTCCAGCGTGTTCGGAAAAAAAAAAACAACTACGAACACCTCATTTCAGGAATTTGGGTCCCCCTCCCTCAAATAGGATACTATTTCGCCCAAAATTTTCAAAAAACTATTTTAAATTTGGTAAAATGTTTTTCACGTTTTTAATTATTCCGGACATTCTAAACCACGTTTAAAATTTTTTGACAGTTTTTTTTGTGATTTCCTTAATATAGAATAGAACCCTGCTCATATAGTTTATGACCAGTCAATTTCGTGCCTGTTTTTTTTTTTTTTGTTAATTTCATGCTAGGTAGCATAAAGACTCTGACATACTTTTTTTTTATCACCATAGGTCTGTATTAGCTCATCAAATCAAAGGCTAATCCACCCCTTGTCACAAGAACATTCTGTAGCAAAACAACCGGAGCACCTAGATTCGTTTTACAAGTTGCAGTTCTTTACCGGCATCGCTTACTTTGTTAATGTAAATTAATGATCTCACTGTTCATACTATTACCTTATTACTCTGATTAATACTCGCAATAATAATAAAACAACACTATACAAATACGAACACATCTAAAAAAGCTTTTGGAGAACCGCACAATAATCTTCCGGCTAGCTCCACAAAATGATGGGCTAGACAAATTATATCACTCCCTACTATTCGCATTTTCTTAATAAAGCTTCTTGCGCGATAAGTTGATGGCATGAACCACCCTGTGCAAAGACGCAAATACCCCTGGACCTATTGGCTACACACACCGCATCCGTGTCCAAATGTCCATGGGCATAACAGTCATTTTCCCCTCCTCCTCCACGAACATCGTCTTCTTCCCCTCTCGCAAGCTAAAGCTGTGCCGTTCTCTTCCAGAAGCTTCCGCCGCCGCCGCCAACCGAGCCGCTCCGATCCTCCCCCCCTCGACTCGGCCGCGGGCGTACGTAGAGGGGGACCGACCAGATGGTGGCGGCGTCGCGCCTCCTCGCGCGGGCGTCGAGGCAATGCGTCGCCGCGGTGGCGGCGTCGGCCGCGAGGCGGCGGCGGTGCCCGGCGGCGGCGCTGTCGCTGCCCGTGGTGACCGCGGCGAAGGCGGCGGCTGCGGAGCCGTGGCTCGGGGTGAGAATCCTTCTATGCTTCCTCTCGTGGTGCTTGTTGTGAAGTTTTAATGTGCTCTTCTTCGCCACCTCTGCGCACGCCGAGATGTCACAAGGGGGATTGGGAGGGTTTTAGGATGTGCCGTTTCAGGTGGCTTGCGCTGTGGAAAATTTGTCTATAGATGTTTTTGTGGAGGGTTTTAGAGTTCTATTCGTATTATTTTATAATGGTGATGGAGAAATTTGAAGAGAATCCGCCCTTAAGTCGCAGGGGTGGCAGATTATTATGTTCAGTAAACTAGTAATTGTCAGAAATTATAGTTTAATGGAGATCAAGTATTTGTTTGTATGAATAGTTTGCTTCTGTAACATGATCGATAATACATCGTAGGAATGACTACGCCATACTCAATTTTATTTCATAAGTGTATCTTTGTTGCAATGCTGCACCAGCTCTGATACAAGCAGGAGTGGGAAGTTGGACGATACCTCATTTTTTTTAGTAATTACGATTATTATTCAAGAAGAAGACTTGAGTGTATTTTATATACTATGAATGGTTGGTACACCATTGTATCATAGCCATTCAGTTAACATACACTTCCACTATGCAACACTGAGTCCACTAAATATTTTGGGGATTCAACCTGAACTTACTACTCATGCTTGCATATATGTAAACACAAATACCGGCGCATCTTTGAGGACTCCTCATCACTAACTTCAGCAGTCATTGCCATGATAAAAGAATAAATAGTTAGTTGGAAGCAGGTGGATAGCCATCAGCAACTGGATCAACTTGTTCTGGATGTATCACTTTCTTGAATCACACCTGCACCTTTGTATTTTTATGCTCTTGTAGCAAAGAATTAGCAGAGCTCATGCTTTTTATTTTTAAAAATAAAGTTACTTTCTCATCGTTTATTTTGTGAGGTTCCCTGCCCCCAACCCACACACAATATAACTTGAACGGTGTCAGTTATAACTGGAAGACATTGTCATATCCTTTATATTCTTAATTTGGTTACGTACTTTTTTGACAAGCAGGTCCCATATATGTTGAATCAGCCCTTGAGATACTCAACCACCATTTTTCAACGTTTTGGATTTTCATCCACTTCCCCGGAACTAAGTGATAAGGAGGAAAACCAACGCAAGGACCAGGAGAATTCCACAAATGTGTCAAATGAAGGTAGTTCATGTTCAATTGAGAAAACATGACAAGATAGGTTCACAGAACTCCATGTCCCATGGCATAAGCCTATAAGAAGTGAGGTTCTAAATGAACTGCATTTCCTGATTCAGGCACTGAAGACGTTGATTTGTCAAAGGAGGATCTGGTGCAGCTAGTTCTTGAGAAGGATGGATTGTTGAAGTCAAAAGATGAAGAAATCAATGATATGAAGGACAAGGTTTTGCGAAGTTATGCAGAAATGGAAAATGTCATAGCTAGGACAAAGCGTGAATCTGAGAACTCAAAAAAGTATGCTGTGCAGGTCTGTTGTCTTTACCTATGCACCTCCATCTTGAAATTTCAAATCACGTAGATGCTGTTATATACTTTATATGTACATTCAGTTGCATTTAAACTGTTAATTCTTGCTTATATAGTCTATGGCAATTATATATGCAGAATTTCTCCAAGAGCCTGTTAGATGTCGCTGACAATTTGACTAGAGCATCATCTGTTGTTAAGGAAAGCTTCTCAAAAATAGATACATCTAAAGATTCTACTGGAGCTGTTCCACTACTAAAAACACTGTTGGAGGGTGTGGACATGACAGATAAACAACTTGGTGAGGTAATCTGTTGCGGATATTATAATTTATGCTTTGATTTTGAAACTTGTGTACAATGCCTTTTAGTAGCATTTCTCTCAACCAATATTCCCACTAATGTATGATGAAACTGACAGTGTACCCTGTATTCAATCTATGCCTTCAAAATTGAACAGGTTTTTAAGAAGTTTGGAGTTGAAAAGTTTGATCCTTTGAATGAGAAATTTGATCCTAGTAGACATTGTGCAATCTTTCAAATTCCTGACCCCTCGAAACCTTCAGGAACTGTAGCTTCTGTTGTAAAGGTATGGAATCGTGCATTTTCTGATATCCATGTTTCTGCATATTGTGGGGAACCTAAGCATCTTGTGGTTAAGCGTTAATCATGATCTATGATTGTATTCTTCTGTTGGATTGGTTGAAATCCTCTTATTTTGAATTTTTTTGGGGTAATTTGTCAATGCTCTTTAGAAGCACCACCATTATAGTTGTGTGACCATTTGTGTAAAGTTCGAACAATTTGCTTGAAGGGCGTTTCTGAACATTAAATGCATGATATTGTTCCGTCACCTGATGTGCACTTATTATGTCACCTAGTGTATCTGAACAATTTGGCACTGTTTTCTTGAATTGTGCTGGATACGTACCTATTCGAATACCCAACCATTTCTTTGGAAGCTAGTGCAGTAATCTTGATGAACTATTTTAGGAACTCCTGTCATAACTTCGACAGAATAGTAGTCACTGGTGGTTAGTTACATGTTATGGTATGGATGTTAACTTCCCTACTGTTTTGATCTCATCTGTATCTCTGCTCACCTTAGAATGTGATGGTTTATGATCTTGTTTTATTTACTCTCTTAGAGTTTCTTATATTTTTAATGCTGGCATATACCTGTTGAAGTAAGGTGTTTGGTTCTGCGTGTCAATCATTTCACTGTTTCAGCCTGAAGTCCCATCTTTAATATGATTCCGTGACATGCCCTGGAATCAGACGTATGAAAATATAGCCTGTCTATTGCAAGTAGATTGTTGTCTGTCTCCTCAGATAAAGGCATATTTATCTTCTTGCTGCCAGTATTCATGACGAAAAAAATGTGATTTCAGGTGGGCTACATGCTACATGACCGTGTTCTGCGCCCTGCAGAAGTCGGTGTTACAGAGGGAGGCCCCACGACCACGGAGGAGGCAGCAGAAAATTCTGAGCAGAAATCGAGTGAGGTTTAAGTTTGCTGCTGTTACTTCACTTAACGAGATAGTTGGAACGATGTCCCATTTTGGTCCTGGAGATGAGGATGAGCCATGTAAGATAAGAGGAGCGTTATTTTTTGTTCTAACCAGCACAAGCTATTGCACTGTAAGCAATGACAATTGTGTTTTTGCAAGTGATGCTGCAGCAAAGTGTTTTTTTTTAACTTGTATATGCAAGTGCGTATTTGTATTTCGACGTCATGTCAGCTACAGCAGAGCATGCTTGCTTAAACGGAACATTTATTACAACCTACTCCCTCCCTCTAATAAAAAAACTTCTTACTACGAACTTATGTCTATGTCCAGATTCATAATCAGAAGTTGATTTTTTTTTTATGAGACGGAGGGAGTATTGTGATAATTATAAGTTTTCACATGAGATTCATGTTCTCCAAACATGCTCTGGCCAAGCAAACCATCTTTCAGAACATAACTAGATGCACAACTCTATTATACAAAAAAATGGAAAAAATGCAGCTCATAAAAAGGAAACATGGAAAAGCCAAATGCAATCACCAAAGGCAAACCATTACTAATACTAGCAGGCTAGCAAGATAACACTTGTGCAAAGGCTGCTATTTGCACCAGGTTACAAACCCTATTTCCAATCTGACAAGTTCATGCATTAACACTTGGTGTAATAACATGTTGCTACATCATCAGCTCATGGAAGGGGGCATATTGGCATAAGATGCTAATAAGACTACAACTGGCTAATGCATTGTTCTGGACTACAATACACAATTGCTAATGCCTAACACAAGCTAAGAGCTAGGAGATAGATGCTAATAAGATTACATGAGTGGCCTCGCATGACCACGTACGTTCTCATCATCAAAGGACTGGGCGGTTAAAAGGCTTTTCTCTTCAGTCTGTTGTCTGAGCGTTGGTTACTTCCACTGTCACGTTGCTCTTCTGCGCTCAGATCAGCATCGCT